>NC_141876.1:147543712-147846742 GCF_056163025.1 Triticum urartu
GCATCAAGATCTATAGAGATAGATTGAGACGCCTCATCGGTCTTTCACAAAGTACGTACCTTGACAAGATATTGAAGAAGTTCAATATGCATCAGTCCAAGAAGGGGTTTTTGCTTGTATTGCAAGGTGTGCGATTGAGCATGGCTCAATGCCCGACCACGGCAGAAGATAGAGAAAAGATGAGTGTCGTCCCCTATGCCTCGGCCATAGGGTCTATCATGTATGCTATGTTGTGTACCATACCTGATGTAAACCTTGCCGTGAGTTTGGTAGGAAGCTACCAAAGTAATCCCGGCATGGAACACTGGACAGCGGTCAAGAATATCCTGAAGTACCTAAAAAGGACAAAGGAAATGTTTCTCGTTTATGGAGGTGACGAAGAGCTCGTCGTAAAGGGTTATGTCGATGCTAGCTTCGACACAGATCTGGATGACTCTAAGTCACAAACCGGATACGTGTGTATTTTGAATGGTGGGGCGGTAAGCTGGTGTAGTTGCGAGCAAAGCGTTGTGGCCGGATCTACATGTGAAGCAGAATACATGGCAGCCTCGGAGGCAGCACAAGAAGCAATCTGGGTGAAGGAGTTCATCACCGACCTAGGAGTCATACCCAATGCATCAGGGCCGATGACTCTCTTCTGTGACAACACTGGAGCTATTGCACTTGCCAAGGAGCCCAGGTTAAACAGGAAGACCAGGCATATCAAGCATCGCTTCAACTCCATTCGTGAAAGTGTTCAAAATGGAGACATAGAAATTTGTAAAGTACATACGGACCTGAATGTAGCAGATCCGTTGACTAAACCTCTCCCTAGAGCAAAACATGATCAACACCAGAATTCCATGGGTGTTCGATTCATCACAATGTAACTAGATGATTGACTGTAGTGCAAGTGGGAGACTGTTGGAAATATGCCCTAGAGGCAATAATAAAATGATTATTATATTTCCTTGTTCATGCTAATTGTCTATTATTCATGCTATAATTGTATTATCCGAAAATCGTAATACATGTGTGAATACATAGACCACAATGTGTCCCTAGTGAGCCTCTAGTTGACTAGCTCGTTGATCAACAGATAGTCATGGTTTCCTGGCTATGGACATGGGGATGTCATTGATAACGGGATCACATCATTAGGAGAATGATGTGATGGACAAGACCCAATCCTAAGCTTAGCTCAAAGATCGTGTAGTTCGTTTGCTGTAGCTTTTCTAATGTCAAGTATCATTTCCTTAGACCATGAGATTGTGCAACTCCCGGATACCGTAGGAGTGCTTTGGGTGTACCAAACGTCACAACGTAACTGGGTGGCTATAAAGGTGCACTAAGGGTATCTCCGAAAGTGTCTGTTAGGTTGGCACGAATCGAGACTGGGATTTGTCACTCCGTATGACAGAGAGGTATCTCTGGGCCCACTCGGTAATGCATCATCATAGTGAGCTCAATGTGACCAAACGCTTGGTCACGGGATCATGAATTACGGTACGAGTAAAGTGACTTGCCGGTAACGAGATTGAACAAGGTATTGGGATACCGATGATCGAGTCTCAGGCAAGTAACGTACCGATTGACAAAGGGAATTGAATACGGGATTGATTAAGTCCTCGACATCGTGGGTCATCCGATGAGATCATCGAGGAGCATGTGGGAGCCAACATGGGTATCCAGATCCCGTTGTTGGTTATTGACCGGAGAGGCGTCTCGGTCATGTCTGCGTGTCTCCCGAACCCGTAGGGTCTACACACTTAAGGTTCGGTGACGCTAGGGTTGTAGAGATATTAGTATGCAGTAACCCGAAAGTGGTTCGGAGTCCCGGATGAGATCCAAGACGTCACGAGGAGTTCCGGAAAGGTCCACGGGTAAAGATTTATATATAGGAAGTCCAGTTTCGGCCAGCGGGAAGGTTTCGGGGGTTACCGGTATTGTACTGGGACCACCGGAAGGGTCCCGGGGGTCCACCGGATGGGGCCACCTATCCCGGAGGGCCCCATGGGCTGAAGTGGTGTGGGAACCAGCCCCTGATGGGCTGGTGCGCCCCACCCAAGGGCCCAAGGCACCTAGGGTTGGAAACCCTAGGGGGCCGTTGCCCCAGGGGCCGCCGCCCCCCCCCTTTTAGATGGGATCTCCAAGGGGGCATGCGCCCCCCTAGCCCCTATATATAGTGGAAGGGAGGGAGGGCAGCCGCACCTTGCTCTTGGCGCCTCCCTCTCCCTCCGTAACACCTCTCCTCCCCGCTTGTGCTTGGCGAAGCCCTGTCGGGATCCTGCTGCATCCACCACCACGCCGTCGTGCTGCTGGATCTTCATCAACCTCTCCTTTCCCCTTGCTGGATCAAGAAGGAGGTGACGTCTTCCCAACCGTACGTGTGTTGAACGCGGAGGTGCTGTCCGTTCGGCACTTGGTCATCGGTGATTTGGATCACAGCGAGTACGACTCCATCATCCCCGTTCACTTGAACGCTTCCGCTCGCGATCTACAAGGGTATGTAGATGCACTCCTATTCCCCTCGTTGCTAGAATACTCCATAGATTGATCTTGGTGATGCGTAGAAATTTTTTAATTTCTGCTACGATCCCCAACAAGTGCCACATCTTCGTCGTCATCTGGAAGATCGATGACGTTGGGTGGAGCTGCAAGGCAGATCATTCGGCCCCAAGTGAGCCACTCGAACACAATCGACCAAAGAATCAAATCGCAAGAGATTATACCTAGGTTGGAGGTTACTGCATCTTCCATTTCCTCGCCCTGGTATTGGAGAGAAGAGGTTCCTGACGTAGCAGCACTACGAAGACCCACATTCAATCGATTTCGTCCGGTTAATTGAGTCGACAAGAAGGACAAGTCAGATGGTTACCCGGAGATAGTAGGAACGGTCACTTTGATCCTGGGCAAAGCTTTTGGCGGCTTGGAGGAGGTGGCTTTCTGCGCTTTCGGTGCTGGAGGCGGTGCAACTTTGGACTGCTTTGGAGCCTTTTCAGTCCGCGTCCGGGAAGACGTCCTAGGACGCTTCAAAGACTGACCAGTCGACGCGGCCACTAAGTCCGGAGCACTCACCGGGTCGTGGGCTTGTTTGGATCTCCTCTCCCTGTGAGGAGGCGAGTCAACTTCTTCGTCAAAGTGATTAACATCCCAGCAAGATTATTTAAGAATGATGAGATACATGTGATAACCCAAATACTAGATACTCAAGAATTGTCCATAACCGGGGACACGGCTAACCATGATTAGATTATACACTCTGAAGAGGTTTGCGCAGTTTTCCCCACAATACTCCCGCTTCTTTATCTGCATAGCTCCAGTTGAGACATGGGCTATGCGGAAAGCTTGCTGAAACTGGTCCCAAGTGACATTGGCTATGGGGAAAGTGGCTGTGTCATTCTCCCACCATGAGGCTGCAGGTCCATCCAATTGATGTGCGGCAAAGCGCACCCTCTCAGCATCTGTGCAACCTGCGGTGGTCAACTCCCTTCCAATACGGTGTAGCCAATCATCAGCAACTATAGGCTTGGTGCTATTGGAAAACACCGGCGGCTGTAACCTTAGAAAACGGGCTAGGTTGTCCACTGGCGGCGGCTTGTTGTTGTTGTAGCCCTGGTTCTGAACTAGCAACTGCATCAAAGTATTCTGCTGCTGGATCAACTAGGTGAGCTCCGGTGGGAAAGCAAAACTGGTGTCATGTCTCGGAGGCATCTGATGGGTTTAGATGGAAGAGATCAGAATAGAAAAGGGGTCTAATGAGAAAACACTACCCATATGCACATGAGACAAACACAAACATTTCACTCAATCAATCAAGCAAGGGCATACAAACGGTCTAGGACTATCGCAAAAGTGCTCATCTACTACTACTTACATGGGGAAAATACTACTAATATTGGGTGGTCATCTAGAAATTTTGATCGGTGGAACACTCCATGATGTCTGCTCCAGCTTCGTCTTCAAAGTCATCATCACTAGGATCGGAATCGGTGTCGTCGATGATGATGTAGTCCTCGGGGCGTATCTCCTTCAGTTCTTCTTCTTCTATTGGTGCTGGTCCTCCCATGAATACTCCGATGATTCTAGTCTTCGCCTTGAGTTCCTCCTCATATCCATTGCGTATAAACTTGAGTTCTTCCTCCAGCTCGATGATTCTAGTCTTCGCCTTCTTCAAGTCCATCAGGTCTGCGCACATCTGGTTCTCCTGACGTCGAATGTGCTGGTTTAGCTCCTGGATGAAAGTTGCAATGGATCTATCCTTCCTGGTGTTGATTACTTCCCATTGCTCGTCTCGACGCCCACATATTTGATAGATAGTATCCTTAAGCTCCCTATTGTAGACTTCTCCAATGCGTCCCATGGTAATGTGGGCTGCCATGCTCTTGCCTAGACTCCAGGTGGGTGCTTCAAAAGAAAATTCTATGGGTTTAGAAGTTGGCGAGAACGTTCTTCCTGGAACTTGTACTTGTACCATCTAGCGCTCATCTTCAGGTCAAGTGGCTTTATCGAATGTCTCAAAAGAGAACTTATTACAATAATATGGCTTAAGGCCATCTAATACGATAACAGCGGAAGGCTTGGAAGATAAAGTGAGTCCATCAACTCCAACGGCATAACTGAGCTGCACGGCAACGACCTAACGACCTTACTCCTCGTCTGAAAAGTCTGCAACATAATACGTTGCAGCCCGAAAACGGGTCAGCACATGGAATATGCTGGCAAAATAATACAATAGAGAAAGAACAGAATAATGCTAACACTACATGCATATTTGGCTGGTGGAAAGCTCTATGGTTATAGTTTTTTGCGAAAACCCAATTTTTCCCTACAACAAAGGAATAGATTTTAATTTAACTATCATGGTAGTTGAAACATCATTGAGAAGGTTCCTCCGACTCAATCCCAATTAAAGTGATTAACATCCCAGCAAGATTATTTAAGAATGATGAGATACATGTGATAACCCAAATACTAGATACTAAAGAATTGTCCATAACCGGGGACACGGCTAACCATGATTAGATTATACACTCTGCAGAGGTTTGCGCACTTTTCCCCACAAGACTCGATCGCCTCCATTGGATTTCTCGCACTACAGGGTGTTTGAGAATGGATGACCGAGACACAGTCTTTCAAAAACATTAACTCTCTACTCCGGACAGACCATACCAAACCTACATCCCACTACCTGCTCATCTGTCTCTTCAAGAGCTTCACGTATCTTACTCAACTATGCTAGAGCCCATAATAGCTTGTGGTTGCACACGGAATTTTCTAGCATGAATCATCTCGGTTCCCTTTGAGCCTGGGTGGCGGTCCATAGGAAGATCACACGGGTACTCCGGGATTTCCAAAAATACAGGCAACACTGGGTACTCCAGGTGCCTCAACCCACCTAGATGTTAATTTAAGTTGCCACCATAAGTTGAACCATTAATTAACAATCTCACATCTATCATGGACTTCACTCAAACCCAAACCATGTCTACGAGCATAGCATAGCATAGTAATATAAGCAGCGTAGAAGTAACTCCCAGGGTTCGAATGTAACAGGGGTAATAGGTTCTACCTCATCAACTACTTCCCAACCCACAAGTTAATGACATCCTAATCATGCAATGTTTGAGGATTGGAACAAATGCATAAAACTGGGTGATAAAAGGGATATGATCAAAGTGTTACTTGCCTTGCTAACGGTCTGCAAAACCTAGGGACTCGTAGTAGCACGCTTCCCACTCCGGGTGTTCTATCGCAAACAAACAATAACTTACATAAGCAACAAGCAAAGATGCGCAAGCAAAACTCAAATACAAGAGATTGACTAGAAAGTTCAACTTAAGAACTCCGGTTCACCAAAAAGAATCAAATCAACCGGAGCAACGAAACTCAAACGAAGAAAAAGAAAAGCTTCGTTTACTAATCTGAACCTAGGTCAAATTTTATAGTAGCAAAACTTATTTATGTAGGTTAAACAAAAAGAGGGTCTCGAGACGAAGATCTAGGCAATTGAATCGCCTGATTCCGACTAACGAGCGAAAAGATAAACAGAAACTAAGATCGGATCACAAATCGCGATCAGAGAAATCGCGCAATAAATCCGATAAAAGAAAACTGACGAACAGACTAACGAACGAGCGTTCATTAGCAGTATCTAACAGGCGAAGAACCGTTCGTTAAAACGAACATACGGACGAACGTCCTCTAACTAGAAGAACCGAGAAAAAAAACCTGGCGAAACCGAAAAAAACGGATCTAGGGTTTCTAAAAAACGGACGGTTTTTATAAAAAAAACCGGCGGCGGAGTCCGGCGGCTACCTCCGGGGAGGGGCCCGGTGGGGCGAGGTGCGGGTGGTGGGGCGGCGGCGGCGGCAGCAGGCGGCGTGGGCGATGGTGGTGGGGTGTGGTGTTGGGGGCGTATATAAAGGGGGGGCGGCGGCGACTTGGAGGAGGGGCCAAGGCAGGGCGGCGGAGTCCGGCTCAGACTCCTCGTCCGAGTCGGTCGGCGGCGGCGCGCGCGACGGGGAAGGCGGCAGCGGCGGGCCGGCCTGGCTCGGCTGGGCCTTAGGCCCAGTCGGGCGCGGAACTTTTTTTTAAAATAATTTCACCGACCGAAATAAAATCCTAGAAAAATAAATAAAAATCTAAAAATGCCAAAACAAATTTTCACCGTCTAAATAAAATATTTAGAACGAGATGAACATTTTCTTGGCCCTAAAATGAAATTTTGAAAAACATGCAATTTTTCTAATGCAAACAAAATTGCAATAAAATCCAAATAAAACAAATGTTTGATTTTAATATTTTTCCTCCAATATTTCAATTATCTTGGAGAAGTCATATTATCTCCTCTCATATATTTTAATATGAAATATTTTTGGAGAAAAAAATAATTAAAACCAAATCCTCGTTTCAATATTTGATAAAAATTAAATATGAAAACCGGAAATCCCCAACTCTCTCTCCGAGGGTCCTTGAGTTGCTTAGGATTTCGATGATCGCGAGACGAAATGCAAATAAAATATGATATGCATGGATGACTATGTATAACATTTGAAATTGAAAATTTGGGATGTTACTGCATCAAACTATTCTGCCGCTGGATCAACTGGGTGAGCTCCGGTGGGAAAGCAAAACCGGTGTCACGTCTCGGAGGCATCTGATGGGTTTAGATGGAAGAGATCAGAATAGAAAAGGGGTCTAATTAGAAAACACTACCCATATGCACATGAGACAAACACAAACATTTCACTCAATCAATCAATCATGGAATATGCTGGCAACATAACACAGTAGAGCAAGAATAGAATAATGCTATCACTACATGCATATTTGGCTGGTGGAATGCTATCACTCCGCCGCCGGTTTTTTTATAAAAACCGTCCAGTTTTTTAGAAACCCTAGATCCCTTTTTTTCCGTTTCGCCGGTTTTTTTCCTCGGTTCTTCCAGTTAGAGGACGTTCGTCCGTACATTCGTTTTAACGAATGGTTCTTCACCCGTTAGATACAGCTAACGAACGCTCGTTCGTTAGTCTGTTCGTCAGTTTTCTTTTATCGGATTTATTCCGCGATTTCTCTGATCGTGATTTCTGATCCGATCTTAGTTTCGGTTTATCTTTTTGCTCATTAGTCGGAATCAGGCGATTCAAGCGCCTAGATCTTCGTCTCGAGACCCTTTTTTCGTTTAACCAACTTCAATAAGTTCTTGCTACTGTAAAATTTGACCTAGGTTCAGATTAGTAAACGAAGCTTTTCTTTTTCGCTGTTTGAGTTTCGTTGCTCCGTTTGATTTGATTCTTTTTAGTGAACCGGAGTTCTTAAGTTGAACTTTCTGGTCAATCTCTTGTATTTGAGTTCTGCTTGTGCATCTTTGCTTTTTGCTTATGTAAGTTATTGTTTGTTTGCGATAGAACACCCGGAGTGCGAAGCGTGCTACTACGAGTCCCTAGGTTTTGTAGACCGTCAGCAAGGCAAGTAACACTTTGATCATATCCCTTTCATCACCCAGTTTTTATGCATTAGTTCCAATCCTCAAACATTGCATGATTAGGATGTAATTAACTTGTGGGTTGGGAAGTAGTTGATGAGGTAGAACCTATTACCCCTGTTACATTCGAACCCTGGGAGTTACTTCTACGCTGCTTATATTATTATGTTATGCTATGCTTGTAGACGTGGTTTGGGTTTGAGTGAAGTCCATGACAGATGTGAGATTGTTAATTAATGGTTCAACTTAAGGTGGCAACTTAAATTAACATCTGGGTGGATTGAGGCACCTGGAGTACCCAGTGTTGCCTGTATTTTCGGAAATCCCGGAGTACCCGTGTGATCTTCCTATGGACCGCCACCCAGGCTCAAAGGGAACTGAGATGATTCATGCTAGAAACTTCCATGTGCAGCCACAAGCTATTATGGTCTCTAGAATAGTTGAGTAAGATACGTGAAGCTCTTGAAGAGACAAATCAGCAGATAGTGGGATGTAGGTTTGGTATGGTCTGTCCGGAGTAGAGAGTTAATGTTTCTGAAAGACTGTGTCTCGGTCGTCTGTTCTCAAACACCCTGTAGTGCGAGAAATCCAATGGAGCCGATCGAGTCTTGTGGGGAAAAGTGCGCAAACCTCTGCAGAGTGTATAATCTAATCATGGTTAGCCGTGTCCCCGATTATGGACAACTCTTGAGTATCTAGTATTTGGGTTATCACATGTATCTCATCATTCTTAAATAATATTGTTGGGATGTTAATCACTTTAATTGGGATTGAGTTGGAGGAACCTTCTCAATGATGTTTCAACTACCATGATAGTTAAATTAAAATCTATTCCTTTGTTGTAGGGAAAAATTGGCTTTTCGCAAAAACTATAACCATAGAGCTTTCCACCAGCCAAATATGCATGTAGTGATAGCATTATTCTGTTCTTGCTCTATTGTGTTATTTTGCCAACATATTCCATGTGTTGACCCATTTTTGGGCTGCAACGTATTATGTTGCAGACTTTTCAGATGAGGAGTAAGGTCGTTAGGTCGTTGCCGTGCAGCTCAGTTATGCTGTTGGAGTTGATGGACTCACTTTATCTTCCAAGCCTTCCGCTGTTATCGTATTATATGGCCTTGAGCCATATTATTGTAATAAGTTCTCTTTTGAGACATTCGATGTAATAAGTGTGTGATTGCCACTCTGTTATAAATCCTCGAGTACTCTGTGGGTCAGCATTACCGATCCAGGGATGACACTGAAGCACAGAGACTTGACCATCTGAGGTCGGGTCGCTACAAGATGGTATCAGAGCACACGCTGAGTGTAGGACACGACCACTAAGATAAACCCTAGGTCACACTTCTCTACTCATTTCCGAATCCTCTCCATTTTCTACTCCTTAGGATGGCGGAGATGAAGAACAAGTTTGCACAACCTAATGAAGACACACCTTTTGCACGCCACTTGAAGGAAGTCACTAGGTACTTGAACATTGGAATACCAAGCTTCACCGGAACGTACAACGCCACTTTACCTGAAGAGGAGCGCTGGATGGTACAAGTACACGTTCCAGGAAGAACGTTCTCGCCAACTTCTAAACCCATAGAATTTTCTTTCGAAGCACCCACCTGGAGTCTAGGCAAGAGCATGGCAGGCCACATTACCATGGGACGCATTGGAGAAGTCTACAACAGGGAGCTTAAGGACACTATCTATCAAATATGTCGGCGCCGAGACGAGCAATGGGAAGTAATCAACACGAGGAAGGATAGATCCATTGCAGCTTTCATCCAGGAGCTAAACCAGCACATTCGACGTCAGGAGAACCAGATGTGCGCAGACCTGATGGACTTGAAGAAGGCGAAGACTAGAATCATCGAGCTGGAGGAAGAACTCAAGTTTACACGCGATGGATATGAGGAGGAAATCAAGACACTACTGGAGAAGAATGACGACTTAGTCAAGAAGATCGGAGTATTCATGGGAGGACCAGCACCAATAGAAGAAGAAGAAGAACCCAAGGAGATACGCCCCGAGGACTACATCATCATCGACGACACCGATTCCGATCCTAGTGATGATGACTTTGAAGACGAAGCTGGAGCAGACATCATGGAGTCTTCCACCGATCAAAATTTCTAGATGACCACCCAATATTAGTAGTATTTTCCCCATGTAATTAGTAGTAGATGAGCACTTTTGCGATAGCCCTAGACCGTTTGTATGCCCTTGCTTGATTGATTGAGTGAAATGTTTGTGTTTGTCTCATGTGCATATGGGTAGTGTTTTTTCATTAGACCCCTTTTCTATTCTGATCTCTTCCATCTAAACCCATCAGATGCCTCCGAGACGTGACACCAGTTTTCCTTCCCCACTAGAGATCACCCAGTTGATCCAGCAGCAGAATACTTTGATGCAATTGCTAGTTCAGAACCAGGGCAACAACAACAACAACCTGCCGCCAGTGGACAACCTAGCCCGTTTTCTAAGGTTACAGCCATCGGTGTTTTCCAGTAGCACCGAGCCTATAGTTGCTGATGATTGGCTACGCCGTATTGGAAGGGAGTTGACCACCGCAGGTTGCATAGATGCTGAGAGGGTGCGCTTTGCCGCACATCAATTGGATGGACCTGCAGCCTCATGGTGGGAGAATTACACAGCCACTTTTCCCATAGCCAACGTCACTTGGGACCAGTTTCAGCAAGCTTTCCGCACAGCCCATGTCTTAACTGGAGCTATGCAGATAAAGAAGCGGGAGTTCCGCAACCAATGCCAGGGGAACCGTACTGTGGCTCAATACGTGGATGATTTTAGTAAGTTATCACGCTACGCCCCTGATGATGTGGCCACAGATGCCGCGAAGCAGGAGAAGTTTATGGAAGGGCTGAATGATGAGATGAGCATGCAGTTGATGGTAGCAACCTTCAACAACTACCAGGAGTTGGTAGATAAGGCTCTTATGATCGAAGGAAAGCAGTAGCAGACTGAGAGCCGCAAGAGAAAGTATGGACAAGGGAGGTATAACTCAGGAGCTCAGTAGAAGCCTCGCCTAACCCCGAACTCGGGAGGACTTGTTCGTAACCATGGAAGTCACAACCACACTGGAGGAGGATTGCATAACCACACTGGTTCTAAGAATGGGAATGGGAACGGAACCAACAATAATCAGAACCGCCCCAATCCAGCCACACCCGCCAAAAGGGAATTAAGTCACGTTACCTGCTTCAAGTGCGGGAAGACTGGACACTACGCCACGGAGTGCCCTGAAGGAAAGAATGGAAATGGAAATGGGAGCGCTGGGAAGAAGCCTAATCCATTCAACAAAGGACAAGTGAACCACGTTAACGTGGAGGAGGTTGAAGAGCAGCCGGACGCGATAATAGGTAAGTTTTTGGTTAAGTCATTTACCGCTCTTGTTCTTTTCGATACTGGTGCATTGCATTCATACATATCAAGGGAATTTGTGGATAAGTTTAAACTACCAACTCAAACCCTTAGGACCCCTCTGTTAGTAAGCTCACCCGGAGCAGAATACATGGCTAGTCGATGGTGCGACCAGGTACCCCTAACCATTGGGACACATGTTTTTCCGTCCGACCTAATTATCTTGGAGTCACAAGGATTGGATGTGATATTAGGTATGGACTGGATGTCAAAGTTTGGAGGGAGTATTGACTGTGCTAGTAAGTCGATTTATCTTACCACCCCAGAGGGAAAAAGGATTAAGTATGTGTCTAAGCATGTTCCTAGGAGGAGCCAAGTGAATTCCCTTACGGGAGTTGTTCAAGAGGAAGTGCCTGTAGTGAAGGATTATCCAAATGTTTTTCCAGAGGAGTTACCAGGCGTGCCACCGGATAGAGACATTGAGTTTCTGACAGAGTTGTTGCCAGGAACAGGACCAATATCCAAGAGACCCTATCAGATGCCTGCAAATGATCTGGAGGAAATTAGGAAACAGATCAAGGAGTTATTGGAAAAAGGATACATTCGAAGAAGTTCATCACCTTGGGGAGCCCCTGTGCTTTTGGTGGAGAAGAACGACAAATCCCTAAGGATGGTTGTTGATTATCGAGCCTTGAATGAGGTGACGATTAAGAACAAGTACTCACTGCCGATGATCAACGATCTGTTTGATCAGTTGCAAGGAGCTAAGGTGTTTTCAAAGATTGACCTACGATCAGGATACCATCAGTTGAAGATACGTGAGAAGGATATACCCAAGACAGCGTTCACGACGCGTTATGGATTATACGAGTACACGGTCATGTCATTTGGACTGACTAATGCCCCATCCTATTTCATTAGCATGATGAACAAGGTGTTCATGGAGTATTTGGACAAGTTTGTTGTGGTGTTTATTGATGATATTATGGTATACTCGAAGAACGAGGAGGAGCACAAGGAGCATTTGCGCTTAGTTCTTGAGAAACTCAGGGAACACCAGTTGTATGCTAAGTTTAGCAAATGCGAGTTTTGGTTGAAGGAAGTCGGATTCCTTGGACATGTAATATCAGGAGAAGGTATAGCAGTAGACCCTAGAAAAATTCAGTTAGTCACTGAATGGTTGGCACCCACTTCAGTTAGCGAGATCCGCAGTTTTCTTGGACTCGCAGGATACTATCGGAGATTCATTGAGAACTTTTCCAAGATTGCGAAGCCAATGACTGAACTGTTAAAGAAGGATACTAAGTTTAAATGGACAGACGAATGCGAGGCAAGTTTCCAGGAGTTGAAGAAACGGTTGACTACCGCGCCAGTGCTAACACTGCCGGATATACATAAGGAGTTCCAAGTGTATTGCGACGCCTCTCGCTTAGGACTTGGATGTGTGCTTATGCAGGACGGAAGAGTTGTTTCGTATGCCTCACGACAAATAAAACCTCATAACTTGAACTATGCCACACATGATTTGGAGTTAGTAGCCGTAGTACATGCATTGAAGACCTGGAGGCATTACCTTATCGGAAACCGATGTGATGTATACACGGACCATAAGAGTTTGAAGTACATTTTCACCCAGAAGGAACTGAACCTTAGACAGAGGAGATGGTTGGAGCTTATAAAGGATTATGATATGAAGCTACACTATCACCCAGGAAAGGCCAATGTTGTAGCAGACGCTTTGAGCAGAAAGAGTTATGCTAATATCCTTGAAAGTAAGGGATTGCCGAAGGAGTTAGCAGAGAATATCATGGAACTTCAATTGGAGATTGTTCCTAGAGGATTCATAGCAACAATGGAGGTCCAGTTGACATTGCTGGACAAGATTCGGGAAGCTCAGAAGGATGACAAGGAGATTGCCGAGATAAAGGAGAAGATGAGCAATGGAAAGGCCAAAGGTTTTCGTGAAGACGAGCATGATACCTTATGGTTTGAGGATCGAGTTTATGTGCCCAATAACCAGGAGATCAGGAAGTTAATACTTCAAGAGGCTCATGACTCACCATACTCGATACACCCAGGAAACACCAAGATGTATCTGGATTTGAAGGAACGTTTCTGGTGGACCGGTATGAAGAAGGATATTGCCGAGTATGTGGCCGTATGTGATGTATGTCAGAGAGTGAAGGCAGAACATCAGAAGCCAGCAGGACTATTACAGCCTATGCCGATACCCGAGTGGAAGTGGGATAAACTTGGCATGGACTTTATCAATGGATTGCCCAGGACTAAAGCAGGATATGACTCCATATGGGTAGTAGTTGACCGCTTGACCAAAGTGGCTCACTTCATCCTAGTGAAAACCACTTATACCAGTGCAAAGTTGGCCAAGATTTATATGTCCAGGATCGTATGTCTGCATGGAGTTCCGAGAACCATCGTATCAGATAAAAGAACATAGTTTACTTTAAAGTTCTGGCATCAGTTACATCAGACTTTGGGAACAAGGTTAGAGTTCAGTACAGCTTTCCACCCACAGACAGATGGACAGACCGAGAGAGTGAACCAAATTTTGGAAGACATGTTGAGAGCCTGTGCGCTAGATTATGGATCTAGTTGGGATGACAATTTGCCTTACACAGAGTTCTCGTACAACAATAGCTACCAAGCCAGTTTGAAGATGGCACCGTTTGAAGCCCTGTATGGACGCAGGTGCAGAACACCTTTGATGTGGGACGAGGTAGGAGACCGTAGTTGTTTGGACCAGACTTGATCAAAGAGTCCGAGGAGAAGGTTAAAATGATTCGTGATAGATGGAAGATAGCTCAGTCCAGACAGAAGAGTTATGCGGACTCAAAACGCAAAGAGGTAACTTATGAAATTGGAGATAGAGCATATCTGCGAGTATCACCCTTGCGAGGAGTGAAACGTTTTGGAGTTAAGGGGAAACTAGCTCCGAGATTTGTAGGGTCATATTGTGTTTTGGAACGGATGGGAGAAGTCGCCTACAAGTTGGAATTACCCGAAGGATTGTCAGGCGTTCATGATGTGTTCCACGTTTCACAACTGAAGAAGTGTCATGTTGAGATGGCCGATATACCGTTAAGAGATACAGTACCCTTGGAGGCAATTCAGTTGGACAATGATTTGACATACGAGGAGAAGCCAGTAAAGATTCTTGAGTTTGCCAGCAGAGTCAGCCGCAGTAAGGTTATCAAGTTTTACAAAGTTCAGTGGAGCCACCATACCGAGGATGAAGCCACCTGGGAACGAGAGGATGATCTTCGCAAAGACCACCCACACCTATTTTCTAGCCAACCTGAATCTCGAGGGCAAGATTCATCTTAAGGGGGGTAGGTTTGTAACATCCCAAATTTTCAATTTGGAATGTTATACATAGTCATCCATGCATATCATATTTTATTTGCATTTCGTCTCGCGATCCTCGAAATCCTAAGCAACTCAAGGACCCTCGAAGAGAGAGTTGGGGATTTCCGGTTTTCATATTTGATTTTATCAAATATTGAAACGAGGATTTGGTTTTAATTATTTTATCTCCAAAAATATTTCATATTAAAATATATGAGAGGAGATAATATGACTTCTCCAAGATAATTGAAATATTGGAGGAAAATATTAAAATCAAATATTTGTTTTATTTGGATTTTATTGCAATTTTGTTTGCATTAGAAAAATTGCATGTTTTTCAAAATTGTATTTTAGGGCCAAGAAAATGTTCATCTCGTTCTAAATATTTTATTTAGACGGTGAAAATTTGTTTTGGCATTTTTAGATTTTTATTTATTTTTCTAGGATTTTTTTCAGTCGGGGAAATTATTTAAAAAGAAAGTTTAGCGCCCGACTGGGCCTAAGGCCCAGCCGAGCCAGGCCGACCCGCCACCGCCGACTTCCCCGTCGCGCGCGCCGCCGCCGACCGACTCGGACGAGGAGTCCGAGCCGGACTCCGCCGCTCCGCCTTGGCCCCTCCTCCAAGCCGCCGCCGCCCCGCCCCTTTATATACGCCCCCCCAACACCACACCCCACCACCGCCGCCCACGCCGCCTGCTGCCGCCGCTGCCCCGCCGCCCGCACCTCGCCCTGCCGGAGCCCCTCGCCGGAGGTAGCCGCCGGACTCCGCCGCCGTTTTTTTATAAAAACCGTCCGGTTTTTTAGAAACCCTAGATCCGGGTTTTTTCGGTTTCGCTGGTTTTTTTCTCGGTTCTTCTAGTTAGCGGACGTTCGTCCGTACCTTCGTTTTATCGAACGGTTCTTCGCCCGTTAGATACAGCTAACGAAAGCTCGTTCGTTAGTCTGTTCGTCAGTTTTCTTTTATCGGATTTATTCCGCGATTTCTCTGATCGCGATTTCTGATCCGATCTTAGTTTCTGTTTATCTTTTCGCTCGTTAGTCGAAATCAGGCGATTCAAGCGCCTAGATCTTCGTCTCGAGACCCTCTTTTTGTTTAACCAACTTAAATAAGTTTTTGCTACTGTAAAATTTGACCTTGGTTCAGATTAGTAAACGAAGCTTTTCTTTTTCGCCGTTTGAGTTTCATTGCTCCGTTTGATTTGATTCTTTTTGGTGAACCAGAGTTCTAAGGTTGAACTTTCTGGTCAATCTCTTGTATTTGAGTTTTGCTTGCGCATCTTTGCTTGTTGCTTATGTAAGTTGTTGTTTGTTTGCGATAGAACACCCGAAGTGCGAAGCGTGCTACTACGAGTCCCTAGGTTTTGCAGACCGTCAGCAAGGCAAGTAACACTTTGATCATATCCCTTTTATCACCCAATTTTTATGCATTAGTTCCAATCCTCAAACATTGCATGATTAGGATGCCATTAACTTGTGGGTTGGGAAGTAGTTGATGAGGTAGAACCTATTACTCCTGTTACATTCGAACCCTGGGAGTTACTTCTACGCTGCTTATATTACTATGCTATGCTATGCTCGTAGACGTGGTTTGGGTTTGAGTGAAGTCCATGACAGATGTGAGATTGTTAATTAATGGTTCAACTTAAGGTGGCAACTTAAATTAACCTCTGGGTGGATTGAGGCACCTAGAGTACCCAGTGTTGCCTGTATTTTCGGAAATCCCGGAGTACCCGTGTGATCTTCCTATGGACCGCCACCCAGGCTCAAAAGGGAACTGAGATGATTCATGCTAGAAACTTCCGTGTGTAGCCACAAGATATTATGGTCTCTAGAATAGTTGAGTAAGATACGTGAAGCTCTTGAAGAGACAAATCAGCAGATAGTGGGATGTAGGTTTGGTATGGTCTGTCCGGAGTAGAGAATTAATGTTTGTGAAAGACTGTGTCTCCGTCATCCGTTCTCAAACACCCTGTAGTGCGAGAAATCCAACGGAGGCGATCGAGTCTTGTGGGGAAAAGTGCGCAAACCTCTGCAGAGTGTATAATCTAATCATGGTTAGCCGTGTCCCTGGTTATGGACAATTCTTGAGTATCTAGTATTTGGGTTATCACATGTATCTCATCATTCTTAAATAATATTGCTGGGATGTTAATCACTTTAATTGGGATTGAGTTGGAGGAACCTTCTCAATGATGTTTCAACTACCATGATAGTTAAATTAAAATCTATTCCTTTGTTGTAGGGAAAAATTGCCTTTTCGCAAAAACTATAACCATAGAGCTTTCCACCAACCAAATATGCATGTAGTGATAGCATTATTCTGTTCTTGCTCTACTGTATTATTTTGCCAGCATATTCCATGTGCTGACCCATTTTCGGGCTGCAACGAATTATGTTGCAGACTTTTCAGACGAGGAGTAAGGTCGTTAAGTCGTTGCCGTGCAGCTCAGTTATGCCGTTGGAGTTGATGGACTCACTTTATCTTCCAAGCCTTCCGTTGTTATCGTATTATATGGCCTTAAGCCATATTATTGTAATAAGTTCTCTTTTGAGACATTCGATCTAATAATTATGTGATTGCCACTCTATTATAAATCCTCGAGTACTGTGTGTGTCAGCATTACCGATCCAGGGATGACACTGAAGCATAGAGACTTGACCATCTGAGGTCGGGTCGCTACAAGAATCGATCGCCTCCGTTGGATGTCTCGCACTACAGGGTGTTTGAGAACGGATGACCGAGACACAGTCTTTCAGAAACATTAACTCTCTACTCCGGACAGGCCATACCAAACCTACATCCCACTATCTGCTGATTTGTCTCTTCAAGAGCTTCACGTATCTTACTCAACTATGCTAGAGCCCATAATAGCTTGTGGTTGCACACGGAAGTTTCTAGCATGAATCATCTCAGTTCCCTTTGAGCCTGGGTAGTGGTCCATAGGAAGATCACACAGGTAGTCCGGGATTTCCAAAAATATAGGCAACACTGGGTACTCCAGGTGCCTCAATCCACCCAGATGTTAATTTAAGTTGCCACCTTAAGTTGAACCATTAATTAACAATCTCACATCTGTCATGGACTTCACTCAAACCCAAACCACATTTACGAGCATAGCATAGCATAGTAATATTAGCAGCGTAGAAGTAACTCCCAGGGTTCAAATGTAACAGGGGTAATAGATTCTACCTCATCAACTACTTCCCAACCCACAAGTTAATGACATCCTAATCATGCAATGTTTGAGGATTGGAACTAATGCGTAAACACTGGGTGATAAAAGGGATATGATCAAAGTGTTACTTGCCTTGCCGACGGTCTACAAAACCTAGGGACTCGTAGTAGCACGCTTCGCACTCCGGTCTTCTATCGCAAACAAACAATAACTTACATAAGCTGTTGGAAATATGCCCTAGAGGCAATAATAAATTAGTTATTATTATATTTCCTTGTTCATGATAATTGTTTATTATCCATGCTAGAATTGTATTGATAGGAAACTCAGATACATGTGTGGATACATAGACAACACCATGTCCCTAGTAAGCCTCTAGTTGACTAGCTCGTTGATCAATAGATGGTTACGGTTTCCTGACCATGGACATTGGATGTCGTTGATGACGGGATCACATCATTAGGAGAATGATGTGATGGACAAGACCCAATCCTAAGCCTAGCACAAGATCGTGTAGTTCGTATGCTAAAGCTTTTCTAATGTCAAGTATCATTTCCTTGGACCATGAAATTGTGCAACTCCCGGATACCGTAGGAATGCTTTGCGTGTACCAAACGTCACAACGTAACTGGGTGGTTATAAAGGTGCACTGCGGGTATCTCTGAAAGTGTCTGTTGGGTTGGCACGAATCGAGACTGGGATTTGTCACTCCGTGTAACGGAGAGGTATCTCTAGGCCCACTCGGTAGGACATCCTCATAATGTGCACAATGTGACCAAGGAGTTGATCACGGGATGATGTGTTGTGGAACGAGTAAAGAGACTTGCCGGTAACGAGATTGAATGAGGTATTGGGGTACCGATGATCGAAACTCGGGCAAGTATCGTACCGATAGATAAAGGGAATTGTATATTGGATTGATTGAATCCTTGACATCGTGGTTCATCCGATGAGATCATCGTGGAGCATGTGGGAGCCAACATGGGTATCCAAATCCCGCTGTTGGTTATTGGCCGGAGAGTTGTCTCGGTCATTTCTACATGTCTCCCGAACCCGTAGGGTCTACACACTTAAGGTTCGGTGACACTAGAGTTGTAGAGATATTAGTATGCGGTTAACCGAAAGTTGTTCGGAGTCCCGGATGAGATCCCGGACGTCACGAGGAGTTCCGGAATGGTCCGAAGGTAAATATTTATATATAGGAAGTCCAGTTTCGGCCACCGGGAGAGTTTCGGGAGTCATCGGTATTGTACCGGGACCACCGGAAGGGTCCCGGGGGTCCACCAGGTGGGGCCACCTATCCCAGAGGGCCCCATGGGCTGAAAGGGCGTGGGAACCAGCCCCTGGTGGGCTGGTGCGCCTCCCCTTGGGCCTCCCATGCGCCTAGGGTTGGAAACCCTAAGGGGTGGGGGTGCCTCCACTTGGCTTGGAGGCCAAGCCACCCCTAGGGCTGTCGCCCCCCTCCCTAGATGGGATCTACAAGGGGCCGGCGCCCCCCTAGGCCCCTATATATAGTGGAGGGGAGGGAGGGCAGCCGTACCTGAAGCCCTGGCACCTTCCTCCCTCCCGTGACACCTCTTCCTCCCCGCTTGTGCTTGGCGAAGCCCTGCCGGGATCCTGCTACTTCCACCACCACGCCGTCGTGCTGCTGGATCTCCATCAACTTCTCCTCCCCCCTTCCTGGATCAAGAAGGAGGAGACGTCTCCGCTCCGTACGTGTGTTGAACGCAGAGGTGCCGTCCGTTTGGCGCTAGGATCATCGGTGATTTGGATCACGACGAGTACGACTCCATCAACCCTGTTCTCTTGAACGCTTCCGCTTAGCGATCTACAAGGGTATGTAGATGCACTCCTCTCCCCCTCATTGCTAGATTACTCCATAGATTGATCTTGGTGATGCGTAGAAAATTTTAAATTTCTGCTACGATCCCCAACAGTGGTATCAGAGCTAGGTCTATGCGTAGTTTCTATGCATGAGTAGAACACAAAGTAGTTGTGGGCGATGAT
The DNA here is from genome assembly GCF_056163025.1 of Triticum urartu. NCBI lineage: Eukaryota > Viridiplantae > Streptophyta > Magnoliopsida > Poales > Poaceae > Triticum > Triticum urartu. The sequence goes on from NC_141876.1 coordinate 147,563,600, forward strand.
TTGTTCAATTTGCTTGCCGTTACTAGTCTTATCTTGATTCGGCGGCATTGTGGGATGAAGCGGCCTAGACCGACCTTACACGTACGCTTACATGAGACTGGTTCCACCGACTGACATGCACTTGATGCATAAGGTGTTTGGCGGGTGTCTGTCTCTCCCACTTTAGTCGGATCGGATTCGATGAAAAGGGTCCTTATGAAGGGTAAATAGCAATTGGCATATCACTGTTGTGGTTTTGCGTAGGTAAGAAACGTTATTGCTAGAAACCCGTAGCAGCCACGTAAAACATGCAACAACAAGTAGAGGACGTCTAACTTGTTTTTGCAGGGTTTGCTATGTGATGTGATATGGCCAAAAGGATGTGATGAATGATATATGTGATGTATGAGATTGATCATGTTCTTGTAATAGGAATCACGACTTGCATGTCGATGAGTATGACAACCGGCAGGAGCCATAGGAGTTGTCTTAATTTATTTATGACCTGCGTGTCAATGAAAACGCCATGTAATTACTTTACTTTATTGCTAACCGTTAGCCATAGTAGTAGAAGTAATAGTTGGTGAGGCAACTTCATGAAGACATGATGATGGAGATCATGATGATGGAGATCATGGTGTCATGCCGGTGACGATGGTGTTCATGCCGCGCCTCGAAGATGGAGATCAAAGGCGCAAGATGATATTGGCCATATCATGTCACTTTATGATTTGCATGTGATGTTTGTCATGTTTTTACATCTTATTTGCTTAGAACGACGATAGCATAAATAAGATGATCCCTCGCAATAATTTCAAGAAAGTGTTCCCCCTAACTGTGCACCATTGCTAAGGTCCGTTGTTCCGAAGCACCACGTAATGATCGGGTGTGATAGGTTATAACGTTCGCATACAACGGGTGTAAGCTAGATTTACACACGCAATACACTTAGGTTAACTTGACGAGCCTAGCATGTACATACATGGCCTCGGAACACGGAAGACCGAAAGGTCAAACACGAGTCGTATAGTGGATACGATCAACATGAAGATGTTCACCGATGATGACTAGTACGTCTCACGTGATGATCGGACACGGCCTAGTTGACTCGGATCATGTATCACTTAGATGACTAGAGGGATGTCTATCTAAGTGGGAGTTCATTGAATAATTTGATTAGATGAACTTAATTATCATGAACATAGTCAAAAGGTCTTTGCAAATTATGACGTAGCTCACGCCTTGGTTCTACTATTTTAGATATGTTCCTAGAGAAAATTTAGTTGAGAGTTGACAGTAGCAGTTATGCGGACTGGGTCCGTGGACTGAGGATTGTCCTCATTGCTGCACAGAAGGGCTATGTCCTTAATGCACCGCTCAGTGCGTTGAACCTCGAGCGTCGTCTGTAGAATTTGGGAAACATTTGACATACACGTTTTGATGACTACGTGATAGTTCAGTGCGTAATACTAACGGTTTAGAATTGTGGCACCAAATACGTTTTGAAACGTTGTAGAACATATGAGATGTTCCAAAGACTGAAATGGGGATTTCATACTAGTGCCCACGTCAAGAGGTATGAGACCTCTGACAAGTTTCTTAAGCCTGCAAACTAAGGGAGAAAAGCTCAATCGTTGAGCATGTGCTCAGATTGTCTGAGTACTACAATCTCTTGAATCGAGTGGGAGTTAATCTTCCAGATGAGATAGTGATAGTTCTCCATAGTCACTGCCACCAAGCTATTAGAGCTTAGTGATGAACTATAACATATCAGGGATAGACATGATGATCCTTGAGAAAATCGCGATGTTTGACACCGCGAAAGTAGAAATCAAGTAGGAGCATCAATTGTTGATGGTTAAACCACTAGTTTCAAGAAGGGCAAGGGAAATAACAGATACTTCATGAGACGGCAAATCAGTTGCTGCTCTAGTGAAGAAACCCAAGGTTGAACCAAACCCGAGACTAAGTGCTTCTATAATGAGGGGAACGGTCATTGAAGCAGGACTACCCTAGATACTTGGTAGATGAGAAGGCTGGCAAGGTCGACAGAAGTATTTTGGATATACGTGATATTATTGTGTACTTTACTAGTACTCCTAGTAGCACCAGGGTAATAAATACCGGTTCGGTTGCTAAGCGTTAGTAACTCAAAATAAAAGGCTGCGGAGACTAGCTAAAGGTGAGATGACGATATGTGTTGGAAGTGTTTCCAAGGTTGATGTGATGAAACATCGCACGCTCCCTCTACCATCGGGACTGGTGTTAAACCGAAATAATTGTTATTTTGTGTTTGCGTTGAGCATAGACATGATTGGATTATGTTTATCGCAATACGGTTATTCATTTAAGGAGAATAATGGTTACTCTGTTTATTTGAATAATACCTTCAATGGTCTTGCACCTAAAATCAATGGTTTATTGAATCCCGATCGTAGTGATACACATGTTCATGCCAAAAGATATAAGATAGTAATGATAGTACCACATACTTGTGGCACTGCAATTTGAGTCATAATGGTATAAAACGCATGAAGAAGCTCCATGTTGATGGATCTTTGGACTCACTTTATTTTGAATCACTTGAGACATGTGAACCATGCATATTGGTATATATGCACGAAGAAACTCCATACAGATGGAATGTTTGGACTCACTTGATTTTGAATCATTTGAGACATGCAAATCATACCACATGGGCAAGATGACTGAAAGGCCTCGTTTTCAGTAAGATGGAACAAGAAAGCAACTTGTTGGAAGTAATACATTTTGATGTGTGTAGTCCAATGAGTGATGAGGCACGTAGTGGATATTGTTATGTTCTTACTTCACAGATGATTTGAGTAGATGCTGAGTATATTTGCTTGATGAAACACAAGTCGGAATTATTGAAAGGTTCAAGTAATTTTAGAGTGAAGTTGAAGATCGTCGTGACAAGAGGGTAAAATGTCTATGATATGATCATAGAGATGAATATCCGAGTTACGAGTTTGGCACACAATTAAGACATTGTGGAAATTGTTTCACAACTAATACCGCCTGGAACACCATAGTGTGATGGTGTGTCCGAACATCATAACTGCACCCTATTGGATATGGTGCATACCATGATGTCTCTTATCGAATTAACACTATTGTTTATGAGTTAGGCATTAGAGACAACCGCATTTACTTTAAATAGGGCACCACACAATTTCGTTGAGACGACACCATATGAACTATAGGTTTAGAGAAACCTAAGTTGTCGTTTCTTAAAAGTTTGGGGCTGCGATGCTTATGTGAAAAAGTTTCAGGCTGATAAGCTCGAACCCAAAGCGGATAAATGCATCTTCATAGAATACCCAAAAATAGTTGGGTGTACCTCCTATTTCAGACCCGGAAGCAAATGTGATTGTTTCTAGAAACGGGTCCTTTCTCGAGGAAAAGTTTCTCTCGAAAGAATTGAGTGGGAGGATGGTGGAGACTTGATGAGGTTATTGAACCATCACTTCAACTAGTGTGTGGCAGGGCACAGGAAGTTGTTCCTGTGGCACCTACACCAATTGAAGTGGAAGCTTATGATAGTAATCATGGATCAAGTCACTACCAAACCTCATAGGTCGACAAGGATGTGTACTACTTCAGAGTGGAACGTAATCCTGTCTTGGAAGTCATGTTGCTAGACAACAATGAACCTAAGAGCTATGGAGAAGCGATGGTGGGCCCGGATTCCGACGAATGGCTCGAGGCCATAAAATCCGAGAAAGGATCCATGTATAAAACAAAGTATAGACTTTGAAAGAACTACTTGATGGTCGTAAGGCTGTTGGGTGCAGATGGATTTTATAAGGAAGACGGACAATGATGGTAAGTGTCACCATTAAGAAAGCTCGACTTGTCATTAAGATGTTTCCCGACAAGTTCAAGGAGTTGACTACAATGAGACTTTCTCACTCGTAGCGATGCTAGGAGTCTGTTGGAATTATGTTAGCAGTTACTGCATTATTTATGAAATCTTGCAAATAGGATGTCAAAACATTGTTTCCTCAACGATTTTCTTGAGGAAAGGTTGTATGTGATACATCCAGAAGGTTTTGTCAATCCTGAAAGATGCTAACAAGTATGCAAAGCTCCAGCAATCCTTCTAAGGACAGGAGTAAGCATCTCGGAATTGGAAATGTACGCTTTGATGAGATGATCAAAGATTTTGGGTTTATACAAAGTTTATGAGAAACTTGTATTTCCAAAGAAGTGAGTGGGAGCACTATAGAATTTTTGATGAGTATATGTTGTTAACATATTGTTGATCAGAAATGATGTAGAATTTCTGTATAGCATGCAGGGTTATTTGAAAAGTGTTTTTCAATGGAAAACCTGGATTAAGCTACTTGAACATTGAGCATCAAGATCTATAAGGATAGATCAAAACGCTTAATATTACTTTCAAATGAATACATATCGTGACGAGATTTTGAAGGAGTTCAAAATAGATCAGCAAAGAAGGAGTTCTTGGCTGTGTTACAAGGTGTGAGTATTGAGTAAGACTCAAGACCTGACCACGGCAGAAGAGAGAGAAAGGACGAAGGTCGTCCCCTATGCTTTAGACGTAGGCTCTAAAGTATGCAATGTTGTGTACCGCACCTGAAGTGTGCCAAGCCATGAGTCAGTCAAGGGGTACAAGTGTGATCTAGGAATGGATCACAGGACAACGGTCAAGGTTATCCTTAGTAACTAGTGGACTAAGTAATTTTCTCGATTATGGAGGTGGTAAAAGAGTTCGTCGTAAAGGGTTACACTGATGCAATCTTTGGCACTAATCTGGATGATTCTGAGTAGTAAACCGGATTTGTATAGTAGAACAGTGATTTGGAATAGCTCCAAATAGAGCATGGTAGCTGCATCTACAAGATGACATAGAGATTTGTAAATCACACACGGATCTGAAAGGTTCAGACCCGTTGACTATAACATCTCTCACAAGCATAACATTATCAAACACAGAACTCAATGAGTGTTAATCACATGGTAATGTGAACTAGATTATTGACTCTAGTAAAGTCTTTGGGTGTTAGTCACATGGGGATGTGACCTTGAGTGTTAATCACATAGCGATGTGAACTGGATTATTGACTCTAGTGCAAGTGGGAGACTGTTGGAAATATGCCCTAGAGGCAATAATAAATTAGTTATTATTATATTTCCTTGTTTATGATAATCGTTTATTATCCATGATAGAATTGTATTGATAGGAAACTCATATACATGTGTGGATACATAGACAACACCATGCCCCTAGTAAGCCTCTAGTTGACTAGCTCGTTGATCAATAGATGGTTACGGTTTCCTGACCATGGACATTGGATGTCGTTGATGACGGGATCACGTCATTAGGAGAATGATGTGATGGACAAGACCCAATCCTAAGCCTATCACAAGATCGTGTAGTTTGTATGCTAAAGCTTTTCTAATGTCAAGTATCATTTCCTTGGACCATGAGACTGTGCAACTCCCGGATACCGTAGGAATGCTTTGGGTGTACCAAACGTCACAACGTAACTGGGTGGCTATAAAGGTGCACTGCGGGTATCTCCGAAAGTGTCTGTTGGGTTGGCACGAATCGAGACTGGGATTTGTCACTCCGTGTAACGGAGAGGTATCTCTGGGCCCACTCGGTAGGACATCATCATAATGTGCACAATGTGACCAAGGAGTTGATCACGGGATGATGTGTTACGGAATGAGTAAAGAGACTTGTCGGTAGCGAGATTGAACGAGGTATCGGGATACCGACGATCGAATCTCGGGCAAGTATCGTACCGATAGACAAAGGGAATTGTATACGGGATTGATTGAATCCTTGACATCGTGGTTCATCCGATGAGATCATCGTGGAGCATGTGGGAGCCAACATGGGTATCCAGATCCCGCTATTGGTTATTGGCCGGAGAGTTGTCTCGGTCATGTCTACATGTCTCCTGAACCCGTAGGGTCTACACACTTAAGGTTCGGTGACGCTAGAGTTGTAGAGATATTAGTATGCGGTGAACTGAAAGTTGTTCAGAGTACCGAATGAGATCCCGGACGTCACGAGGAGTTCCGGAATGGTCCGGAGGTAAAGATTTATATATAGGAAGTCCAGTTTCGTCCACCGGGAGAGTATTGTACCGGGACCACCGGAAGGGTCCTGTGGGTCCACCGGGTGGGGCCACCTATCCCGGAGGGCCCCATGGGCCAAAGGGGCGTGGGAACCAGCCCCTGGTGGACTGGTGCGCCCCCCTTGGACCTCCCATGTGCCTAGGGTTGGAAACCCTAAGGGGTGGGGGCGCCTCCACTTGGCTTGAAGGCCAAGCCACCCCTAGGGCTGCCGCCCCCCTCCCTAGATGGGATCTACAAGGGGCCGGCGCCCCCTTAGGCCCCTATATATAGTGGAGGGGAGGGAGGGAAGCCGCACCTGAAGCCCTGGCGCCTCCCTCCCTCCCGTGACACCTCTTCCTCCCCGCTTGTGCTTGGCGAAGCCCTGCCGGGATCCCGCTACTTCCACCACCACGCCGTCGTGCTGCTGGATCTCCATCAACTTCTCCTCCCCCCTTGCTGGATCAAGAAGGAGGAGACGTCTCCACTCTGTATGTGTGTTCAACGTGAAGGTGCCGTCCGTTCGGCGCTAGGATCATCGGTGATTTGGATCACGACGAGTACGACTCCATCAACCCCATTCTCTTGAACGCTTCCGCTTAGCGATCTACAAGGGTATGTAGATGCACTCCTCTCCCCCTCGTTGCTAGATTACTCCATAGATTGATCTTGGTGATGCGTAGAAAATTTTAAATTTCTGCTATGATCCCCAACATAAGCAACAAGCAAAGATGTGCAAGCAAAACTCAAATACAAGAGATTGACCAGAAAGTTAAACTTAAGACTCCGGTTCACCAAAAAGAATCAAATCAAATGGAGCAACGAAACTCAAACGGCGAAAGAGAAAAGCTTCATTTACTAATCTAAACCTAGGTCAAATTTTACAGTAGCAAAAACTTATTTAAGTTGGTTAAACGGAACGAGGGTCTCGAGACGAAGATCTAGGTGCTTGAATCGCCTGATTCTGACTAACGAGCGAAAAGATAAACAAAAACTAAGATCGGATCAGAAATCGCGATCAGAGAAATCATAGAATAAATCTGATAAAAGAAAACTGACGAACAGACTAACGAACGAGCGTTCGTTAGCTGTATCTAACTGGCGAAGCCGTTTGTTAAAACTAACATACAGACGAACGTCCGCTAACTAGAAGAACCGAGAAAAAAACCGGCAAAACCGAAAAAAACGGATCTAGGGTTTCTAAAAAAACCAGACGTTTTTTATAAAAAAACCGGCGGTGGAGTCTGGCGGCTACCTCCGGCGAGGGGCTCCGGCGGGGGCGAGGTGCGGGCGGCGAGGCGCGGCGCGCGGGGCGGCGGCGGCGGCAGTAGGCGCGGGCGGCGGCGAGGCGCGGCACGGCGGTGGCGGCAGCTGCAGGCGGCGTGGGCGGCGGTGGTGGGGTGAGGTGTTGGGGGGGGGGGGGGGGGGCGGGGCGGCGTATATAAAGGGGCGGGGCGGCGGCGGCTTGGAGGAGGGGCCAAGGCGGGGCGGCGGAGTCCGGCTCAGACTCCTCGTCTGAGTCAGTCGGCGGCGGCGCGCGTGACGGGGAAGGCGGCGGCGGTGGGCCGGCCTGGCTCGGCTGGGCCTTAGGCCCAGTCGGGCGCGAAACTTTTTTTTAAATAATTTCGCCGAACGAAATAAAATCCTAGAAAAATAAATAAAAAACTAAAAATGCCAAAATAAATTTTCACCATCTAAATAAAATATTTAGAACCAGATGAACATTTTCTTGGCCCTGAAATGCAATTTTGAAAAACATGCAATTTTTCTAATGCAAACAAAATTGCAATAAAATCCAAATAAAACAAATGTTTGATTTTCATATTTTTCCTCCAATATTTCAATTATCTTGGAGAAGTCATAATATCTCCTCTCATATATTTTAATATGAAATATTTTTGGTGAAAAAAATAATTAAAACCAAATCCTCGTTTCAATATTTGATAAAAATCAAATATGAAAACCGGAAATCCCCAACTCTCTCTCCGAGGGTCCTTGAGTTGCTTAGGATTTCGAGGATCGCGAGACGAAATGCAAATAAAATATGATATGCATGCATGACTATGTATAACATTCCAAATTGAAAATTTGGGATCTTACATAATTTACCGCCTGTTAAAGAAACATATAATCTTAATCCATTACCTATTGAAGAAATTCATGATCTTGATAACCCAACACAGGTAGTAAAGGTAAATTCTCTCTATAGATATGATAAAGCTGAAATCCCATTTACTAAATTTGCTCGCCCATGCTTAGATGAGTTTGATAAATTTATGGCTAAGTAAGAAGACTTTAATGCTTATTTTGGTAGACAATTGAAAAAAATTCAAATATGCTTGAACACTTGGGTGATTATATGGCTAATGTTAAAGGTGAACTTAAACTTATTAGTAAACATGCTTCTATGGTTACCACTCAAGTAGAACAAGTACTTAAAGCTCAAAATGATTTGCTCAATGAATCGAATAGTAATGATAATGACAATGCTGTTAGAGTGGCTACTAGAACTGGTAGAATGACTTAGGAACCTTTGTATCCTGAAGGCCACCCTAAGAGAGTTGAGCAAGATTCTCAGAGAAATAATATAGATGCACCTAGTCCTCCTAAAAGGAAGAAAAAGAAAAATGATAGGACTTTGCATGCTTCTAGTGAACCTATTACTGAAACACCTGAGAATCCAAATGATATTTCTATTTCTGATGCTGAAACACAATATGGTAATGAACCTGAAACTAGTGATAATGTTAATGATAATGCTCATAATGATGCTCAACCTAGTAATGATAATGACATAGAAATTGAACCTGCTGTTGATCTTGATAACCCACAATCAAAGAATCAAAGTTATGATAAAAAAAGACTTTGTTGCTAGGAAACATGGTAAAGAAAGAGAACCATGGGTTCAGAAACCCATGCCTTTTCCACCCAAACCATCCAAGAAAAAGGATGATGAGTATTTTGAGCGCTTTGCTGAAATGATTAGACCTATCTTTTTGCGTATGCGATTAACTGATTTGCTCAAAACAAATCCTTATGCTAAGTACATGAAAGATATTATTACAAACAAAAGAAAGATACCGAAAGCTAAAATTTCCACCATGCTTGCTAATTATACTTTTAAGGGTGGAATACCAAAGAAACTTGGAGATCCCGGTGTACCAACTATACCATGCTCTATTAAAAGAAACTATGTTAAAACTACTTTATGTGATCTTGGAGCCGGTGTTAGTGTTATGCCTCTTTGTTTATATCGTAGACTTGATTTGAATAAGTTGACACCTACTGAAATATCTTTGCAAATGGCTGATAAATCAACTTCTATACATGTCGGTATTTGTGAGGATGTGCCTGTTGTAGTTGCAAACGTTACTATTTTAACGGACTTGGTTATTCTTGATATTCCCGAGGACGATAGTATGTCTATTATTCTTGGAAGACCCTTTTTGAATACTGCAGAGGCTGTTATTGATTGCACTAAAGGCAATGTCACTTTTCATGTTAATGGTAATGAACATATGGTACACTTTCCGAGGAAACAACCTCAAGTTCATAGTATCAACTCTATTGGAAAATTTTCGTCGATTATATTTGGAGGTTTTGAATTTCCTCTTCCTACTGTCAAGAAGAAATATGATATTCTTATTATTGGGGATGTGCATATCCCCATTGAGGTAACATAGTGTTATTCGAAATTTCTCCGGTTCCATGTTATTCAGAATGAGTTCGTTAACAAGACTTGATCAACCTTGTTAGTGGATTCCTTTTGATGATCATGAGATGGATGAAACTAGAAGGCACAACCTTCTGTACCCCACTTTTAATTTCTATTATTTATATTAAATAAAATAAAAATAAATATTTTTCTGTCTGTTATCTGATTATCCGTGCAATATAAAAATACCTCGAAAATAAAAGTTCTCCAAATGCCCTGAAATTTAAATATGATTTTTTCTAGAATATTTGAGGATTTATGGAACTGAGAACACACCAGGGGGGTCAACCACCTGCCCACGAGGGTGGAGGGCGCGCCCCCTGCCTCGTGGGCCCACGGTGGCCCTCCTCCACTTATTATTTCACCCATACACTCCTTCTTCCTCCCCCAAACACGAATAACCAGCTCAAACCCGATTCCAAGCTCGTTTTGCTGCCATTTTCGATCTCCTTGCTCAAAGCACCTCTCACAAAACTGCTTGGGGAGATTGTTCCTTGGTGTGTGACTCCTCCATTGGTCCAATTAGTTTTTTTTCTAGTGCTTTATTCATTGCAAATTTTTGTTGCTTAGGTGACCCTGTTCTTGAGCTTGCATGTCAAATTTATATGGTTCCAAGTAGTTTTGATGCATGATATTGGCTCTAGGCACTTGTAGGAGTAGTTGCTATCAATATTATTGAGTTTGGTTTACTTTTATTTTGAAGTTACTAAAAATTTCAGAATTTTTCAAAAAATGATGAGGAGACTTTTGAGGGGCTCATCGAGCCAAAGCTCGAAGGAAAAGGCACCGAAGCCTAAGTATAATCTGCCTCGCACCGCGGAGGTTCGGGCGTGTGAATGGCCTTCCGAGGATTTCTTGAGAGCAGCTGGGATTTATGAAGATTTTCATGAATTGGCTCAGAATGCAGGCCTCACCGCTTTCCTCCACGACCAATGCGATCAGTATATCTTACTCACAAATACGTTTGTGCAAAACTTTCATTTTCATTCTAGGAACTCACCACCTACGGTGGAGTTTCATTTATATGATGAGCATAAGGAGATGTCACTTTATGATTTTTGTTGGATTTGTTTAGTCCCTTTTGAGGGCAAGACAGAAGAACCACATCGTGATGATGTGGAGGGATTTATTGATACTATCACTGTAGGGGAAACAAGGAAGGTTTCCGATGCACGAATCACTAGCATACATTTTCCTATTTTACGTTACTTTGCATTATTTGCTAGTCGTTGCTTAATTGGTCGCGGAAACTATGGAAACCTTGGTATCCCTGATATTATTATTTTGCTCCAAGGTTTATATAGTGATAACACTTTTAGTATGGGCGGCATTATTGCTAAACGGTTAAGTCTGAACCGTACAAAGGGCCCCATCTTTGGAGGCATCTATGCTTCACGCCTAGCTGCACATTTTAACATACCTATTAGGCTTGCTGAGAAGGAAGAAAAAGTGCTGCCTCGTGTTTATCTAGATTATAAAAGTATGGTGGCACATGATTTTATTGTTAAGAATAGGGAAGGAGAGCTTAAATATCAATTGTTCTTTAATAAACATCATCCCGAGACTATTACCCTGCCTGCTCCTTCTTTGTTTGATTTATCTGTAGGCACGTACCTTGTTCTGTTGAATGCTATTCACGCCTACCGAAACCCTGCACCAGCTGAGGAGCCAGAGCCGGAACCACAAATTGATCCTTCATGACAGTCTAATTATCAGTGGGATCCGGAGATGATTGTCAGCCAGTGGCAAGCGGAGTCTTCCTCTTCTTCATCTCAGTACGACCCCAACTACTATTATGGATATCCGTCGGGCCAGCCGTGGTCATAGACCAACTTAGGCCAAAAGCCTAAGCTTGGGGGAGTACGTATTTCCAACCGACATTACATTTATGCTCACACACTCATTGCTAGATGTCGGTGCTCATACTTTTTCATTGTATCATCCATGCTAGTTTATTTCCCTTTTTATGATTTCTTCTTGTGTGTTTAATAAACCTTAAGAAAACCAAAAACATTAGTTGTAGCTTTTAGTTAGTTTAACTTCCATGCTTGTAGTAGTAATTAAAAAGAAAACCCAAAAAGATTTTATGTTCTTCTTTTTGCTTGTTGGGAGCTTTCCCGTGTAAATAGTTTCATTTCTTTTGTTTTCTTTGGGGGTCGGTAGGACAAGACCGTAATTAAATTGTTGAAGTGGCTCTTATATGCATTATTGCTTATCTGACAAAAGAGCCCATATTGCCTTGTCTTCTCCTGTTTAGTGAATGCCTGCAGATTCCAGCTTAGTCCAATGCATGTGCACTATTATTATTATTATTCACATCGTTCAGTCGTGCAAGTGAAAGGCAATTATGATGATATATGATGGACTGACTAAGATGAGAAAAGCTGGTATGAACTCGACCTCTTTTGTTTTTGTAAATATGATTAGTTCATCGTTCCTGATTCAGCCTATTATGAATAAACATGTTTGCAATGACAATTAGAGATCATAGTTTCTTGTGTCATGCTTGATTAGTTGTGAGTTATAATGGTTTACCTTGTGTGCCAACATGCTATTAAAATGGTTATGATGTGGTATGATAGGGTGGTATCCTCCTATGAATGATTTAAGTGACTTGACTTGGCGCATGTTCACGCATGTAGTTGAAACAAAATCAACATAGCCTTCACGATATTTATTTTCATGGTGGATTATATCCTACTCATGCTTGTACTCGGTGTTGATTAATTTTACTGCATGTTCATGACTGTTGTCGCTCTCTAGCTGGTCGCTCCCCAGTCTTTTGCTAGCCCTTCACCTGTACTAAGCGGGAATACTGCTTGTGCATCCAATCCCTTAAACCCCAAAGTTATTCAGTATGAGTCCACTATACCTACCTATATACGGTATCTACCTGTCGTTCCAAGTAAATTTGTATGTTCCAAACTCTAAACCTTCAAATAAATATCCTGTTTTGTATGCTCGAATAGCTCATGTATCAACTAGGGCTGTCTCTATCTTCCATGTTAGGCGGGTTATTCTCAAGAGGAGTGGACACCGCTCCTCACTCATGAGATAAATGGCTGGTCACCGGGATGCCCAGTCCCATGCTTTATGCAAACTAAATCAAAATAATTGCAAACAAACTCCCCCTGGGACTCTTGTTAGTTGGAGGCACTCGTTGTTTCGAGCAAGCCATGGATTGATGCTTGTTGGTGGAAGGGGGAGTATAAACTTTACCATTCTGTTTGGGAACCGCCTATAATGTGTGTAGCATGGAAGATATCGCCATCTCTTGGTTGTTATGTTGACAATGAAAGTATACCGCTCAAAATATTATTCACCTCTATTTCAAAACCGAGCTTTGGCACCTCTACAAATCCCTGCTTCCCTCTGCGAAGGGCCTATCTATTTACTTTTATGCTGAGTAATCATCCTCTTATTATAAAGCACCAGTTGGGGAGCACCGTTGTCATTTGCATTCATTATTGTTAGTTTACATTGAGTATGACTTGACATGATCTCTTTTACCATGAATTACAATGTCTAGTCAGTTCTTGGTCTTTAAAGGTGCTCTGCATTTATGTTTTGCGGTCTCAGAAAGGGCTAGCGATATACCACCTTGTTATATCATATTATGATTGTTTTGAGAAAGTGTTGTCATCTGAGATTTATTATTATGGCTCGCTAGTTGATTATGCTATTGATATGAGTAAAATAGAGATCTATGCGTTATTGTGAATGCGGTTAGTTATAATATTTGCTGAAAACTTGAATGCTGGCTTTACATATTTACAACAACAAGAGCAAACAGAGTTTGTAAAAGTTTTTCTTTATCACTTTCAGTTTGTCAACTGAATTGCTTGAGGACAAGCAAAGGTTTAAGCTTAGGGGAGTTAATACGTCTCCAACGTATCTACTTTTCCAAACACTTTTGCCCTTGTTTTGGACTCTAACTTGCATGATTTGAATGGAACTAACCTGGACTGACGCTGTTTTCAGCAGAATTACCATGGTGTTATTTATGTGCAGGAGCAAACGTTCTCGGAATGACCTGAAACTTCACGGAGCCACTTTTCAGAAAATAAGAAAAATACCTGCCAGAGATGAAGGCCAGGGGGCCCACCGTCTCTCCACGAGGGTGGGGGGCGCGCCTGCCCCCCTAGGGCGCGCCCCCCTACGTCATGGGCCCCCTGTTGCCTCTCCGACTCCAACTCCACTTCCATATATTGAGTTTCGAGGAGAAAAAAATTAGAGAGAAGAAATCATCGTGTTTTACGATACAGAGCCGCCGCCAAGCCCTAAAACCTCTCGGGAGGGCTGATCTGGAGTCCGTTCGGGGCTCCAGAGAGGGGAATCCGTCGCCATCATCATCATCAACCATCCTCCATCACCAATTTCATGATGCTCACCGCCGTGCGTGAGTAATTCCATCGTAGGCTTGCTGGACGGTGATGGGTTGGATGGGATCTATCATTTAATCGAGTTAGTTTTGTTAGGGTTTGATCCGTAGTGTCCACTATGTTCTGAGATTGATGTTGCTATGACTTTGCTATGCTTAATGCTTGTCACTAGGGCCCGAGTGCCATGATTTCAGATCTGAACCTATTATATTTTCATCAATATATGAGAGTTCTTGATCCTATCTTGCAAGTCTATAGTCACCTATTATGTGTTATGATCCGTTAACCCCGAAGTGACAATAATCGGGATACTTACCAGTGATGACCGTAGTTTGAGGAGTTCATGTATTCACTATGTGTTAATGCGTTGTTCTGGTTCTCTATTAAAAGGAGGCCTTAATATCCCTTAGTTTCCATTAGGACCCCGCTGCCACGGGAGGGTAGGACAAAAGATGTCATGCAAGTTCTTTTCCATAAGCACGTATGACTATATTCGGAATACATGCCTACATTATATCAATGAACTGGAGCTAGTTCTGTGTCACCCTAGGTTATGACTGTTACATGATAAACCGCATCCGGCATAATTCTCCATCACCGATCCATTGCCTACGAGCTTTCTATATATTGTTCTCCGCTTATTTACTTTTCCGTTGCTATTGCTGTCATCACTACAAAATACCAAAAACATTACTTTTACTACTATTACCTTTTGCTATCGTTACCACTACTATCATATTACTTTGCTACTAAACACTTTGCTGTAGATATTAAGTTTCCAGGTGTGGTTGAATTGACAACTCAGCTGCTAATACTTGAGAGTATTCTTTGGATCCCCTTGTGTCGAATCAATAAATTTGGGTTGAATACTTTACCCTCGAAAACTGTTGCGATCCCCTATACTTGTGGGTTATCAAGACTATTTTCTGGCGCCGTTGCTGGGGAGCATAGCTCTATTCTTTGAGTCACTTGGGATTTATATCTGCTTATCATTATGAAGAACTTGAGAGATCAAAAAACCAAGATCTATCCCTCAACTACGAGGGGAGGTAAGGAACTGCCATCTAGCTCTGCACTTGATTCACCTTCTGTTATGAGTAAGTTTGCGACACCTACACCTGCTTCTGCTATTCGTTCTGATATGTCGCATGTTGTTGATGATTCCACTTCTGCTATGCATGATAATTATGATGAAACTACCTCTATGCCTAATATGTCGCATGTTATTGATGATGCCACTTCTGCTATGCATGTTTTACTCATGATGAAATTATCTATACATTGGATACGTATCAGCATCCCCAAGCTTAGTTCGTGCCCATCCTCGAGTGGGTAAATGATAAAAACAGACAGTTTGATGTTGAATGCTACATAACATGTCGATCATATAATCGTTTTACAGTATAAATATTGAGAAATGATGAAGTAGATATCAACATAATAATATCCATGAATACAAGAACATAATCATTACTTTTTCAAAATATACGATGCTCAACGAATGTTATCCCTACTCATTGAATTATGTAAGCATTCCATGACTCCGCCTTCACCGCATTAAGATAAATCATGAGCACCCTCGTGTCAAACCAAGAAATTGGATCATACTTTTTCACATGCTTTAGCATTTTCAACTCTACTCAATACATCAGCATGAGTCATGGACATAGCACTACGGGTGGAATAGAATGCGGTGGTAGAGATATATAAGGGAAGTCAAAAGGAAGAAAGTATTGAAGGAAATATGCCCTAGAGGCAATAAGAAAGTTGTTATTTTATATTTCCTTATTCATGATAAAGGTTTATTATTCATGCTAGAATTGTATTGATCGGAAACTTAAAAACATGTGTGAATACATAAACAAATACCTTGTCCCTAGTATGACTCTACTAGACTAGCTCGTTGATCAAAGATGGTTAAGGTTTCCTAACCATAGACATGTGTTATCATTTGATAACGGGATCACATCATCAGGAGAATGATGTCATGGACAAGGCCCACCCGTTAGCTTAGCATAATGATCATTCAGTTTATTGCTATTGCTTTCTTCATGTCAAATACATATTCCTTTGACTATGAGATTATGCAACTCCCGGATACTGAAGGAATACCTTGTGTTCAATCAAACAGTCACAACGTAACTAGGTGATCCTAAAGATGCTCTATAGTTATCTCCGAAGGTGTTTGTTGAGTTGGCATAAATCAAGATTAGGATTTGTCACTCCGAGTATCGAAGAGGTATTTCTAGGCCCTCTCGGTAATACACATCATAAGCTTGCAAGAAAATGACTAAGGATTTCGTCACAAGGTGATGTATTACAGAACGAGTAAAGAGACTTGCCGGTAACGAGCTTGAACTAGGTATGAAGATACCGACGATCAAATATCGGGCAAGTAACATACTGATGGACAAAGGGAATTATGTATGTTGTCATAACGGTTCGATCGACAAAGATCTTCGTAGAATATGTAGGAGCCAATATGGGCATCCAGGTTCCGCTATTGGTTATCGACCAGAGAGACACTACAAAAAAATTACACTTCTGTGATGATACGTGTTTGTCACAGTAGGTCGCATTTTTTGTCATGCGTGTACATCCATGACCATTTTATGACAGGATCAAGATAGTCATACCTGTGTTGTCGTAGAAGTGTTCCATGACATTACCAAAATTATCATCACGGAAGTGTCCACTTCCATGATGATAAATCACGCGTCACAGAGTGCTTTCGTCAAGGGTGACCGACACGTGGCATCCACCGTAACGGAACGCCGTTAAGCTATCGGGTCGGGTTTTGGATCCTATAACCCGTTAACAGCCCCGACCAATGGGGATTTTCCACGTGTAAACTCATCATTGGCTGGAGGAGACACGTGTCAGGTCCGCGTTGGCACAGGTGTCACTCATCCAATGGGCGAGACGCGCCTATGATATGTTGACACGTGGACCGGCCCATCAAGTTTAACTGGGCCGGCTCAACTAAAGGCCCACAAGATTTTGCGGACCATAATGGGCTGGCCCAGCTAAAGGCCCATAATGGGATGGCCCAGCTAAAGGCCCACAAGATTTTGCGGGCCATAATGGGTGGCCCAGGTAAAGGCCCACAAGATTTTTGTGATCCATAATGGGCCGGCCTAGGTAAAGGCCCACAAGATTCTTACGGATCATAATGGGCTGGCCCAGCTAAAGGCCCACGAGATTTCGCCGACATTAATGGGCCGGCCCAGCTGTAGGCCCACAAGATTTTGAGGACCCTAGTAGGCCGGCCCATTAACTGGCTGCCATGTTTTGGGCCAAATGCCGGCCCATATTTGATCCGGTCCATTAATGGCCTGCCACGCTCTAGGCCTAATAGTGGCCCATATGAGATCTGGCCCGTTCAAAGCCTACCACATTCTGGGCCAAATTACGGCCCAGATCAGGTCCGGCCCTATAAGAGGCTTTGGGCTCAATTATGGTCCATATCAGATTCGGCCCATCAACTGGACACTATGCTTTTGGGCCACTTGCTAAAGGCCCACTTAGTAATTCGGCCTGATATTAGTTTTTGGCCTGTTAAGGGTCCGTTTAACATTTCGGCCCTATATTAATTTCGGCCTATTAAAAGCCTGTCATATAGTTGGGCCTAACTATGACCCGGTTTGCATCCGGCTTGCTCGCATCCGATATCTGATTGGGCCAAACAAGGACCGAGACAATTTTGGCCTGTTAAAAGCCCGTGATTTGATTCGCACAATCATGGGCCGGGGTTCATTTCGGGCTGCTGCCGGCCCATGAGCTGTTCGGCACGTTTCAGGCCCAACCTACATCGTGATTGCATGATGGCCCGATTATCTACCGTAATTTTACGGTTTGGCCGGTTTACTATGAAGACAGGATATATATACAGTAAAATAACTGCAGCATCGTGAATAAGAAAAAATCTAGACTATACAATAAAGAAATTACGGCATATTACATCCACTGGGCATCAAAGTTCGCCACTATGATAATAAAGCACAAGCAGACAGCAGATTACATACACTGGGCATCAAAGATTGCCACCAGTGCAAATAAACACGCCGACAAAATAATATACAAAACCGACAGCACTTCAATAGAGTTCAAGAAAGGTTAGCCCTGCTGGGGAGCTGCAGCGCAAACAGCTGAGCAAGATGATGAGACTGTGCTTGTTCAACACTAATATCTTCCTCACTCTGAAAGTTAAACAAGTAGACAGATGACAGGTTTTGCACATAAACGTATCAGTGCTGACAATTCATCACATTTCTTACTGACGAATAAAGTGACATAGTTTAAAACTGCATTAACACAATATGGTATTGTTCAGGTCAAGACATGGCAGGAAATGACATTGTGAAGGAGTTGGCAGCTTCACGACACCACTGGATTACAGATCAAGAACTCATAAGTATCAATGGTTAGTGTGCTGTCAATTTATACCATTTCAGATTGGCAAATAAAGAGACGGTTTAAATAATAGTAGAATGATATGACATTGTTCATAGTTAAGACATTGCAGAATATGACATTGTGCTGTAGTGGGTAGGTTCACCACACCACTGGATTACGGATGAAGAACAGAAGCATACATGAAGTGCAAAAGAAATCACTTGCTCTGTATAGTTTAATTTACATGGTATGAAGAAGGAACTTGGTTGTACAACTGAAAAGTTAAATTGAGAAAGGACAAACTTTTGTTTATGAACTAGATAATAAACTTTAAACAAGCAATTTGATGCAAACACCAAAAATAAACAGCTGTTGCAGTCATGCCTAACCAAATATATACAACAAAGTTTGAAGGCTTGAGATGGACAAACTTACATTATTGGTGAAGACATGCTCTATAAAGGCCTTGTCCATGCTGATGGGGGGCAATTCAAGAAGCTTACCACAGAATCTTCTTCAAAAGCATTGCCTTTATTCTACATTTTGTTAAGAGTAAATATAGATGTGATAATATACGAAAAATGGAGAATATTTAAGATAAGATGAAGAGTGATGCTACATAACCAAGTAGCTATAAATGTAAGTGCAGCGATACAGGAAAAAGGTACAGCCAAGAGCAATGCACAGCTAAATTTCTTCAGTACCAACCTTATGGTAAGAGTAAATATAGATCTGATGTGTAGAAAATGGAGGGCAAAGGAAAATAAGGTGCAGAGTGATGGTACATGAACAACTACCTGTCATTATAAGTACACTGATAAAGGACAACATGTACTTACAAGAACAATGCAGAGCTAAAAAAGCATTGGCATTGGATATACTCTACACTAATGTAACCATTCATATAGATCAGATAATTTGGAGCGAACAATTGATAAGAAAGCTATCATGCATACTGCTGTCACATAACGAACCAGGTATGTATGCAAGTACAGTGATACAGGACAACAGGTACTAACAAGAGCAAAGCAGCGGGCAGCATATTTGGGATATCCCGTCGTTCTTATCAAACCAGAATTCTTCTTCGAGCAAATTTCCTGCAAAAAAGATCCGTAAGGCACATTTGGAAAAGTAGAAGTTCAAATTGTCATGTAATTTCATAGACAGTACCTCATCCTGGGAACAAGACCAGTGCATAACAATGTTTTTCCATTCAATGTCTTCTAAATTTAGCACAGGAGACTTCACCGGAAATTCGTTTATAGACTTGCCATCAAAGTGTGATTTCCTCGGGTAAGAGCAACTCCAGCCGTTGGCCCCCCAGGGGGCGCCTAAAATCGCCCCCTGGGGGTGAGCCGGCGCAAAAACTCGGCTTGGGGCCGAGTTGGTCCCCAGCCGCCGGTCCCAGGGCCGTCCCCAGGCGCGTTTAAAAAAATTTAAATATATAGCAAAGTTCAAAGTTCGGCGAAGTTCGGCATATATTACATTTAAAAAGCGGGTTTTTATTACATATATAATAAAAAAGAACTGGCTATAAGCGGAGTAGTCGCCGTCGTCGCCACCGTCGTCGTCGTCGTCCAACTTCTCCTCCTTGACGCGGCCGTCCCTGGTGGACCCCTGACCGGCGTCGCCTATGCGGGCTGGTGGCGGCGGCGCGGCGGCGGCGTCGCTGTCGTCGATGACGATGATTCCTCCCTCGTCGCGGCCCCAGCGGCGCTGCGCGAATCGCCGCAGGGTGGCGCACTGGCGCACCCTCGCCATCTTCAAGGAGTCCGCGTGTGCCCATTCTAGGGCCGCGTCATCGTCGACCTCGACGTCGGCGCCGTGCTCCGTCTTCACCACAGGGAGGCCCGGCTCTGTCTTCACCGGCGCCAGGCCCGGCTCCGTCTTGGGCTCGACGAAGCGCGGAGGAGCCAACGAGGGGGCGCGCCGGCCGCCCTCATTGATGACGATGCCGGCGCTGCGAGTGTGCCGACCGAGCGGTGTCTCCGCCGCGGGCTCAGCCTTGACGCCGAGCAGTGCTGGACGAGTGTGAGGAAGAGCGGGAGGAGGAGGAAGAAGAGGAGGCGCCGAACCTCCTGGGCAACCATTGCCCATCGCGTCGGCGGTGAGCAATGGCCGTGGCAGCCGCCCTCGCCGAGGGGTATGCCAACGGCGGGTCGTTGCCGCCCTCGAGGTACGTCAGAACGCCCTCGAGGGTCCGGCCGGGGACACCCCACCACAGGCGGCGGCCGTCGCTGTTCTTCGGTCCGGCCACCACCGGCGCGCCGTTGGTGGACGCCAGCCTCTGCTGCTGCCAGCGCTGCAAGTACGCCGTCCATGCCGCTGTGTTGTCGGCGGCGTACTCGGGGAGGGCGAGCTGGGCGGCGGTGAGGGAGGCGCGCACGACGTCGACCTCGTCAGCGAAGTAGCCTGGTTTCGCCACGGCGTCAGGCAACTGGGGAATGGGCACTCCCCCGTTGCTAAGTCTCTACCTCGTTGGCCGGCGCGCATGTCCGGCGGCGCCGGGATGTTCTCCTGGAAGAGGAGCCAAGACTCCTGTTCGCGGAGCGATCGACGGCCGAAGTCGTTGGCCGCGGCCTCATCGCCGGGGAACTGCTCGGCCATCGGGAGAGGGAGGGAGGGAGAGGGAGGGCTCGACGGCAGTGCTCGGGAGAGGCAGGGCTCGGCGGCGGCGCTGGGGAGAGGTAAAGGGCGGGCTAGGGCGGGTGTGGCTAGTGTAGCCAGAGGCGAGGGAGGCCACCGGCTTATATAGCAGCGGTGCCCCGTGTGTACGCGTGCGAGGGAGGGGAGGCGTCGGCGCACCGCCCCGTGAACGCGTCGCCCGTGAGGAATCACTGGTAAGGCTGACCGGCGGCAGCCTTGCCATTGATTCCCCATGGGAAACCAAGGCGTTCGGGGAAGATGACGCGCGGTGTCGCTGACGCGGCGGGCCCGCGGCTCTTTTGCGCCAAAACCGCTTGCCCTGGCGCCCCCGAGCGCCCCCCAGCGTGCTGAGTTCAGCCTGGGTCCGCCGGTGCTAAATTCGGCCCAGGTCGGCGAAAATCGGGCTCCTGGGGGCGCGACTGGGCCGATTTTTCAGCGCCGGCGCAAAAAAATGCCTGGGGAAGCCTTTCTGGGGGCGCGGCTGGAGATGCTCTAACACCGATACTGCTGCAAAGCTTCCTTGAAAAGCACAAGCAAGCTTTTCTTGTCATGACTATCCAGATTGACCCTCTCCTAGTTACAACAATGTAATGTAAATTATTGATGTGTTCAATCAGCAGAAAACTGGAAAATAATAACCATGAATAATAGCACTTAGACGTAAGTTGGATAGGAAGATGTGAAAATGGTGTTTGTCTTCACAATAATCTTCCCATGATGGGAATATATGCACGTAGTCCCTAACAACATTGAAAGCATTGTCTTTTAAACTGGGAATAAATGGAATGGGGTTCCAATCTGCAGGAATTGGCCGCCTCTGTAGTTGGGATAGGTCTTCGGCCGGTGGACTTGCTGTACTTTTTGCTGGAGTAGGATTTTTCTGTGGTACAGCTGGTGCTATGGCAAATGAAATCGGTATACCTTTTACTGGAGTGCAGGTCCTATGTGGTGGGGCTAGTGGTGTGGCCAGTGAAGTATGGGTACGGTCTGCTGGAGTCGGTCCTACGTTTTGTGTCACTGGTTGTACAACCAATATAAGTGGGGTGTTGTCTGATTTCTCCGGCACCAGCACGTTTTTCAAGGACTTTGCTGGTGCTCCTTCAGGTTCGGCAATCACCTTCTTCCTTTTTGATGTCTGATGCACAAGAACAACATTTGAGTGGAAAAACATGGTATGATGACAGATGGAATATGTATTGATAATGGATGGGCATGGCATCTTGACATATATGATGAGTAAACTCAGCAGATGACGGTGCAACAAAGTATAAGAAATGCAAGACAACATATGCAAGATACCCGCAATCAATAAAACATTGCCAAATAAGAACAGGCACCTTGATGGGTGAACAGGACAGGCCATCTGCTTAATGTAATGTAAAATTTTGATGTCTGATGCACAAGAACAGCATTTGAGTGGAAAAACATGGTATGATGACAGATGGAATATGTATTGATAATGGATGGGCATGGCATCTCGACATATATGATGAGTAAACTAAGCAGATGGCGGTGCAACAAAGTAGAAGAAATGCAAGACAACATATGCAAGATACTCGCAATCAATAAAACATTGCCAAATTAGAACACGCACCTTGATGGGTGAACAAGACATGCCATCTGCCTTTGACTCCTCGAGGTTAGAATAGTCATTAGGATCATATTCTGAACAAGAATCAACATGTGGGGAGCGTATGAGTTTCATTGCATCCAGAATGGCACTCAATGCCTTGGTGCTTTTTTGTAAGTCATTGCAGTGTTTAGCTTCAAGAGTGGACTACTGCTAGTGCGACACAAAGCAGCTACATAGATCATAGTGTAGATATAATGGGAAAACCTTAAGCATCAGAGTAAAATCAGCAAAGTGGAACTTGCTGGAATATATGTGCTAGTATTGCCGGTACTGCTAGAAAGGCTTCGGATACCAGCTCTCTTCAAGTGAAGGTGCGGTACTGTTAATATCAGTGTAACTCTCAAAGGCGACACAGCTCCCCGCATTTCCTTACTATTCTTATAGGATTCAAGTGGGCAGGCCACTACAAATCCTATTCCTATGTTTACAAGATCCTACGAATCAAAGAGGCTCAAAGTGTCCATCACAACCGACCGTATAGACCTCTACACTGCAAATGTCCTTGCTCATCTTCAGTACAAGGAACATGATGTACTACTATCATACTCCCTCTGTTCCAAAATATAAGTCTTGGTAGAGATTTCCACTATGGATCACATACAGATGTATCCAGATACATTTTAGAGTGTAGATTTACTCATTTTGCTCCATATGTAGTCCATGGTGGAATCTATACAAAGCCTTGTATTTAGGAATGGAGAGAGTACATATTAAAGAAGAATGGAAGATGAACATGGTAAAGAAGAGCAAGCAGATTTTGGATAATAAAATGTTGGTTGCGCAGTGCCCACACATGATGAACCAGAGTGCATTAAGAATGCAACTCCCAGCTGTCTCTCGACCATTTCAGGCGGTTGGATGAAGATCCTACGTCTCCTAACCCTTCTTCTTCCTCGTCTCTGATTCTTCCCATATAGAACACCGCACGGGCCGCCGGCCGGACCACCGGCCCCCACCGCCTGTGTTCCTCCGCCACCCCCACCCCCACCCCCGCCCCAACCCCCACCCGCATAGAGTTTTCTTCGTTCTGCGAGGCCCCACAACCACCCGAGCCCCTTTGATCGCACCGGCGAACTCCGGCGAGCTCTGAAAAATTGACTGACCCAATTTTGAAATTTAGTCTACTGTGATTTAATTAGTGTGGAATATAAAAGGGGAAAACCATAAGCATTGGGAGTATAGTGTTGAGCGTGCCATGGCAGATCTGAAGGTGCAAACCGGAAGAAGGCAACTTCGCAACCAAGACAAGAAATCCGAGTAAAGCAGTGGCGATCTATTTTCTTGCTGCGATAAATAAGTTGAGCAGATACAAAAGAGTACCGCCTCGGGTGCGGCGCCATGTACGCATCTGTTGAGAATTTGACGGTGCTGCGGTAGCGATGGCTATTGGCGGCGTGGAAGCAGATCTAGGAGGGTAGACGGTGGCGGAGGGGCGCGGTGGACGAGACGGTCATAGGAGCGGCGCCGACAAGGTGGACGACGGCGGGGATGAAGCGAGAGGACGGGATGCAAGGATCCCGGTCCGAAGCCGTGGATGAGAGAGGTCGATCTCTTGTAATGGATGGCGGCGTCGGGGTATCAGCTCCGGCATGGTGGAGGAGGATGGCGGTGGATGGGGTGGCAGACGGCGGCAGACGAAGGAGGGTGGGGTGGAGAGGGTGTTTTGGCGCCCACGGAGTACGAATGGGGAAAAGGGAGGTAGAGAGGAAGGGGGAACCATGTATTCGGGGCATGCTTGTCTCAAATGCAAGGGAAATTTACAAACTTAGCCCCCGTTTCAAATTTGTAATACATCACAACAACATTAGTCGGTTGGGGATAGGACGGTAATCTCGCATACACCGAATATTTGCCGACGAGAGTTTGTTTTTGGCGCCCACCGTTTATGAATATGAATCGGGGAGGGAGTCGATTTCGGCCAAGGACACACTGTGTTTTGGCGCCCACCGTGTATGAATCGGGGTGAGAGGCGGTTACGTCACGTTTGGGTGAAATTACAAACCTACCCCTATCGAAACCTATAGAAATCCAGTAGATAGGCTTTGCGTGGCAGGGATAGGCAGTAGTGATTTCCATCTTGCAGATTTTGGTTTCGGGCGGTTATTGCGACTTTCCCCGCTTCGTTCAAATTTTGCACAGTGCACGTTTACCGTGCCAACTCAATTCGAATCCCGTTTGTATTCTTTTTTGTCGGGCGGGATCCATTTTCAATTGGAATTACATTCTATATACATCATTTTTTTATATATACTTTTAAAAGGACAACAAAGAATTATGCTCCTTTATATGTATAATATGATTTACAAATACAACGATCTCGAAATCTTAAGGTTGAATTCGAAAAAATTTAACCAAATTATGTTCTACTAAAATGTACGGATCATTAATATCTACATATTAAATAACATAGATGTGCGTGAATTCATATGAGTATGCATGTTTGATAGATCAATTTTGGTTTGAGTATGGATTACATGTATCATCATCTCGAATTCAAATATTTCAATCCCTTTTTTGTTCACTCCTTTCACGCCCATCTCTCTCGCATGCATGCTCCTTCAGGTAGCTATCACTCTCTTTTCTCCAGCTCACCCGCACGCTCACTTCATGTTTCTGCTATCCTCGCAAACATGGTCTCTCGACGTCTCCCTTGAGAAGTGTCACACTCTCCCTATCATTATACATTACACGGTTTTCATTATCTCTCACGTCTCTACTGTTCTCTGGTATCACTCGGTACCTAAGCTTTCTTTTTCACCGCCACACACACAGTATCCACTCGTCTTTCACTTTGTCTTTCTCTCTATGGGATTCTCTCACACACCCTATATGTCTCTACATATGACTCTTACCACTAAAATTACTCTCTCTCTCTCCTGTAGACACAACATTTGCTGCGGTCTCCTTTTCGTCTCCATCCCAGACTGACATTATTCATTTGTTTACCGGTCAAACAACCCCGACTACCGTCTCCTCTCTCTCTCACACAGACACACACGCACAACTCCTGCTTCCACTCCCCTTCCCGACTACCGTCTCTCTCTCACACACACAAAACTCTCACTTTCGCACCCCGACTCGTATTTCTCTCACAAACATTTATCGGCTAGCCAGCCTCTAGATAGGTTTATACACCCGCACACTCGTGCTTCCACCATCGCATACATGTCTCTCTCCCGCTCCTTGTATCTATGTAGATTTTTCTTCCCTTCTTGAGACACGCCCTCTCGATCGTGCACACACACACTATCGCCTCATTTTAAGCTAATACCTATCGCACACACACTCCTTCTGTCTTTTTCACACATGCACTCCGTCCTCCTCCACTCTCCCTCTCTCTCACACACACATGGGCTTTTTGCAACAACTAGCAAGATGCCCATGCGTTGCACGAAACATCAAGATGCATTTGTATGAGTAGTTTATCTTGTGGGGGAAAAGGATGAACGAGGGAAGGCCATATTTGCAAATGTGGAGAGGGGTGTGGGTATATTTTTGCAAAATTGCCATAGTTTCCTTCCTATCCGTCAGATATAGATCGGACGGCCTATACTGCAGGATGGCAGGCACACGATCATCACCGACAATGCTTTTTATAAGAGTAGGGATAAAAAACAGAGTTGGTGATGATGGTGGGCCTGCCATCCTGCAATGTAGGTCATCCGATTTATATCTGACGGGTAGGAAGGAAAATATGGCAATTTACCCGCACTCTTCACCACATTTGCAGATAAGGCCTTCCCTCGTTCATCCTTTTCTCCCACAAGATCTTGATGTTCTATGCAACGCACGGGCATCTTGCTAGTAAGAGTAGAAATTAGACATGTACCACTTCTCGAATCTTGAAACCAACAAAATTCCTCCCTTATCTCATCAAAACTGCCAAAGGAATATATTTTGAGTGAAACATAACATATTTTTATTGATATACGTATTTCAAAACTAGACTTTTTTCTATCAAATCAGTGAATATGTATTAATCTACTTTGATCATGTGGCAACGCATTGGCACATTGCTAGTAGTTATTATAATTTTTTGGACACCAGACAAACGGTGGAGTACATATACGAAGAGAAGAGGCGCATGCACGCAGTCGGCCTCTCATTGTCTCGCACACATGAGTGTTACGTAAAGGCGACATTAACAAATAAACCCTAAAACCCTAGGTGCACGATTGCTGCATTTGCGGGTACCGGGTACGTGGTGGAGCACCTTTGTAGGAATAGTCAGCTCGCGTGATAATTTGATCCGTATGAGTTGATGGTCGGGACCACAGGTGAATGACTTGGAGCGCGGTGGCTCGCCAGTTGTCACAGATCAAGTAGCCACGTTTAAAATACCATTTTTAGCGGGGTTAAGAGTTCTGATTTTCAATGGTGCGTTATAAGTAGTAAGTAGTTTTTAGAATGATTGGTATGGAGCGAAAATGGAATTCATAGTACTACGTACCTCCTTGGCGTATGGTTGTATGGTTTTTTTGTGATGGAGGTTGTATTGGTTTATGTTGCAAGATGTTGAACCTGGTAGTTCTAGGGCAAATACTATGGTTTAGATTTAGATGCTGGTTTTCAGTAATGAAAATCGGAAGGGGAAACCCTTCTTTGATTAAAAAAAACTACTACCTCCATTCTGGTTTACTAGTCCCCATCGTACTTTCGGTCAAAGTTTGTCCATGAATTTTACTTGTAAAATGTGAATGGAAAACGAGATTTTGTTATACCCAAACAAAAAAGGACTGGAGGGAGTGATTGCTCTGACATAGACGTGACCTCTCAAAGCGCAGGCATTGAACTGGCGCGCCGGCCAAGAGGGCCGCACTCGCTGCAGGCCCGGCTGAGCACGCCTCCTTGCCGCGTGCAACCAGCTTAAGACTGCCCCGCCTGCCTTCATTGAATCCGCGCGTGTGCCGGCAACACGTCCTTCCGCGAGCCGGCAGGCATTTTAGAACACAAAAAATGACTAAAATATAATTAATTTACGCATGGTCTTGACTTGTTGTGCTCGCACTGGTAGCAGGAACTAGTAGAGGGTTTTCTTTATTTATAACTCTCCTCACATTTTTTGGCTTTGAAGTGAATCATGGTTGTGGACATTATGTATGAATGTGCAGATATCTGTGAACATGAGTTTGATGTGGAAGTTGAACTTGGAATGTCGGGCTTGCGCGTGAACTATACCATGTACAATGCTTCGTCTGTTATTGTTTGGAAAGTAATTGTTGTTATTACATGACCCGAAAAAACATTTTGTGCCACATCAGTAGATGCACGAACATCACAACAGGCATGCTGACTGGATAAACATTTGAACCTAGCTATTATGAAGGAAATTTTGTATTGACAACAGTTTTAGATAGCAGGAGACGCCTAGCCTACTCTGCCTCTGCTAGCTTATTTCTGGCTTCTTCCATCTCTTCTTTGGCTTGGGAGAAGAGAGCATCTAATTGCTCTTTTCGCTTCTTCAGGAACTCAGCTACATTCTCAAGGGCTGCTGCACGCTTTCTTTCAGCCTTTACTAATTCCACGAGGACACGAACAGTTCACGACTCCACCTGGCTTGTGTGTAATCCAGCATCATCTGGGAATTTGCACCTTGTGTCTAATCCATCATCATTAGGGAACTGGCACCTTGTGTGTAATCCAGCCTCATTTTGGAAACATGATCTCGAGGTTGACCATACTTCCCTCCTCGCAGGAACTGCATCCTGACATGAAGTTACTTCTTTTTTAGATCAATACTCAGAGCAACCTAGATCCATTTAGTAGAAGCCAGATAAACAGAACTGGGAGAAGTGAATTCAAAAGGAAAAAAATAAAAACAGACTACAAGGTGAGAACACCCACTTCCTACATCAAGCTAAAAATGAAAGCATTAGGATGATTAAGACTCTTCTTATTACACATCGAAGAACACCACGCTTAAGAGAACAGAAACTACAACATATACACATCGAAGAACACGAGGCTACACGAAAGTAATTGAAAGGGTGTTACTTACCAAAGCTCGTTTTACAGGTTCGGTGCAGCTCCTCTTTAACTTGGCACGCTCCTTGAAGATGTCCCGAATATCCCGTCTTTGGTCTTCATTGCTCCTCTACATGTTCGCACTCGTGGTTTTAAAATCTCAACATGGCAAGAAAAATATACTACTAGTAATTGTTGGAAATATGCCCTAGAGCAATAATAAAAGCATTATTATTATATTTCCTTGTTCATGATAATTGTCTTTTATTCATGCTATAATTGTGTTATCCGGAAATCGTAATACATGTGTGAATAAATAGACACCAACATGTCCCTAGTAAGCCTCTAGTTGACTAGCTCATTGATCAACAGATAGTCATGGTTTCCTGACTATGGACATTGGATGTCATTGATAACGAGATCACATCATTAGGAGAATGATGTGATGGACAAGACCCAATCCTAAACATAGCACAAGATCGTATAGTTCGTTTGCTAGAGTTTTCCAATGTCAAGTATCTTTTCCTTAGACCATGAGATCGTGTAACTCCTGGATACTGTAGGAGTGCTTTGGGTATACCAAACGTCACAACGTAACTGGGTGACTATAAAGGTATACTACGGGTATCTCCGAAAGTGTCTGTTGGGTTGACACGGATCAAGACTGGGATTTGTCACTCCGTATGACGGAGAGGTATCACTGGGCCCACTCGGTAATGCATCATCATTATGAGCTCAAAGTGACCAAGTGTCTGGTCACGGGATCATGCATTATGGTACGAGTAAAGTGACTTGCCGGTAACGAGATTGAACGAGGTATTGGGATACCGACGATCGAATCTCGGGCAAGTAACATACCGATTGACGAAGGGAATTATATACGGGTTTGCTTGAATCCTCGACATCATGGTTCATCCGATGAGATCATCGAGGAGCATGTGGGAGCCAACATGGGTATCCAGATCCCGCTGTTGGTTATTGACCGGAGAGCGATCTCGGTCATGTCTACATGTCTCCCGAACCCGTAGGGTCTACACACTTAAGGTTCGGTGACGCTAGGGTTGTAGGGATATGTATATGCAGTAACCAGAATGTTGTTCGGAGTCCCGGATGAGATCCCAGATGTCACGAGGAGTTCCGAAATGGTCCGGAGGTAAAGAATTATATATAGGAAGTGCTATTTCGGCTATCGGGACAAGTTTCGGGGTCACCGGTATTGTACTGGGACCACCGGAAGGGTCCCGGGGGTCCACCGGGTGGGGCCACCTATCCCAGAGGGCCCCATGGGCTGAAGTGGGAAGGGATCCAGCCCAAAGTGGGCTGGGGCGCCACTTTCCCTAGGGCCCATGCGCCTAGGGTGGGGGAAACCCTAAAGGGGGGCGCCCCCTTGCTTGGGGGGAAAGCCCCCCACCCCTTGGCCGCCGACCCCCCTAGGAGATTGCATCTCCTAGGGCCGGCGCCCCCCCTAGCCCCCCTATATATAGTGGGGGGGAGGGAGGGCCTCTAACCTACGCCATTGGTGCCTCCCTCTCCCTCTCCAACACCTCCTCCTTCTCCATAGAGCTTGGTGAAGCCCTGCCGGAGTATTGCAGCTCCATCACCACCACGCCGTCGTGCTGCTGCTGGAGCCATCTTCCTCAACCTCTCCTTCCCCTTGCTGGATCAAGAAGGAGGATATGTTACGCTGACCGTACGTGTGTTGAACACGGAGGTGCCGTCTGTTCGGCGCTAGGATCTCCAGTGATTTGGATCACGTCGAGTACGACTCCCTCATCCCCGTTCTTTGAACGCTTCCGCTCGCGATCTACAAGGTACGTAGATGCATCCAACCACTCATTGCTAGATGAACTCATAGATGGATTTTGGTGAAACCGTAGGAAATTTTTTGTTTTCTGCAACGTTCCCCAACAGTGGCATCATGAGCTAGGTCTATGCGTAGTTCTCTATGCACGAGTAGAACACAATTTGTTGTGGGCGTTGATGTTGTCAACTTTCTTGCCGCTACTAGTCTTATTTTGCTTCAGCGGTATTGTGGGATGAAGAGGCCCGGACCAACCTTACACGTACGCTTACGTGAGACCGGTTCCACCGACTAACATGCACTAGTTGCATAAGGTGGCTGGCGGGTGTCTGTCTCTCCCACTTTAGTTGGAGCGGATTCGATGAAAAGGGTCCTTATGAAGGGTAAATAGAAGTTGACAAATCACGTTGTGGCTTTCACGTAGGTAAGAAAACGTTCTTGCTAGAACCCTATTGCAGCCACGTAAAACTTGCAACAACAATTAGAGGACGTCTAACTTGTTTTTGCAGCAAGTGTTTTGTGATGTGATATGGCCAAAGTTGTGATGAATGATGAATGATATATATGTGATGTATGAGATGTTCATGCTATTGTAATAGGAATCACGACTTGCATGTCGATGAGTATGACAACCGGCAGGAGCCATAGGAGTTGTCTTTATTTTTTGTATGACCTGCGTGTCATTGAGAAACGCCATGTAAATTACTTTACTTTATTGCTAAACGCGTTAGCCGTAGTAGTAGAAGTAATAGTTGGCGAGTAACTTCATGGAGACACGATGATGGAGATCATGGTGTCATGCTGGTGACAAGATGATCATGGAGCCCCAAGATGGGGATCAAAGGAGCTATGTGATATTGGCCATATCATGTCACTATTATTATTTGATTGCATGTGATGTTTATCATGTTTTTGCATCTTGTTTACTTAGAACGACGGTAGTAAATAAGATGATCCCTCATAATAATTTCAAGAAAATTTTCCCCCTAACTGTGCACCGTTGCGACAGTTCGTTGTTTCGAAGCACCACATGATGATCGGGTGTGATAGATTCCAACGTTCACATACAACGGGTGTAAGATAGATTTACACATGCAAACACTTAGGTTGACTTGACGAGCCTAGCATGTACAGACATGGCCTCGGAACATAGAAGACCAAAAGGTCGAGCATGAGTCGTATAGAAGATACGATCAACATGAAGATGTTCACCGATG
Organism: Triticum urartu; assembly: GCF_056163025.1. NCBI lineage: Eukaryota > Viridiplantae > Streptophyta > Magnoliopsida > Poales > Poaceae > Triticum > Triticum urartu. The sequence continues at coordinate 147,595,443 of NC_141876.1, forward strand.
TTGACTAGTCCGTCTCACGTGATGATCGGACACGGCCTAGTTAACTCGGATCATGTTATACTTAGATGACTGGAGGGATGTCTATCTAAGTGGGAGTTCATTGAATAATTTGATTAGATGAACTTAATTATCATGAACTTAGTCTAAAATATTTACAATATGTCTTGTAGATCAAATGGCCAACGTAGTCCTCAACTTCAATGCATTCCTAGATAAAACCAAGCTGAAAGACGATGGCAGCAACTACACGGACTGGGTCCGGAACCTGAGGATCATCCTCATAGCTGCTAAGAAAGATTGTGTCCTACAAGCACCGCTGGGTGACGCACCTGTTCTCCCTGCAGAACAAGACGTTATGAACGCTTGGCAGGCACGTACCGATGACTACTCCCTCGTTCAGTGCAGCATGCTTTACAGCTTAGAGCCGGGGCTCCAAAAACGTTTTGAGAGACACGGAGCATATGAGATGTTCGAAGAGCTGAAAATGGTTTTCCAAGCTCATGCCCGGGTCGAGAGATATCAAGTCTCCGACAAGTTCTTCAGCTGTGAGATGGAGGAAAACAGTTCTGTCAGTGAGCACATACTCACTATGTCTGGGTTGCATAACCGCTTGACTCAGCTGGGAGTTAATCTCCTGGATGACGCGGTCATTGACAGAATCCTTCAGTCGCTTCCACCGAGCTACAAGAGCTTTGTGATGAACTTCAATATGCAGGGGATGGAAAAGACCATTCCTGAAGTATTTGCTATGCTGAAATCAGCAGAGGTAGAAGTCAAAAAGGAACATCAAGTGTTGATGGTGAATAAAACCACTAAGTTCAAAAAGGGCAAGGGTAAGAACAACTTCAAGAAGGACGACAAGGGAGTTGCCGCGCCCGGCAAGCAAGCTGCCGGGAAGAAGCCAAATAATGGACCGAAGCCCGAGACTGAGTGTTTTTATTGCAAGGGAAGTGGTCACTAGAAGCGGAACTGCCCCAAATACTTAGCGGACAAGAAGGCCGGCATCACAAAAGGTATATGTGATATACATGTAATTGATGTGTACCTTACCAGTACTCGTAGTAGCTCTTGGGTATTTGACACCGGTGCAGTCTCTCACATTTGTAACTCAAAGCAGGAGCTTCGAAATAAGCGGACACTGGCGAAGGACGAGGTGATGATGCGCGTCGGGAATGGTTCCAAGGTCGATGTGATCGCCGTCGGCACGCTACCTCTACATTTACCTACGGGATTAGTTTTAAACCTCAATAATTGTTATTTAGTGCCAGCTTTGAGCATGAACATTGTATCAGGATCTCGTTTAATACGAGATGGCTACTCATTTAAATCCGAGAATAATGGTTGTTCTATTTATATGAGAGATATGTTTTATGGTCATGCTCCGATGGTGAATGGTTTATTCTTAATGAATCTCGAGCGTAATGCTACACATATTCATAGTGTGAGTACCAAAAGATGTAAGGTTGATAATGATAGTCCCACATACTTGTGGCACTACCGCCTTGGTCACATAGGTGTCAAACGCATGAAGAAGCTCCATGCAGATGGACTTTTAGAGTCTCTTGATTACGAACCATTTGACACGTGCGAACCATGCCTCATGGGTAAAATGACCAAGACTCCGTTCTCAGGAACAATGGAGCGAGCAACCAACTTATTGGAAATCATACATACTGATGTGTGCGGTCCAATGAGTGTTGAGGCTCGCGGTGGCTATCGTTATGTTCTCACCCTCACTGATGACTTGAGTAGATATGGGTATATCTATTTGATGAAACACAAGTCTGAGACCTTTGAAAAGTTCAAGGAATTTCAGAGTGAGGTTGAAAATCAACGTGACAGGAAAATCAAGTTCCTACGATCAGATCGTGGAGGAGAATACTTGAGTCACGATTTGGCACACACTTAAGAAAATGTGGAATAGTTTCACAACTCACGCCGCCTGGAACACCTCAGCGTAATGGTGTGTCCGAACGTCGTAATCGCACTCTATTAGATATGGTGCGATCTATGATGTCTCTTACTGATTTACCGCTATCTTTTTGGGGCTATGCTTTAGAGACTGCCGCATTCACTTTAAATAGGGCTCCGTCGAAATCCGTTGAGACGACACCGTATGAATTATGGTTTGGGAAGAAACCTAAGCTGTCGTTTCTAAAAGTTTCGGGATGCGATGCTTATGTCAAGAAACTTCAACCTGAAAAGCTCGAACCCAAGTCGGAAAAATGCGTCTTCATAGGATACCCTAAAGAAACTATTGGGTATACCTTCTACCTCAGATCCGAAGGCAAGATCTTTGTTGCCAAGAATGGATCCTTTCTAGAGAAAGAGTTTCTCTCGAAAGAAGTAAGTGGGAGGAAATTAGAACTTGATGAAGTATTACCTCTTGAACCGGAAAAAGGCGCAACTCAACAAAATGTTCCTGAGGTGCCTGCTCCGACTAGAGAGGAAGTTAATGATGATGATCAAGCTCCTACTGAAATTCGTAGGTCCACAAGGACACGTTCCGCACCAGACTGGTACGGCAACCCTGTCTTGGAAATCATGTTGTTAGACAACGGTGAACCTTCGAACTATGAAGAAGCGATGGCGGGCCCGGATTCCGACAAATGGCTAGAAGCCATGAAATCCGAGATAGGATCCATGTATGAAAACAAATTATGGACTTTGACTGAATTGCCCGTTGAGTGGCGAGCCATAGAAAATAAATGGATCTTTAAGAAGAAGACAGACGTGGATGGTAATGTGACCATCTATAAAGCTCGGCTTGTCGCTAAGGGTTATCGACAAGTTCAAGGGGTTGACTACGATGAGACTTTCTCACCGGTAGCGAAGCTAAAGTCCGTCCGAATCATGTTAGCAATTGCCGCATTTTATGATTATGAGATATGGCAAATGGACGTCAAAACGGCATTCCTTAATGGTTTCCTTAAGGAAGAATTGTATTTGATGCAACCAGAAGGTTTTGTCGATCCTAAGAATGCTGACAAGTTGTGCAAGCTCCAACGCTAGATTTATGGGCTGGTGCAAGCATCTCGGAGTTGGAACATTCGCTTTGATGAGATGATCAAAGCGTTTGGATTTATGCAGACTTATGGAGAAGCCTGCGTTTACAAGAAAGTGAGTGGGAGCTCTGTAGCATTTCTCATATTATATGTAGATGACATACTTTTGATGGGAAATGATATAGAATTCTTGGACAGCATTAAGGCCTACTTGAATAAGAGTTTTTCAATGAAGGACCTTGGAGAAGCTGCATATATATTAGTCATCAAGATCTATAGAGATAGATCAAGACGCCTCATAGGTCTTTCACAAAGCACGTACCTTGATAAGATATTGAAGAAGTTCAATATGGATCAGTCTAAGAAGGGGTTCTTGCCTGTGATGCAAGGTGTGAAATTGAGCTCAGCTCAATGTCCGACCACGGCAGAAGATATAGAAGAGATGAGTGTCATCCCCTATGCCTCAGCCATAGGTTCTATTATGTATGCCATGCTGTGTACCAGACCTGATGTAAACCTTGCCGTAAGTTTGGTAGGTAGGTACCAAAGTAATCCAGGCAAGGAACACTAGACAGCGGTCAAGAATATCCTGAAGTACCTGAAAAGGACTAAGGAAATGTTTCTCGTTTATGGAGGTGACGAAGAGCTCGTCGTAAAGGGTTACGTCGACGCTAGCTTCGACACAGATCTGGATGACTCTATGTCACAAACCGGATACGTGTATATTTTGAATGGTGGGGTAGTAAGCTGGTGCAGTTGCAAGCAGAGCATCGTGGCGGGATCTACAAGTGAAGCGGAGTACATGGCAGCCTCGGAGGCAGCACATGAAGCAATTTGGGTGAAGGAGTTCATCACCGACCTAGGAGTCATACCCAATGCGTCGGGGCCGATCAAACTCTTCTGTGACAACACTGGAGCTATTGCACTTGCCAAGGAGCCCAGGTTTCACAAGAAGACCAGGCACATCAAGCGTCGCTTCAACTCCATTCGTGATAATGTTCAAGATGGAGACATAGATATTTGTAAAGTACATACGGACCTGAATGTAGCAGATTCGTTGACTAAACCTCTCCCTAGAGCAAAACATGATCAACACCAGAATTCCATGGGTGTTCGATTCATCACAATGTAACTAGATTATTGACTCTAGTGCAAGTGGGAGACTGTTGGAAATATGCCCTAGAGGCAATAATAAAAGCATTATTGTTATATTTCCTTGTTCATGATAATTGTCTTTTATTCATGCTATAATTGTGTTATGCGGAAATCGTAATACATGTGTGAATAAATAGACACCAACATGTCCCTAGTAAGCCTCTAGTTGACTAGCTCGTTGGTCAACAGATAGTCATGGTTTCCTGACTATGGACATTGGATGTCATTGATAACGAGATCACATCATTAGGAGAATGATGTGATGGACAAGACCCAATCCTAAACATAGCACAAGATCGTATAGTTCGTTCGCTAGAGTTTTCCAATGTCAAGTATCTTTTCCTTAGACCATGAGATTGTGTAACTCCCGGATACTGTAGGAGTGCTTTGGGTATACCAAATGTCACAACGTAACTGGGTGACTATAAAGGTATACTACGGGTATCTCCGAAAGTGTCTGTTGGGTTGACACAGATCAAGACTGGGATTTGTCACTCCGTATGACGGAGAGGTATCACTGGGCCCACTCGGTAATGCATCATCATTATGAGCTCAAAGTGACCAAGTGTCTGGTCACGGGATCATGCATTACAGTATGAGTAAAGTGACTTGCCGGTAACGAGATTGAACGAGGTATTGGGATACCGATGATCGAATCTCGGGCAAGTAACATACCGATTGACGAAGGGAATTGTATACGGGGTTGCTTGAATCCTCGACATCATGGTTCATCCGATGAGATCATCGAGGAGCATGTGGGAGACAACATGGGTATCCAGATCCCGCTGTTGGTTATTGACCGGAGAGCGATCTCGGTCATGTCTACATGTCTCCCGAACCCGTAGGGTCTACACACTTAAGGTTCGGTGATGCTAGGGTTGTAGGGATATGTATATGCAGTAACCCGAATGTTGTTCGGAGTCTCGGATGAGATCCCAGACGTCACGCGGAGTTCCGGAATGGTCCGGAGGTAAAGAATTATATATAGGAAGTGCTATTTCGGCTATCGGGACAAGTTTCGGGGTCACCGGTATTGTACCGGGACCACCGGAAGGGTCCCGGGGGTCCACCGGGTGGGGCCACCTATCCCGGAGGGCCCCATGGGCTGAAGTGGGAAGGGATCCAGCCCAAAGTGGGCTGGGGCGCCACTTCCCCTAGGGCCCATGCGCCTAGGGTGGGGGAAACCCTAAAGGGGGGCGCCCCCTTGCTTGGGGGGCAAGCCCCCCACCCCTTGGCCGCCGCCCCCCCTAGGAGATTGCATCTCCTAGGGCCGGCGCCCCCCCTAGGCCCCCTATATATAGTGGGGGGAGGGAGGGCCTCTAACCTACGCCATTGGTGCCTCCCTCTCCCTCTCCAACACCTCCTCCTTCTCCATAGAGCTTGGCGAAGCCCTGCCGGAGTACTGCAGCTCCATCACCACCACGCCGTCGTGCTGCTGCTGGAGACATCTTCCTCAACCTCTCCTTCCCCCTTGCTGGATCAAGAAGGAGGAGACGTTACGCTGACCGTACGTGTGTTGAACGCGGAGGTGCCGTCCGTTCGGCGCTAGGATCTCCGGTGATTTGGATCACGTCGAGTACGACTCCCTCATCCCCGTTCTTTGAATGCTTCCGCTCGCGATCTACAAGGTACGTAGATGCATCCAACCACTCGTTGCTAGATGAACTCATAGATGGATCTTGGTGAAACCGTAGGAAATTTTTTGTTTTCTGCAACGTTCCCCAACAGTAATACTCGCGCATCTTGTGGGCAACATTAAAGCACTCGTCTGCCATGTTAGAGCATCTCCAACAGAATCACAACGCGCTGCGCTTTAAAAATCTCAACATGCTATCTCTACTCTCTTCTCTACTGTTATATTTATTTTATATTTAATATTTATCTCTACTTCCTTTATTGTCTACTTTTTTTCTCTATACTTTTTTTTCTTGCAATATAGGCCGTCCGACTTATATCTGACAGATAGGAAGGAAACAAATGGGAATTTTGCAAAAAGATACCCATACCCCTCTCTAGATTTGCAAATAAGGCCTTCCCTCGTTCATCCTTTTCTCCCACAAGATAAACTACTCATACAAATGCATCTTCATGCGTGCAACGCATGGGCATCTTGCTAGTTCTAAAAACCTTTCCATCATTTGCCACACTACTGGTTGCAGATGAAAAACCTACCCAAGCACAGCGCGATACAGGAGTGACGCACAATTACAAGCTGATATTTTGTTGGACAATGGAGGCTATAACCAATTACTTTTACGGGAACAATAGCACCCAGGAAATTTGAAGGGTAGGTATGAACAAAATTGGAACTACACATGTACTGCTAAGTGATTCAATACACACATTACCAATCGATGAGGAGAACGATGGTCGCGGCGGCCTCTGTGAGTCATGGTCGGCAATGGGAGTAAGTTCATTGTCCACGACGGTGCTGCGCTTGGCGTCGGCTTCCGGGAAGCAGATCCGAGACCATGGAAGACGATGCCGGGGAAGAGGCTCTGTGTACGACGACGACGACGGTGGACCAGCTCCAGTGCGGCGTACGAGGTCGTCGATGAGGCAGATGCGCTGCGGTGGACGAGTGCGCTGATGTAAAGGGGAGGAGCACGAAGGCTGCGGTGCCGTGGAGAAGTCTATTTTGCGGTGGGGATAGAAAATGGGGAGTATTCAGGTGTACTACTCTGGGTGCCGGGGTGGGGTTGGCTGGGTAGGGTGAACCTGAAGTTACGAAAACACCCCCCTACCAAGCGTCATCCTAGGCCTGTTCCGAAGGCTATGATGGTAACTTCCCACTTCTCGAATAAGGGACGCGGGAGATTTTCCTGCCGACCTCAAAATTTTGTGACACTAGGCTCCCCGTGTGGCGTGTTGAGTGATTCGGCTAAGCAACTAGCGAGTAGTAGTAGTAAACTCTGCATATTAGGTTTGACCGAAGTCAAACTTCTTGAAGTTTGACCAAGTTTATAGAAAAATATAAACATTTACCATAACAAATATGATGTGAAATTACATTCAATAATGAATATAATGGTATTTATTTGTTATTGTATATGTTAATATTTTTTGTTATAAGCTTTCTGAGAGTTTACAAAACTTGACTTTGACCAATGCTAATACGCGGACTTAAATAAAAACGGAGGGAGTACACATTTGTTTTCTTAGTTTGTAGTGAACTAATCATTTGTTGAAATTGTGAAATAAATATATTAGGCTATTGACTTCGAATGTAATGGTCTATACAATTCAATAGTTACAATCATTGTTGAATCCCAAGATGTATACAAGGTCTATAGTACTTCACAACATGCTCAAACTCACATAATCCCAGTCAAATGAGAATCTAAATGCATTTCATAGTTATTACTTTGTAGGATGCAACAAAAACAACCATAACTCAACATCAGCCATTATAGAAGCAACATTTTGACATATCCCAATGTGTGAATGAAACGTGCAGAGAGAGCTTTTGAAGATGGAGTAGATAGAGCGGGAAAGATTGTATGTATGTGGACGAGAGAGTAGGAGACAAACCTAACGAGACAGAGATTGAGAAATAGAGAGAGAAAGAGAGAGGAAGAAGTTAGGTCTGTGAGAAAGATGGATACATGTAATATACATGAGATGCGTGTGCATCTGGATTCTGTATACGTGGAAGGAGAAGAGACAACATGTTTGATGAGAGAGCTGGAAAAACAGGTATGAGAGGGGAAGGATCTCGTGGGTTGAGGGATTGACAATTTTGTGCGAGGGAGAGAGGGATTGGTAATTTTGTGCAAGAGAGAGAGGGTGGGGGAGCAATCAGTCAGCCGTCGTCACATCACCCTACTTCCAAATGACCCCACATTCTCTAGCGCGGTGTGGTCGCCGTCTTCGATCTGCTCGATGCCCTCTTTGAAGATTGAGGTGTTGTGCATGTTGGGGTGCAAAGAAGCACAAGCGAGAGTGGTCGCCATTAACCTTGGATGTGGATGAATTGTGCGCTCGGGGGAGTGTGTGTGTGTGTGTGTGTGTTGTGCTGCGTGTGTCTCTGTGTGTGTGTGTGTGTCAGATATTGAGAGAAAACAAACCTAAGGAGAGAAATGGGTATTCATGAAGAGATTGTGCGGGCCTTGAGGTGGGCAGGGGCTGGGTGAGGGTGTCAAAATGTGCGCGTTGATGCATGTGTTGCATGCGAACGTGCGAGGGACGGACGAATCGAGAGAGATGGTTGTTGTGTTACGGATGCTCCTCTCTCTGTCTCTCTCTCCCCCTCTCTCTCTCACACACACACAAGTAAACTAGAAGACCGTTCTCTCATGTATACACAACGTATCGGCATCTATCTATGTCTCACTCATGCATGATCATTTGCACATTTACACCTCTCTATGTCTATATCACACACACACCGTCTCCACATTGCCCCTCCGCCACAACACAATATTGACACATACACACGTTCTCTCTCAGTCACACACACAAAATCAATATTAAAAAAATATGGCACACCTAAAACGTCCAAATCCAAATAAATACGAACTGGAGCTAAATTCAAATATATGGAAATATTGCAGCGTCAAGAACTTTCACAGGAAAAAAAGTTGAGTAATATTCGAGGATTGTTTTCACACACACAAAAAGGTTCGGTGGATGTCCTTCGAGCGCGACACGGTGACGCACTGTTCGATCGACCGCGCGGCCGCAGTTCACGCGCTTGCACAGGATTCCGTATCGTGGCTGTGGTACTAACTAATAAAAGCGCTTCCTAAGTCTAATGTTTACGTGTACTAGTACGGTTTTCTTTTAAGTTTGACCAACCTTATATATAAACCTAAAGTAAGCTCCCACACGCGCACTCATCAATATGCCGCCGCCGCCGTTGCGCATGCCGGCGCCGGGCTGCTCCGGCCAACAATTTCTCGTCCATCACCGTCGTGTCGCCGCCATCCCTGTGCCATGAAGACGAAGGCTCGCCCGCTCACGTCGTCTGCAGTCCCTCCTCGTGATGCCACCGCGCTGCCAAGCACGTGAGCAGCTGATGGAGCCGAGTCTATGCATGCAGCGTATGAAGAGGAGGACGAGCGCATGCTCTAGCACGCCGGCGAGGAGGAACTAGCATGTTATTGTCGTCTCCGCCCGCGCAGAGGAGGTGTGCATGGTGGCTGTCACGGCGGAAGCCGGTCGCGCGCGCGTCGAGCCCGCAAACCAGGTGCGGACGCGAATCTACCTTCGAGACCTTGAATGCCACGTGGATCCTGCAATCTGAAGGAGCAATTTGGGTCAGTCGACTCATGTGAGCCGTTTGATGCAACATGGATGGCTAGAAGGGCTTCTTCCACCTCTTCTGCCGTCTTCTTCCTTTGCTCCGTCGAACTTCTTTCACAAATTGACTGACCCAAATTATACTACTAGTACGATCGTATTAAGTACAGTAGGAACACGAAGATACGAACAGTAGTACCAACTGCAAGAAGAACAGTAGTAAGACATAGTACTAGTACTACTGTACGTACTAAAGAGTTCAAATAATGAGAAAGAACATAAACATAGTTCAGCTGGGGCCTCAGTACAACACACCCTTGAAAATAAACTAAGCAACTAGTCCGCTTGACACTGCAGTAGAACCAGCATGAGCGACGGCATTGCCACCTACTCGGAGTCCGAGTCCACGTCCTCGACTTCGTCCTCGTCCCTCTTCCTCTTCGCCGACGCTTCTTTGCTTGAACCAGACACTGGGCTCTGCTTCTTCATCCAACCCTTGTAGATATTTAAACAAAGGTAGGAATCCATTGCTGCGTACGGGATGTGATCTTCATCTAATGTCTTCGACTCCCATGCATGATGAAACTCGTGATGAGGTTTCTTCAGTTTAGCGCATGAAGGATCAATCATGGCTACTGCCAGGGTCAGCATTGAAGGTTCAGAGGAGGACACCAGGCTTGCCTTCTGGAGATCGAAGGGCTGGCCTACAATGAGACCTATCTGACGCAGGACATCCCTGTCGTTCTTAAAGCCTACAGTAACGAATTTCACTCTTTTGTCCTTGAGGAAGTTCTTAAAAACCTGGCACTCAACGTCGGCATGGCATATGCGGTAGACCAAGCAAACGTTATGTACGCAAACCTTTATCACGGCGGGCTTCTTCCTCTCTTCGTCCTTTAGATCCTTCTCTCATCCCAGGACTGTGGTGTACTCAACATCTAGCCCAGCGACCCACTCATCCGTTGAACTGTTGAACATGTGTAGGAAGCGAGCAAGCCATGCTTTCACCATCTCGGATCCACGTGTGTAGATGGCGATGAACTGATCGCCGGTGATGGATGTAACCTGGTACTCAGCGGCGACCATGGAGATTTGGGAGGCCATGGATTTTGGAGGAGGGTTAGGAGAAGTTTAACTGTTGTACCCTGCAAAAAAACTGGGAGCGAACTAATGTGAAAGGTCGGGACGACCGGGAGTGAACTGTTGTAAGGTAGAAGACGGGGACGAGTAGGGCGTGCGAACGGCGTGGGGTTGCTGGTTTGCCCGGTGGATAAACGGCTGCAAGCCCCCAAAGAGTTCTCGAGAACTATGCGGGACCCACTAGATGTCATGTCTACTAGACCCATATCGTAGGCCTGACGGTATAGCTTCTGCCTGTTCGCACGCCATGCCGGCGCGTGGATGTAACTTCACTTAATTCCATCAAACATCGTGCCTCCCACGACCTTTGCCTCCCTCGCACGGTCGTGCCCTTTGAGACTTCGACCGGCTATAAATGAGCAATTTTTTTGCCTTTTTTTAGACAAGCAATTTTTTTTGCCTACTCCGCATGCATGATACTCCCTCTGGTCCTTTTTACTCCCGTCAACCGTTCACAAAGTGTTTGACCAAATTTATACTTTTTTTGAACACCACCTTATATTAATTAACCAGCCACACTAGTACACTCATTCGATACAATATTCACCACACAGGGCGGTACGTTATTTATAAGAATACCATCTAATCTATTGTAAAAGCTATACTTAGCAGTTAAGTGTGCCACCTTATTGGCCGAATGGCTAATCTTTGACAATTGAAGATTGTTGATCAACTTCGAGATGCTCAGCGCTTTCATCCTCAGGTCACGCATAGCAGACCTGTCATAGTCCCCCGATGCAAGAGACGCTACCACAAAAAATGTGTTTACCAATGCATGCATGAACACTAGTTACTCTAACCCCCCTCTCTTCTTTAATTCTTTGCCACATCAGCATGTTTGCTATTCCCGTGTGCATGATACCAGCTAAGATACCACCATTATGGCCAGCCTTAATCATCGCATGCAATAATTTAGTGCACCTTGAAATATGAACATGTGTGGGGCATGTATGTTTTGAATGACTTGAGACTATACCTAAGCCGGCATGCAAGATGACTTATTATGCACCTTTCCCCATACCTATAGGAAGCCCGTGTGAAAAAATCTGCATGCATGACTCTCCTCCCCCCACGCTCGTCCAATCCGTTGTGACCAGCAATATTTCCACCCCTTCGCTCCCCGTAATTTACTCCAACAAATATACCCACGTAGCTGTTACTTAACTGCAGGTGCATTGGGTCACTGACATATGGGCCCAACAGGGGTCTGGCCCACATGTCAGTGACGCAACTGGACCTGCAGTTAAGTCAGTGCAGCTCAGTCCATATCTTACGTAGGTGTGCCATTGCTCGCTATAAATACCGCGCCACCCACGACATCGCAATCTCCTCCCCCTCACGTTCACGTTCATCCCTATCTCCTCCCCCTCCCTTTCACGTCGACCACCATGGCATCGCCCCTCCCAAGCCCTAGGAACCCCTCGCTGCACCGCGCGGACGGCCACGCGTCGCCGTTCTGTTCCTCGCCGCCACTAGTCGAGGAGGACGCGTCGGTGTTCCGCTCCTCGCCGCTACGCGACGCGTCGCCGTTCCGTTACTTGCCGCCACTAGTCGAGGAGGACGCGTCGGTGTTCCGCTCCTCGCCGCTACGCGACGCGTCGCCGTTCCGTTACTTGCCGCCACTAGTCGAGGAGGACGCGTCGGTGTTCCGCTCCTCGCCGCGATGCAACGCATCGCCATTTCGTTCCTTGCCGCCACTAGTCGAGGAGGATGCATCGGTGTTCTGCTCCTCGCCGCGCCGCGTCGAGGTGGACGTGTTGGCGTTCCCAATCTCGCCAGCACGCGCGCCGGAGGACGCGTTGGCTCCCCGCTACGAGGAGAACGCCGCGCCGCCCGCCGAGCCCCCCAGCCTTGAGGAGCTTTGGAAAGAAATGGATGTCACCTTGTGGGAGGCTTTGCCTCCAGCAGAGCGTGCCAAAATAGAGGCAGAGAAGAAGGTCGAGGAAGAGAAGTGCACCGTGGAACAAGCTGCCTGGGAGGCCTATGTCGCGTCCGAGAGAGTCAGGCAATTGGCTCTTTGGCAGAAGGCTCGTGCGAGGGCCGTGAGGGTGGCGGAGGACGCCCGTGCCGACGCCCTGAATGCAGTCGGGCCCAAGCGCCTCATCTACGCTTGGCGGTACGTGGACCGGGTGCACGCTTCCAGCAAGGAGGAGTACCTGTTGGCGCCGGATCACCACACCGGTGAGATCGCGCTCGCCCGCCGGCAAGCCGCCAATCAGCAGCTCGCGAGTTGCGAGGCTGAGGAAGAGGCGTTGTGTCGGCGCGCTGGGAAACGGCCGCGCACCAGGGCACTCGTGGCGTGCCGCAAGCGCTCCTGCGAGCGCCGTGGCTTTTAGGAGGAGTATAATTTTTGTTTTGTAAGGCGATCTCATTAGTTTTGGGATGTAAATTATAAATCCCGAACGTTTAGGAATTTTTAGCGTCCTTAATTAAGTATGTAAAAGGGAAAGTTTGGAAACCTTGTGTATTCATACGCATTTTGCAAGTGCGTGCATATAGCACAAACTTTACTATATACTATCGCACTACACGTCTCTCTCGATATATGCTTGCAGACTGTGCTACTCCCTCCGTCCAGGTCAATAAGTCATCTTTGGTTGTGCACCGTGACCAAGAAGGAGGGAAGACTTATACACCTAGACTGAGGGAATACTACTATTACTTAGTACGTGCAAATGCACGCTTTAACATTACGATGTGGTTTTTGTAAAAGTAGAAAAACAGCACTAGTCAAGCTTGTGAAACAATTCAATGCAAAACAAATGCAAAAATGCTCGTTTGATTGTTTACTTTTAGCTTCCTTCTCTGTGGATATTTCTCTGTCGTACTTTGTACGGAGTGTCTCACTGGTTGGAAAGGCATGCAAATGCCCAAACCGCTTCCTACACACTGTATCGAATTTTTTGCCTGACAAGTTGGGCCGTGCAATTGGAATTCCAACTTGAGTACTACTACTAGTAGGAGTACCAGGGGCGAGTTCTTTTATGCTTCTAGATTAGTAATCCCATAACTACTACCTCTGTCCTGGTTTATTGGTCCCCATTGTAATCTGTGTCAAATTTTGATCATAAATTTGACCAATGAAATGTTAGTGCATGTCACATGCACTACTCCATCCGTCTAGGTGAGTAAGTCATCTTAGGCTATGCACCATGACCAAGGAGGAGGAGAAAACGAGAACCACTAATGTTTATTTGCTAATTAATAGTATTGCATGCAATGAGCTAACCACTACATGTCATGTGTTATATCTCAAGTCATTAAAAGCATGCACACTCTTTATCTCTTATTGGTTGATATGTCAAGAAACAAGAAACGAGGTAGAAGTTAATGCACCACGCCTAAGTGTTTTGGGATTATTTGGTTTTCGTAAGATGACTTACACACCTAGACGGAGGGATTACAATGGTGAGGAATAAACCAGTTAAATCTTTGGTCAAAATTTAGCACAAATTACAATGGTGAGGAATAAACCAGGACGGAGTAGTAGTTTAGAAGCCCAAATAAATGAGTGAGGCGCCTTATTGTTACTCTCCACTGTGACTATTCTTGTGGGAAAAGCTGGGGAAGCCGCCAAAAGAACTGGCCCTAGGAGTAGTAGCTAGCGATCGAGTGTGCAAGATGAACCGGAGAAAGTAAATGCGGAGAGATGAAATGCAAAAAAGATGGAGGGATGTGATGGTTGCTTGTCCGTTTATTTTACCAGGGCACTTATTACTGGGAGTGGTTGGGTTTTGTGATATGACGGCTTTACTACTGCGCCACGAGCGGGGTGAGAGGTGAGACTCCCGTGCAACGCCGCCCTCTACACTTGTACTACATCGGTCATGGTTTATTAGTCCCCCATTGAATTTGACTGAAGATTTAACTAACAAAATGTTAGTGCATGTCAACAAAAACTATATTGTTGGATTCGTATTTGAACATAGTTTTGAATGATATAATTTTAGGTGACATGCATCAGCATTTATCGTACTATATATAATGTTAGTTCAATTTTTGGTCGTACTAATCTATAGTAGTAAGGTGCCCGTGCGTTGCACCGAAGAGTGAAATGCATTGATCGGGGAGTTGTTTATTTTGACAAAGGATGTGGGGGTCATCTCATGTGTAACGGGTATCGATAGGTTTCTTCAGATATTATTTCATCTCTAGAGCTCACAAACATCCGGGTGAAATAGATAAAAAGGTATCTTTTGCAAACAAAAGCGTTCAACTGTTCAACCTGCATCCAAAACTTGTGAAGAAATAACACTTATTGTGCTTTGCAAGAAATGATCTTTAAGAATTAGTTTTTGAGTATCGATTGTTATACATGTTGGCTACAGATGACATAGCACTTTCTTATAGTCAACAGTTGGCTATACTATTAAGTAATATTAACCATGCCCTTATACACCTAGACGGAGGGATTAAATCAGGATGACTTGCAAGCGGGCAGAGGAGATGTAAGAAATGGTTCATCGTAAGTCTTTCACCAGTACTATAGTAAAAATTCATACATGGAAGATTCTAGACTAAACCATAAACGGATACACTTTTATTCATGCGTGATACTCCAATAGAGCAAGATCCTGCATGGAAGTCTCCACATGCTTAGATAGCAGATTACATTGAGCGAAGACTAATGATCAACATTTAACTTGATAATGCGTATGTCCAGGTGAACCTCCTTGGAGTCCCCGTGCACCGCGTTGGCGGGTAAAGGATGACATGGGTTTTCCAAGTCCACATTGGTGGGATAGTCCCAGTTCCCCAGAGTCCAAGTCCGTTCGATGAGGCCGGTGTCGCCGCCCACGCGACCCGGAGGGGTAGTAACACTGATCACGCACCCGTACATCGGCCTCGTGTCAGTGTCAGCGTCAGCAGCGTCGCCCCTGACGCACATTACAGAGACGGGGCGGCGGCCTGCGCGGGCCTCGCTGGTGCCCACGATC
Source organism: Triticum urartu (assembly GCF_056163025.1). Classification (NCBI taxonomy): domain Eukaryota; kingdom Viridiplantae; phylum Streptophyta; class Magnoliopsida; order Poales; family Poaceae; genus Triticum; species Triticum urartu. Next base: position 147,610,921 of record NC_141876.1, read on the forward strand.
AAGAGGAAGACGCTGTCGTCCTCCTCCGAGACTAGCAGGCGGCGGTGATCCTCAAGTGACTCCGGCATGGTGAACGGATAGCACGTCTCATACTTGATGTTCTCCGCCAAGGGCCAGCAGTGACCGCTACACGCATCCATGATGTGATGCACCATGTCCGCCGGCGAGCCACAAAACGGCATCAGGCACTCATAGCAGTGGACGAAGGGCTCCTTGGAGACATCGACCAGGCCGTCCATGAAACGGGAGTGGCTGTAGGGGACCTTGCGCCAGTTGAATATATGAGCAAGTTACTACGAGATTTAATCCGAATAAGCACAAAATAAATCATGAATTCTACCACGATTTCGAACAGGAAGGATAGAAACACATACGGTGCAACGGGAGCAGCACCGTTGGTGTTGAGGTTGTTGCCCATGTCCAAACACCACATAGACACGGTCTTTGAGCACGGTTCGTAGTCGTTCCATGCTCGGGCATTGAAGTTTGTAACTATTTTAGATTAGAATATACTACTCCTCCGGTGCTAGTAGTAGAGCAGAGTCCTACTCTACTACTCTACTCAAGCAAGTTAGGGCATAGCACTGTAGGGAGTACCAGTACTATGATCACTCAAGCAAGTTGTCTGGCATCGACATGACCGTACGCTGCTGGTATGTGTCTCGTAAGTCAAGCGGCGTGCTGTAGTCATCATCACCTGTCCACTTCCCGCAGCGCATATTCGCTTCTCCATCTTTGTCCGCACATAATCTCGTCCAATCTTCCATCCCCGCTAAGGCGCCTCCCCCCTCGTCCGAAACCCAAGCACTAACAATGGCAGAACCGAGCAGCGTCCGCCGAAAGAGTGGATGGAATTCACTCCCCACTGAGGTAATCAAGCTCATTGTTTCGCGTGTGGACAATCTCAGTACCATGCCGCTCGCCGCGTGCTCGTCGGGGTTGTACTGTTTACTCAAAGCCCTCAGGCCGGAGCTTTTTAAGCCAGCTCCTTGCTTGCTGATGCAGCCTGATCTTCATAAACGGTGTGTCACGCAGCATAACGATCATAGGGTGGTGAGCACCAACCCCCTTGACTGCGATCTGATCCCTGTCAGCCTCAACTACATTAACGGTATGTACTGGGTCGGCATGAACACGTCTTGGATGGTGCTCGTCGACGGTCGCGGCAGCTGGATGCTTGTGGAGGTCTACACCCGGCGATTGATCCCCCTTCCTTCGATTAACACTGCACTGCTTTAGCACCGTGGCCCAGAATACTCGGAATCTTACAGTAGCCAACATGATACCAAGTTTGATTTGCTCAAGGTTGTAATCTGCCAAGTGCCCACAAGATCTGCGAATTATAAAGACTTCAGGCTAATTGCATTCTTCAACCGCGGTCTCGCCTATCTGACAGGTCACTCCGGTAAGTGGATAAATCTGCACGTCCATCGCAGGATCATACATCCTCCATGGTTCTCTGATGCCATTGAACACAAGGGCTTCATTTACGCTGTCGACTGCTTCTATGGCTGGACGTATTGCTGGCCTACTCCAGTCATCGCTACAAACGGCTGTTACAACAGTATGTTACATTCCTATGATATCATGATGGCTTGCTTATATTACTGTCAACATTTGCTGAAAAAATATTCATGCTCATAACATGTTGTTCTTAAAATTGACTAAATCAAGAGCCCTTTTTTATTTGACTCCAACTTGATATGATGTTGTAGGCCGCCTAGTGTCCCTACCCTTCCTAATCCTAGAACCTTTCAATGAAAAGCGGCATGGCAGTTGCAGGTGGTTCCTGGATCAATCAGACGGCGACGAAAGATTGATGATCGTTCGCACGTACCAGACATGTTGTTTCGCGGAATACAATCACAATCACTGCAAGGTCTTTGAGCAGGATCCCAGCTTCTCTGGGCCTTCAGGAATTTTTGACTGGAGGCTGGTAAGTAGCCTTGGTACACGCTCTCTATTTGTCGGACTGAATTATCCGATTAACCAGGAGATAACCGATGGCAAGGATCATGATGGCAGCGCGGTTTCGTTCATCAGGCAAAACTGTGTGTACATAGCGTACCATGCGTCTCTGCGTGCACCATACCTTGATATGTGCCGCCATGCTCTGCAGCCCGAAGTAGGAGAGAGGGTCGCAATTATCAGACTTTGACCTGCTGGCTGGAGTTTCCCCCGTCAGGCACCCATCTGGTTCAAGCCGTCAGCCAATCTCCACAGCTTAATAAATAGTAACGTCTAACTGAGCCAGTTAGTTAGATGTGTACACTTGGTGTAGTAGGATCTTTATTTAGTTGATGCATACACTTGTTCTTTTTTGGTAGCCCTTTTGTAATGATGGCTGTTGTTTGGTTTGGAAGAGAGAGCTGCGTCTTCACTCTTCTGGCCTGCTTACTGCTTCTGTTGCACCCCCAGCCCTGGTTGCTGCTGCTGTTGTTTTCAATGTACAATCAGTAGTATATTTCGTCTGTTGGTTGAATAAATGTGTTGTTAGAACGAAAAACACATTGTTTTGGAAGTCGTTGCATGGTTCGATCCTTTAGTGCCCTGTACCGTACGTAGCGCATACTATTTTTCGTACGGAACACATTCTCCACTTGTTGATAACATGTAGCCCACTGATGAAGGCCCAATAGAGAAGCCCATAATTAACTGGAAGGGAGGCTCTCACATGAATCCAGCCCAGGTACATGCTCATGGTCCCCTAAACATAAATAAGTAAATAAATAAATAAATAAATAAAGCTAAATGCTCATGCACCAGTTCTTTGGGAAAATAGGTAGCCTAGTATTTCTTTTTGAAGAATACCCAAGCTAGGCCTATTTGTTTTCTCCGAATTACTGGGCTGCAAATCTTTCAAGATGAGGAGGGATGCATTCCGGTCTGGTTTAAGAGTATGGTCAATGTCTGTTAAAAGTAATATCAAAAGGGGTTGAAAATTCCAAAAAAATTATAGCAAATGGGATATAAGTTTCTTTTTTTGTTTTTGTTCTTCACTGATATCTTATACGTATTTCATTGGATTTAACATGACATAGTACTAATTTATTTTTAAATTTGTTTTAGTATGGCTATTAATTTTTGGATTAAGAATATTTCGTTCCCCAGCAAAAATTTGCGAATTTTCAAAATTTCCAACATATTTAGTTAATTTTTTGACCCTGGTACTGACGAGAAAATGGCCAGCAATTGTAAAAATGGAAAACAGGCTGCAATAAATTCCATATGAATTAGAAAATGATTAAAAATTATAAAAATAATAGCAAATGGGTTGTACATGCCACAAATTTCGAGGCTGACTTGTTTACGCAAGGCTTTGTCAGTGAACACACGATTCTAGCAGCAGTGACTGTTGGATGTCCATCCAACGGCCAACGTGCTTCTTCAATCTCTGATCTTCCTGCTCCACCCGCCTAAACTAGCGCCGGCGGGACTGCCTGCTCCCTCCTCTTGTGGCCCGCTGTGATGCCGCGCGGGCTTCCCCGGCCCACCCTACTCCGTCCGCTGGCCTGGCCGCACGCAATCAACTGCCTCCTTATTACGCGAAAAAAATGATTCCTCCCACTGACATCTGGGGCGCACTGGTTGGGAGGCTGACCTATGGGCCTACTAAGTTGACGCGCACGCAGGGCTTGTCAACTTAGTCAACAAATGATTCTAGCAGTAGTAACCGTTGGATTTGAATCGAATGGTCCTGCTGCTTCTTCAATCGCTACTCTTCTTGCACCAGCCGCCCAAACCAGCGCCGGGGAGATCGCCTGCTCCTGCCTCCAGTGGCCGGCTGTGCTGCCGTTGAGGCCTCATCACCCCCTACTACTCCCACCGCTAGCCAGGCCCTGCGACGACGGCAGCCTCACACCGCAGCCGAACCAGTGAACCCTCGTACTCCTCTCCGCGTGGGCATCCACTGCCGCGTCTTCCCCGGCTCCGCGTCGTCCCCTTCCTAGGCCTCGTTGTCGTCCACCGCCTTGGTGCTCTCGGCACGGCGTGTTCAACGTGGTCAACGACATTCCATCAGAAGAGTACTGTATGTGGAGAGGCTGACAGCTGGGTCGACGGCCACAGCCCAGTTTTTTTGTGATTTGCCAAGTAAGTCGCTTTGTCAGGCCTGTTGGGCTGTAAATCTTTCAAGACGAGGAGAGCTTTCATTCGGCTGGCCGAGAAAATGGCCCATCGGTAATGAGAAATGGGATGTACATTTTTAAAACACATCAAACCGGCAATTGGTTTCAAATATCTTTTTTTTTCATTTCGAGATTTTAAATTACATTAATTTTTATGCGTGGAGAATTTGTTGGATTTTATATTGATATACATTTATTTTTAAAATCAGTTTGAATATGAGTCGAAATTTCGGGATTAAAAACAGTTCGGACCGCACCGAAATATGCAAAATTTCGTATAATTTTTCAATCGTGGCCACAATATGGGCCGTAATGCTAACAAAAAGAATATGGGCTCCAAAAAAACCTTAATAATTAGCAAATGGGTTGTAAATTATTAAAAATAATGGCAGATGGGTTGTATGCTATTTTCCACAGATTTGAGGCTTTCCTAAAAAAAAGGTTGACGCACAAGCAGTGACTGTTGGATGGCCCTCTAACGACCGTCGTGCTTCTTCAATCTCTGCTCTTCCTGCTCCGGCCGCTCAAACAAGCGCCGACGGGACTGCCTGCTCCCACCTCCCCGCGGCTAGCTCTACTGCCGTGCAGGCCTCACCGCCCCACCGTATTCCCATCGCTGGCCTAGCCATCCCTCTACTCACCCACACCTGTTGTTATTCTCTGGCGATGGCAGACGAACCAGTAAACCCTCGTACAGTCGTACTACCCTCGGCGTGGGAAACAACTACAGAGTCTTACCTGCCTCCGTGTCGTTCCCTTCCTAGGCCTCGCCGTCGTCCACCGCCCTGGTGCTCTCGGCGCGGCCTGGTCAACATGGTCAACGACCGACATGCATCTGAAGTGGACTGTACGTGGAGAGGCCGACAGCTGGGTCCATGGACGCACGCAAGGTAATGCCTCCTTATTACGCGCAAAATAATGATTCCTCCACTTGACATCAGGGACCCACCGAAGGGGCCTCTGTATTTCGCGAAAAAAACGTTACCGCCGCTGACAGCTCGGACCCACCAGCTATATCTTTGCACGCAAGGAAGTGCCTCCTTATTATGCACAAAAAATGAATACTCCCCCTGTTAGCTGGGACCCAGTATAGTGGCAGGCTGACTTGTGGGCCTACTAAGTTGACGGGGACGGAGGGCTTTGTCAACTTAGTCAATATGCACGATTCTAGCTCCAGTGACCGTACGATGTCCATCCAACGGCCGTAGTGCTTATTCAACCTTTGGTCTTCTTGCTCCAACCGCCCAAACCAGCGCCGGTCGTGCCTCGTGCTCCTGCCTCCCGTGGCCGGCTGCAATGCGGCGGAGGCCTCACCGCCCCCTACTACTCCCACCGCTGGCCAGACCATCCCTCTACACACCCACACCCCATGTTATTCTGCGGCGACGGCAGCCTCACACCGCAGCGAACCAGTGAACTCTCGTACTCCTCTACGCGTGGGCATCCACTACCGTGTCTTCCCCGGCCCCTCGTCGTCCCCTTGCTAGGCCTCGTCGTCGTCCACCGCCCTGGTGCTCTCGGCGCGGCGTGGTCAACGTGGTCAAGGAACGGCTTCCATCGGACGTGGACTGTACGTGGAGAGGCTGACAGCTGGGTCCACGGCCGCAGCAAGGAAGTGCCTCCTTATTACGTGCAAAATGATTATTCCTCCACCTGACAGCAGGGAACCACCGGATGGGCCACCGTATTTCACGAAAAAAACGTTTCCCCCCTAACTACTGGGACCCACCAGCTACATCTTCGCACGCAAGGAAGTGCCTGACAGTCGGGACCCAGCTGGTCGAAGCGTACGTAGCGTTATCATTCTGGTCGCGAACGTGTACGTACATATATACTGGTGGATGTAGAGGCGCGTATGTGTCGTAGTAGAGGCACGCACGTAGCATGTACACATACGTACATCGGCCAGGGTGCAAGAAAGAAAATATGGCCACGTATGTGTACATACGGGCGGGGTCTCGAACGCCTACTCGTGCATACGTACGGCCAGGGCTCGTGTACATGGCTGGGTCGGAATGGAGAAACAGCGTCGTCGTCGTGTTAATGGGGAGGCAACGAAATGCGTCGTGTTCATCAGGAGGCAACGGAACGCGTGGGAGCCAACCGGCTGGGTCGGAACGGAATGCGTGGTTGTGTTCATCGGGAGGGCTTGGACGGAATAGGCGATTGAAACGAGGTCTGGCGTACCGCAAAACGGAGGAAACGGACCTCCTACGTGCGGGCCGGGGTCCTGTTGATCAGGAGGGGTGTGGCATACCGCAAAATGGAGGAAACGGACCTCCTACGGTCGAAACGGGGGTCTTGTTGATCGGGAGGGGTGTGGCATACCGCAAAACGGACGAAACGGACCTCCTACGGTCGAAACGGGGGTCCTGTTGATCGGGAGGGGTGTGGCGTATCGCAAAACAGACGAAACGGACCTCCTACAGTCGAAACGGGGGTCATGTTCATCGGGAGGGGTGTGGCGTACCACAAAACGGGACTCCTCGAGATATTGTTCATCTCCACCGTCGGCCTCCTCCAGCCTCCACTGGCTACCGTCGACCTCCTCCAGCCTCCACAGGCTCCTGTTCATTCAGCCTCCACCACACGCTACTCCATCGGTTACTATTCAACCACCCCTCCACGGGCTCCCCTCCACCGTCTACTATTCATCCAGCCCTCCACACCATGGGGTCCTGTTCAACCACCCCTCCACGGGCACCCCTCCACCGTCTACTGTTCATCCAGCCCTCCACCACACCACCGGGTCATGTTCATCCAGAGGCAACGCCACCGCTCACTGTTCATCCACCCCCCCTCCCCCCGCAACACTCACCGTTCATCCAATCGATCAGCTTCAGTTAGCAGCAGTAGCGAAGGAATCGCTCGATCGGGTTCAGTTAATAGCCATTGATCGATCGCTCGGGTTCAGTAACGCGTACCCTGCAGTGCAATCGCTCGGGTTCAGTTAGAGCCCAACGCCTCGCTCGGGTTCAGTTAGAGCCAACGCCTCGCACACACACGCGTACGTGTACAAGAGAAACGTGCATCGCTCGGCCCCCGACCTCCCACCGTAATTGGGAACTCCCTGAAATTTTCCTCCCACTCGCTTCTACCACGGTTTTTTCCGTCATGGATGGCCCAAAGAATGTCATGCAGCTGCGTCTCCGGCCCGCCCAGGACGAAAAGCCCATTTTCTGTCATGATTTTTTGTCATAGAAGTAGGAGCCCACCACATCTATGATGATACCGGGTTTTGTCACAATTATCGTCATAGAACTGTCATATGTATGACAGGAAAAAAATCGTTCGGCCCAAAATGTCACAATGTGTCTTTTTTTTGTAGTGAGATGTCTTGGTCATTTCTACATAGTAATCGAACCCGTAGGGTCCGCACGCTTAATGTTTGTTGACGATATAGTGTTATATGAATAATATGCTTTGGTGACCGAATGTTGTTCGGAGTCCCAGATGAGATCACGGACATGACGAGGAGTCTTGAAACGGTCGAGAGGTAAAGATTGATATATAGGACGGTAGTATTTGGACACCAGAAGTGTTCCGGGGCATGCCGTGAAGGAATCGGGTCACCGGAAGGGGTTCCGAGAACCCCTCGATAAGTTACGGGCCTTATGGGCCAAAGGAGGGGACAGACCAGCCCACAAGGGGGCTGGTGCGCCTCCTCCCTTGTTTGTCCAGCCCTAAGGAAGGAAAAAGGGGAGGGCTAGCCCCTCCTTCCTTTCCCTCTCATGGGAGAAAGGAAAGGGGGCGCCACCCTCCCTTTCCTTTCCGTGCTCTCCAAATAAGGAAAGGGGGCGCGGCTTGGGAGGGACCCCAAGTAGGATTCCTCCTACTTGGGCACCTCCTTTGGCTGCTCCTCCCTTCCCCCACCTATATATATGTGGGAGGGCGCGCCTAGCACAACCACAACATTGTCTTAGCCCTGTGCGGTGCTCCACTCCATCGTTTACAACCTCGTTCATATTTTCGTAGTGCTTAGGCGAAGCCCTACGGAGATAGATTCACCATCACTGTCACCACACCGTCGTGCTGCCAAAACTCATCCTACCTCGCCATCTTGCTGGATCAAGAAGGCGGAGGACATCGCCAAGTTGAATGTGTGCTGAACACGGAGGTGTCGTACGTTCGGTACTGGATCAGTTGGAGCGTGAAGAAGTTTGACTACATCAACCGCATTACTAAACACTTCCGCTTACGGTCTACGAGGGTACGAAGACACACTCTCCCCTCTCGTTGCTATGCATCTCCTTGATAGATCTTGTATGTGCGTAGAAAATTTTGTTTTCCATGCAATGTTTCCCAACAATGGCATCCGAGCCAGGTCTATGCGTAGATGATATGCATGAATAGAACACAAAGAGTTGTGGGCGGTGATATTCATACTGCTTACCACCAACATCTTATTTTGATTCGGCGGTTTTTTGGGATGAAGCAGCCCGGACTAACCTTACATGTCCACGCACATGAGACTGGTTCCACCGACTGACAGGCAACTAGTTTTGCATAAAGGTGGGTGGCGGGTGCCTATTTCTTCTACTTTAGTTGAATCGAATTTGACTACGGCCTGTCCTTGAAGAAGGTTAAAACAACAAAATTTATGAAACACTATTGTGTTTTTTTGCCGTAGGTAAGAGAGGTTCTTGCTAGAAGCCCGTAGCAACCACGTAAAACTTGCAACAACAAAGTAGAGGATATCTAACTTGTTTTTTTAGGGCATGTTTTGATGTGATATGGTTAAGGCATGATGTGATATACGTTATTGTATGAGATGATCATGTTTTATAAATTATCCGCAACCGGCATGAGCCTTATGGTTGTCTCTTTATTGTATGAAATGCAAACGCCATGTAATTGCTTTACTTTATCACGATGCGTTAGCAATAGTTGTAGAAGCAATAGTTGGCAAGACGACCATGACACAACGATGGAGATCAAGGTGTCGAGCCAGTGACGATGGAGATCATGATGATGCTTTGGAGATGGAGATCAAAAGCACAAGTTGATGATGGCCATATCATGTCACATATTTTGATTGCATGTGACGTTTATCTTTTATGCATCTTATTTTCCTTAGAATGGTGGTAGCATTATAAGATGGTCCCTTCACTTAATTTCAAGGTAAAAGTGTTCTCCCTGAGTATGCACCATTGCTACAGTTTGTCGTTTCGAGACACCACGTGATGATCAGGTGTGATAGACTCTATGTTCACATACAACGGGTGTAAGACAGTTTTGCACATGCAGAATACTTAGGTTAAACTTGACGAGCCTAGCATGTACAGACAAGGTCTCGGAACACTGGAGACTGAAAGGTCGAACATGAGTCATATAGTAGATATGATTGTTGGATTTCGGGTTCCGGCAGACCCTTGAGGTTCGAACACTGGGGTGCGCGCGGAGATTTCACCACCTACCTACCTGCACCCCTCCGCCTGGCTAAGATCTAAGCTATGGAAAGAACAACACGAGAGACACAGGGTTTATACTGGTTCCGGCCACCGTTGTGGTGTAATACCCTACTCCAGTGTGTGGCGTGGTGGATTGCCTCTTGGGCTGATGATGATGAACAATACAAGGAAGAACAGCCTCGCGAGGGTCTGTTCTTGGTTGGGGCGATGAAATGCTGGGAGGAGTTCAGTCACCCTTCTCTCTCTCTCTCCGATTGTTGATGCCTTTCCTTCTCTCCCCCTTCGCCGATCCTCATTCGCTGATCCTCCTTCCTTCCTCATTCCCCTTCCTCCTGTGGGGGGCTGGTCCTATTTATAGAGGCCCTGGTCCTCTTCCCAAATATCGAGCGGGAAGGGAGCCAACATTGGCAGGCTAATTTGAAGGGGGACAGCTAGTACCAGCTATCCTGACAAAAGTAGTCTTCGCCTGCACAAAGCTCTGGTGGTGACGCCGTCTTGGGCTCCACAATGACCTCCGTCTTGCAGTCCTCCTAGTCCTGGTCTTGTTGCACCAAAATGGCAACCTTTGCCTGATGCCTCGCTACTCCGCGGCTGCGCTTGCTCCCTTTGCACCAAAGAGGAAAGGAGGACACTGCGCGGGCTGGCGCCCGCCTGGCGCCCAAATGTCGTCATGGCTTGCGTCACGGGCACCTCATGAGATACCCCGCTTTGATCTCTCCGCCTCCTCGTGAGCCAGCCTGGTGAGGCCGTGCCTGAGGAAGCTCCGCATCATCCGCCCCGTGAGGCTTGGCCCCTCGCGAGGGTCTTGGGTCTGTGTTGGTGAAGATTGGCCGTGCTGGGCCCCCCTTTGAGCCACGCCGCAGGCCGCAAGCAGGCAAGTCTAGGGACCCCCGTTCCCAGAACGCCAAGAGTAGCCCCCGGGCCCAAAGCGCGCCCAGACATGGCCGTGCAGGGAGGCGGAAGGGCAAGAGCGAAGCGCCGCGGGCCCTAACAGCCTGCGGCCTTGGGCGCTGCGTGGAGGTTGGTTGGACGTGGGCGCCTTAGCAACCGCGTGAGTTGATAAAGGAGCGGCATCTGCCTAGGCTTTGCTTTCTGCTTTCTCCGGTTGCTGCTCAGATCCCCTTTCTTGCGCCTCTCCTTCCTTCCTCCAAAATTTCCAGATCTACTCCGACCGTGTGACCTAGGAAGCCATGGCGCCTCGTCAGCCCCCGGCCGTAGCTTGGTACTCGTCTGCCCTGGACTCGCCGAACGTGTCGGAGGCGAGCCTCGCCCGGTTGCGCCGGATGGCGGTGGCGCGGGGCATCAACGGGGAAAAGGTGTTGAAGGCCGGCTCCGCCACCCCTGAGGGTCAAGGGAGCACCTTCTATCCGTTCTTCGTAAGTGCCATTGCTGCTGGCCTGGTGCCTCCCTTCTCCGAGTTCTTCTTCTCTGTCCTCCGCCATTACAAGCTACAAGCTCTGCATCTCCACCCCAACTCCGTCCTTCTCCTGGCAATCTTCGCCTATTACTGCGAGGCTCACGTAGGGGTGCAGCCCTCAGTGGCCTTGCTGCGCCACTACTTCTACCTCCGGACCTCTCGCGGTCCTGCTTCCGCGTGCGTGAGCTTCATCGCGTACGGTGGCACCATTGCCATCTCGAACCCTGGGAAAAGGATTGAGGGCTTCAGGAGCAAGTGAGTTTTGGCGGATGCTGGGCGCATCCACCCTCGGCTGATCTTGCCCACGGAGCAGCCCACGAGCTCCAGCGATTGGGGTCGAGCGGAGCTCGCGGACCCCCACACGAAGCTGGTGTTGGAGAAGATGGACGCGGATCTGAGGCCGGCCAACATGGCGGTGACGAAGCTGACCGGCGCGTTACTGCTGAGGGAATTCCTGGAGCACCAGCTGGCTCCACTTCGGCAGTACTCACTTCCAATGTGGAGGCCCCATCCGAGCCCCGTGGCCTTGGCCGACGGAGATCTGGCTGCGGTCCTCCAATCTCTGGTCGGGGGCGATGTGGCGAGGTTGGAGGGCGCTCCTACTCCCTTGTTCCTCCACGACGACTGGGAGCAGGTAGTGGAGTCCATGCCCGTCTTCAATGGGGATGGGCCCGTGCCCATGGAAACTCCCGAGGAACCGGTGGACGTGCCCTCCGACGACTCCAGCGAAGAGGAGGAAGGAGGGGAGCGGGAAAGAAGGCCTGACTCCGAGGCGACTGCCGGAGAGTCGAGGGCTCCCCTCCCCCGGCACAGGTCCCGCGTTCTCCGCCTCTCTCTGAGCGATGACGATGAGGATGCCGACGAGGATGACGACGAGCTGGACGGCGGGAGCATGCCCCCGATCCCGAAGAAGGACAGGACCGGGCTGATCTCTCGCGGGTCTACCCCGGCCCCGAGGCGGACCGCAGACGCACCTTCCACTTCCAAGCTTCCCGAGGTTGACCCTTCCAGCCGGCTTTCAGGCTTCAAATTTGGCCGGAGGCCGCTCGAGCTCACTGGCGACGACCCGTAAGCGTTTGATTCTTGTCTTTATTTCTTGTTCTGCTTATGAGGCTTGACGTCCGCATCTTTTGGATAGGCTAGCGCCCGCAGCAAAGAAGCCGAAGGGAGCTCCTGAGGTTCCATCCGTGGCAGCGCCTCTGCCCGCAAAGGAGGGTGACCGCGACTCACGGGCTTCTCCTGCCCGGTCGTCCTCGCGAGGCCTGGCTGAGCCGGCTGGGGCGAACTCGGCCCCCACGGTCTAAGTGACTCCCGAGGTGTCCTTGCCTGCCGCCGCAACTACAGCCGTTGGGCGTAGCAGACTCCGCCTCAGGATGCTGTGGCTGCGCAGCCGCCTTCTTCTCCTACTCCACCAGCTGCTGTCTCTCCGACTCCTTCTGCCGTTCTGGATCGTGCTGTTGCTGAGCTGGACCGGCTGCGGCAGGATCTTCTTTGCGCCGACCCTCGCTTGGTGGCCGGGCGCTTGGAGCTGGCTTCAGGATGGGTTCGCTCCGACGCTTCGATTCAGGCGGCGCTAGTCCAGGCCTCGACGGCTTGCGATGAGGAGAAGCAGGCCGTCCTTGAGGCGAAGGCTGCTCGTGACGCAGCCCTGGGGGAGGTGGTCGACGTCCGTGGTCGCTGCAAGGCACTGGAGGACGAGCTGCAAGGCCTGCGGGACCAGCTCGCGAAAGAGGTCCGCCTTCACCAAGAGCAGGAAGAAGGCGTGAAGGCTCGCGAGGCGGCCGTCAAGGAGAGGGAGGTCAAGCTCAGGAAGCGCCGCGACCGCCTAGGCGCGCTGGAGCAGGAGTTGGGGGCGAGGAAGGCCGAGCTGGATGACAAGGCCCTGGTTCTTGCCGAGGACCGCGTGGCCTTCACGGAGATGGAGGCGAAGGCTCGCTCCTCGCTGAGGACGCTTTACGACAGCGGCCTGGAGAGCCCGCTGGTTGGCGCCGAGGACGGCCCCGCCAAGCTGCTTCCCTTCCTGGTTCGCGCTCTTGAAGATGTCGCCCTTGGCCTTGGCCCCACTGCCGAGGCCGAGGCGCGTGTCCTGTCCTCTGCAGCGCTGACGCGGGTCCTCACCCACATCTACCTTCACGATCCCGGCGTCGACCTCGACGGCCTGCTGGAGCCAGTAAGCGGCGAGCGAGCCGCTGCCGCTGCCGAGGCCGTGAAGGGTCGCGCGGAGGTTCTGCTGGGGAAGTTCTGGGCCTTCAGCACCAAGCCGAAGCAAGGCGCTGCCGACCCCACTGTTCCATGAGGCGAACCCACTCCGCGCTGCTCCGCCGCCGACAAGTGACTCCGTTGTGGCTCCTGTCCTGCCTTTAATTCCTGCACATGTATCATGCCTCGGGGAGGCGTTTAAACTTGCGTTTGGCATTGAGACAACAGTGTGGACTGTGATATTTGCTTTTGAATTCCTTGAAATTTGCACTTTTCCTTCCTACTTGCTTATGTTCTACGCCGGCAGAGCCCGGCCCTGTGCATACCTCACCCAGCGTTAGTCCTGACCGGAAACCAGGACGGGGCCAAGGAGTGAGGGGCTACGTGACAAGTTAGGCTCCTGAGTCGCGATGCTCAGGAGTCCCCCTTGGCGCACGAACAACAAGTAGGGAAGTGTGATGTGGATGGATCTACCGTTCTACGTCTGCAGAGCCCGGCCCCGTGCATACCTCACCCAGCGTTAGCCTTTTGGAACTAAGGAGTGAGGGGCTACGCGACCAGTTAGGCTCCTGAGTCGCGATGCTCAGGAGTCCCCCTTGACGCTCAAATGGCCTTCGTACCTTAGCTCCGCTCGGGGAGAGACGCGCGACGAACCAGGCCCGGGGGGGCCTGGCTGGGCGGCGTGCGTCTGGGCGTGACCCAGGCGCAGCCCCCGTGCCCAGCCCCCTCGCGCGGCACTCCCGAGGGGAGGTGTTACGATGAGGCTAGACGCTGAGCTCTGGGCTCCCTGAGGTTGATGCGGCCCGGGGGCCACCCTCAGTTGTTTATCACCAGCGCGAAGCATAGCGCTTCCGTATGTGTATGGGCATAGCCGCTCCTCGGAAGTGTCGTCAGCCAGCGCGGAGCATGGTGCCTCCACTGGTACGTGGGAGGGGGCCCCCCTCCGGGAGGAGCCCCCGGGGCGTGTACAGCCCCGCCCTGACACGTGGCTGGATAGGGCCTGGCGAGGTGTATCTGGGCACCCGTGGGCCAGCGCGGGACTCACGGGGCCCTACCTCTAGGCGGGTTGCGCCTGGCACTGGGCCTTATCTTGTGATGTGTCCCTGCAAATTTGGTTAGATGCCGGCACTCTACGTCCTCGGGTCCCGGCCCTCGAGCTGGTCTCAGCCGTTGCTGGTATGCCAGGTCGCGATGCCGTGGACAAGGCCAGAGGGTGAGGGCTGGAGAGCCAGTAAGAGCCCTGAGTCGCGATGCTCAGGTACCCCCCCCCCCTTTTAATTAATGTGCAAGTGGTCGGCATGGAGAAGAAGAGGTGTCGTGGACCGGCATCAAATAATCAAGCATGGTGGGTATAACGCATAACCGGAAATAATTGCAAATGAGATACATGCCGCTGGGTCTGGCCCGAGCGACTTGGGGATGATGCAGCCCGAGGGGCGCCCCCAACAAGGTAAGCTAACAACATGAAATAAAAGGGATACATGCCACAGGGATGGACCCACGCGGCCTGGGAATAATGCAGCCCTGGGGGGCGCTCTCAGCTCGAAGTGAAACTTGAAATATGTCACCTGATGACGTTGAGGATGAAGGGGTGTTGGCGTAGCAGACTCGGTGGGCTGCGGAAGCCGATCCTCACGAGCCCCCAGGCCCGGGGGCCTCGGGAGGCTCCGGAGGTGCTGGCGGCTCCCTGCGGACCATCTCCATCTCCGCCAGGGCTGCGGAACGCCTGGCCTCTTGTGCCTCCATGATGCCCCTCATGAGGCGCTGGTATGTGGCAGCTGTGTTCGGCAAGCCGTAAGGCATGCGAACGTAGCTGTGGGGTGGACCTCCGCAGCGCCCCACTCGCGAGGGCCAGAGGCGCTCCAGAGAGGCGACTCGGTTGAGCCCTGGTATGTCGATGCAGACGCGCAGCCCACCATCCTCGCCTGGATGGGGAGCCATTGCTGGTAGACGGCGGCCGCCTTTCATGACCCTTGACTCCTGTAGCTCCTCAATGGCCTTGCTGACGAACTCCTGAGGGTCTGGCTCTCCTTGCCTTACTCCTTCTTGAGGGAAACGTGCTTCGAAACACGCCTCCATGTGGTGCCCAAGCGCCTCCCTCGTGACCCTCGCCAGGTCGGTGGCCCTCCAGGGGAGAGCCCCCGAGCCCTGCCTGAGGAGGGCGCCGGGCGCGCTTTCCTATGCGATGGAAGGAGGTTCCCCCTGGGCAGGCACGGGCCCAGAGGGGCCTGCCTCCTGAGGGGTCGGGCCGGACAATGTCTTCTTCTTCTTGGGGGCGGTCTCGGGAAGCCTCCTACTTCCGCGATCCGGGTCTTCCAGTGACGCGGCGTGAAAGGCTCGTTCCAGGGAACACACCGCGTCCTTCTCTTCACAAGGCACCGTGATGACTCCGCCACTCCCTGGCATCTTGAGGACGTTGTAGCCGTGGTGAGTTACGGCCATGAACTTGGCCAGCGCTGGGTACCCAAGGATGGCGTTGTACGGCAGGCGAATGTGAGCGACGTCGAAGTCGATGAGCTCGGTGCGGTAGTTGTTGCGTGCCCCAAAGGTGACAGGGAGGCGGACCTGCCCAATCGGGACCGTGGAGCCGTCGGTGATTCCGGAGAAAGGCTTGGTTGGCTGAAGCTGGCTGTAGGGCACTTGGAGATTGTTGAATGTTTCCACGGACAGGACGTTGAGCCCTGCCCCGCCATCGATGAGGGTCCTGGTGACCACCATGTTGCTGATGATTGGGGAACAAAGCATTGGGAGGACTCCGGCTGTAGCCGCACACTTGAGCTGATCTGCTGAGCTGAACGTGATGGCGCACGCCGACCACCGGAGAGGGCGCATGGCTTCAAGCCTGGGGAGGACTGCATTCACTTCGCGGGCGAACTGCTTGAAGATGCGTTGAGAGGCTGGGGCCTGAGCCCCGCCCAGGATGCAGGCGATCGCGCGCGGCTCCTGGAAGCCCCCAGCCCCCTCGTCTTGGTGGCGGTCCTCGTTTCTCCTTGGCTGCGGCGGCAGCGGAGGGAGGCCTGCGTTGCCTTGCGGGCGATCCTCGCGAGGCTGATCCCTTCAGTCTCCCTCGCGAGGCGGGTCTTGCCAGCGATCCTCGCAAGGTTGATCGCGCCACCCTTGGCGCGAGCCACAGTATTCCCAGCGTCCTGCGTTCCTTCCTCCTCCTCGACCATAGCCCCGGTCACCGTGGTCGGGGCGACGGCTGATCCTTCCTTCCCGCACGGCTCGGAGCTCTTGACATTCGTTGGTGTTGTGGGTGTGGAGGTCGTGGTACACACAGTACCGGCTGCCCTTGGAGGGTTCGGGCTGATCTCTGCCCCGCTTGGTGTCTGGTTCTGCCGCGAGCACGGCAGCCCCCTTGCGCTTCACATCTTTGGCCTTGGGCTTCTTCTCTTCTGGGTCTGCGGCAGGCAGCTTGAGGAGGGAGAGACGCCCTTCCTCAGCCCTGGCGCACTTGGTTGCCAAGTTGAACAGCTCCAAGGAAGTGCACAGGTCTTCATGCATCGCCAGCTCCTCCTTCATCTTGACATCACGCACGCCGTTGGAGAAGGCTGAGATGATGGCCTCCTCAGTCACCTTGGGAATCTTGAGGCATGCGTTGTTGAAGCGCTGGATGTACTTCTACAGGGTCTCCCCGGGTTGTTGCTTGATGCGGCGCATGTCGCTCACGGCGGGTGGCCGGTCGCCAGTACCTTGGAAGTTGGCGATGAAGTGGGTGCGCATCTCGTCCCAGGAGGAGATCGTGCCTGGAGCCAGGTTCAGGAGCCAGGTGCGGGCCCCGTCCTTGAGTGCCATGGGAAACCAGTTCGCCATGACCTTCCCGTCTCCGTTGGTAGCTTCGATGCCCAGCTCGTAGAGCTGGAGGAACTCCGCAGGGTCAGCCGTGTCGTCATAACGAGGAGGCAGGTCTGGCTTGAACTTGCCAGGCCACGCGATGCTGCGCAGCTCGGTCGTGAAGGCACGGTAGCCTGTTGTGGCCACGGGAGGCCTTGGGTGACGGAGAGCTTTGTCTTCCATGTCCCCACGCGCTGCAGCTGGGTCTTGACGTGCGGGAGCAGGAGCATGGTCGCGACGTGCTGGAGCAGGGAGCGCCCGGGCAGCTTCTTGCGGGCGAGGGACTTCCTGGCAGCTCTGCTCTTGCTGCGCTGGCACCTGACGGAGCGGGTTCCGCCCAGGGGCCATGCGCCTTGGAGCCATGGCGCCTTCTTGAGGAGGAGGCGGCCGGGGCGCCGCCGGAGCTTCATCGCCCGCGCGGGGCGGGGTGCGGTGCAGCGGAACGGACGGCGCAGGAGAGCCCCCTGCGGTGCGGACGAGCTCGGCGATGCGGTCGAGCCATTCTTCGTAGACGTCGTCGACGGGGCTGTAGCGCAGGAGCTCGTTTGCCGCGATGAGTGCAGCTCGAGCCTCCATGGGTGCGCAGAGCGCGCGGGACGAAGAACCAGCTGGGGTAAGCGAGGGAGTAGCGGTGCGGCCATCTTGCCGCACGGATGGATGCTGAGACGACGCTTGCTACTCGTCCCCCGCCGGGCCGATGGCGGCATTGACGGCAGGTGACGGGGAACGGCGAGGACGCCCGCCGACAGGAGCCGTCTGGGCGACGCGGGAAGCGAGAGCGGCCCGGCGCTCGGCGCGGGCCCGACGAGCGTCAGACATGGGCGCGATGGTCGGAGGAGAACGGGGTAGTGGAAGATGAATTTCGGCGCACCCCTACCTTGCGCGCCAAATGTCGGATTTCGGGTTCCAGCAGACCCTTGAGGTTCGAACACTGGGGTGTGCGCGGAGATTTCACCTCCTACCTACCTGCACCCCTCCGCCTGGCTAAGATCTAAACTATGGAAAGAACAACACGAGAGACACAGGGTTTATACTGGTTCAGGCCACCGTTGTGGTGTAATACCCTACTCCAGTGTGTGGCGTGGTGGATTGCCTCTTGGGCTGATGATGATGAACAATACAAGGAAGAATAGCCTCGCGAGGGTCTGTTCTTGGCTGGGGCGATGAACTGCTGGGAGGAGTTCAGTCACCCTTCTCTCTCTCTCTCCGATTGTTGATGCCTTTCCTTCTCTCCCCCTTCGCCGATCCTCATTCGCTGATCCTCCTTCCTTCCTAATTCCCCTTCCTCCTGTGGGGGGCTGGTCCTATTTATAGAGGCCCTGGTCCTCTTCCCAAATATCGAGCGGGAAGGGAGCCAACATTGGCGGGCTAATTTGAAGGGGGACAGCTAGTACCAGCTATCCTGACAAAAGTAGTCTTCGCCTGCACAAAGCTCTGGTGGTGACGCCGTCTTGGGCTCCACGATGACCTCCGTCTTGCAGTCCTCCTGGTCCTGGTCTTGTTGCACCGAAATGGCAAACTTTGCCTGATGCCTCGGTACTCCACGGCTGCGCTTGCTCCCTTTGCACCAAAGAGGAAAGGAGGACACTGCGCGGGCTGGCGCCCGCCTGGCGCCTGAATGTCGTCATGGCTTGCGTCACGGGCACCTCATGAGATACCCCGCCTTGATCTCTCCGCCTCCTCGCGAGCCAGCCTGGTGAGGTCGTGCCTGAGGAAGCTCCGCGTCATCCGCCCCGTGAGGCTTGGCCCCTCGCGAGGGTCTTGGGTCTGTATTGGTGAAGATGGGTCGTGCTGGGCCCCCCTTTGAGCCATGCCACAGGCCGCAGGTAGGCAAGTCTGGGGACCCCCGTTCCCAGAACACCGACAATGATCAACATAGAGATGTTCACCATTGATGACTATCACGTGATGATCAGACATGGGTTAGTTGATTTGGATCATGTATCACTAAAATAACTTGAGGGGTGTTAATTTAAGTGGGAGTTCATTAGTAATTTGATTAATTGAACTTAAATTTATCATGAACTTAGTATTAATAGTTTTTTGCATATCTATGTTGTAGATTGCTACCTCTTGAGCACCGCATTGGTTTTCCTTTGAAGAGCAAAGGGTGATGCAGCAAAGTAGTGTAAGTATTTCCCTCAGTTTTTGAGAAACAAGGTATCAATCCAGTAGGAGGCCACACGCAAGTCCCTCGTACCTACACAAACAAATAAGAACCTCGCAACCAAGGCGATAAAGGGGTTGTCAATCCCTTCATGGTCACTTATGAGAGTGAGATCTGATAGAGATGATAAGATAATATTTTTGGTATTTTTATGATAAAGATTAAAAGTAAAGATTGCAAAATAAAAGGTAATGGAAATAGCTTGTTGATGGAAGATTAATATGATGGAGAATAGACCCAGGGCCATAGGTTTCACTAGTGGCTTCTCTCAAGATAGCATAAGTATTACGGTGGGTGAACAAATTACTGCCGAGCAATTGATAGAAAAGCGAATGATTATGAGAATATCTAAGCATGATCATGTATATAGGCATCACGTCCGTGAAATGTAGACCGACTCCTGCCTGCATCTACTACTATTACTCCACACATCAACCGCTATCCAGCATGCATCTAGAGTATTAAGTTCATAAGAACAAAGTAACGCATTAGGTAAGATGCCATGATGTAGAGGGATAAACTCAAGCAATATGATATAAACCCCATATTTTTATCCTTGATGGCAACAACACAATACGTGTCGTTTCCCTTTCTGTCACTGGGATCGAGCACCGCAAGATTGAACCCAAAGCTAAGCACTTCTCCCATTGCAAAAAAGATCAATCTAGTAGGCCAAACCAAACTGATAATTCTAATAGACTTGCAAAGATAGACAATCATACATAAAAGATTTCAGAGAAGAATCAAATATTGTTCATAGATAGACTTGATCATAAACCCACAATTCATCGAATCTCGACAAAAACACCGCAAAAAGAGTTACATCAAATAGATCTCGAAGAAGATCGAGGAGAACTTTGTATTGAGATTCAAAGAGAGATAAGAAGCCATCTAGCTAATAACTATGGACTCGAAGGTCTGAAGTAAACTACTCACACATCATCGGAGGGGCCATGGAGTTGATGTAGAGGCCCTTCGTGATCGATGCCCCCTCCGGCGGAGCTCCGGAAAAGGCCCCAAGATGGGATCTCTTGGGTACAGAAGGTTGCGATGGTGGAAATAGGGTTTTGTGGTGCTCCTGGGTGTTTTCAGGGTAGATGAGTATATATATATAGGAGGAAGAAGTAGGTCGGTTGAGCCATGAGGGGCCCACGAGGGGGAGGGCGCGCCCATGGGGGTAGGCGTGCCCCCTGCCTCGTGGACACCTCATTCGATTCTTGACGTCCACTCCAAATCCTCTGGATCATCTTTGTTCCAAAAATCACATTCCCGAAGGTTTCGTTTCGTTTGATATTCCTTTTCTGCGATACCTGAAATAGGCAAAAAAACAGCAATTTGCACTGGGCCATGGATTAATAGGTTAGTCGCATAAATAATATGAAAGTGTAAAATAAAGCCCATTAACATCCAAAATAGCTAATATAATAGCATGGAATAATCAAAAATATAGATACGTTGGAGACGTATCAAGCATCCCCAAGCTTAATTCATGCTCGTCCTTGAGTAGGTAAATAATAAAAACAGAATTTTTGATGTGGAATGCTACCTAACATAATTCTCAATGTAATTCTCTTTATTGTGGCATGAATATTCAGATCCGAAAGATTCAAGACAAAAGTTTAATATTGACATAAAAATAATAATACTTCAAGCATACTAACTAAGCAATTATGTCTTCTCAAAATAACATGGCAAAAGAATGTTCATCCCTACAAAATCATATAGTTTGGTCATGCTCCATTTTCGTCACACAAGAATGCTCTCATTATTTCTGGGTACTGTAATGAACTCATTATTTATTTATATGTAATGAACTCATTATTTATTTATATGGGTGTTAAACCTACTATATCCCAACTTTTCCATGGTTCATAAACTCTATTACTAGCCATAGATTCATCAAAATAAGCAAACAACACACGAAAAACAGAATCTGTCAAAACAGAACAGTCTATAGTAATCGGTAGGTTTCGAATACTTATGGAACCCCAAAAATTATAAAATAAATTGCTGGACGTGAGGAATTTATCTATTAATCATCTGCAAAAAGAATTAACTAAATAGCACTCTCCAATAAAATGGCAGCAAATCTCGTGAGCGCTAAAGTTTCTGTTCTTTACAGCAAGATCGCAAAGACTTTCCCCAAGTCTTCCCAAAGGTTCTACTTGGCACAAACACTAATTAAAAGCACAAAACCACATCTAAATAGAGGCTAAATGAATTATTTATAACTAAACCGAACCAAAAAGCAAAGAACAAAAATAAAATTGGGTTGCCTCCCAACAAGCGTTATCGTTTAACGCCCCTAGCTAGGCATAAAAGCAAGGATAGATCTAGGTATTATCATCTTTGGTATGCAATCCATAGGTGGCTTTCATAATAGATTCATAAGGTAATTTAATTTTCTTTCTAGGAAAGTGTTCGATGCCCTTCCTTAACGGAAATTGGAATCTTTTTTTGACTATAAATAGTAGGGTAAGACCCCACTGCAATTTTTAATTAAGAGAGCAAAGTACAAATAGTCTGAAAAGGCTTGAGGTAAGCCTTATGAAGAAAAAAAGAAACTACAAACTAGAAGAAAGAAGAAGAAAAAGAAAGAAAAAACCAAAAAGCCTACTAGCCTACAAACAGAGAAATTACAAAAGGCCTTCAAGCCAAACAGAGAATTGCCTCTCATGCTTCTTCTTCATCCTAATCTTTAAAAGCTTTAGTTCCTCCAGATATATGGACCTCCAGCCTTGAAATGAAGGAGCAATGTTTTTGAAAATCTTATTATTCCGGTTATCCAGATGGCCCATGCTCCAAGAATGATGATCTCCATGTAAAATGGGTACCTTATTTTGTCTTTAAGGTCTTGAAATGCTTCTAACACAGACAAGTTTGGTGTTCTTGTTGGACATATGAAGTCCCAGCATTGTTGAACAAATCGGCAACCCCAGAAAAGATGATGTAGCGTTACTTCTTATTGACAACCTCCAACTGCACAGTTATAAGCCTCCAACACAAAATTCTTTCTTCTAAGTAGATTTCTTGTGTTGACACAATCATGGAGTAGTTGCCAGAAGAAAACTTTATGCTTTGGCTGACAAGAATTCTGCGAGATCCAGTTGAAATGTGGAGGGGTCTGCTTGTGTCCAATTAAGACTTTATATGCTTTGATTGATGAATAGTGTTTAGTCCCCCAAATGTAACTCCATGTGTCCAATGTGTCTAAGTATTCGGATTGTCTCAAGGAAATGCAAATATCTTCCATTTGTAAGAATTCCTCATTTGCTTCTGTTGTCAAAGGGAGATGGAAGAGATCCTGCAAGTATTCAGTCTGCACCACTTGTTGAATATTTAGCTGAGGATTTTTGACAAAAGAGAATAGGTGGGGGAATTGGTGTTTAAGTATTGTTTGGTTCCATAGATCATCCCAAAAGAGTGCACTGACACCATCTCCCACATTACATCTAGCAATAGCTTTGTACTGATCAATGAGAGCTAAGTTGGACTTCCACCAGAATGATCCTACCATGCTGCCCCCTGGTAATTTCCCATCATTATAGTATGTTTCCCAAATCAGGTTAACCCAAGGGATGTCATGTCCGTTGAAGAATTTGTGGAGGTTCTTCATGAGCAGGGTTTTGTTGTGTGTAAAGATATCTAGTACTCCTAATCCTCCCTGGTCTTTGGGTCTACACACAGTGTGCCATGCCATCAATGCAGGTCTTTTGTCCTCCATAGACAGTGCCTCAAGTACTTGATGATCTGTTTCTTTATTGTAATAGGTATGTCCAGACAACACATGAAGAAAACTGACAATGATGTCATCACTAACTTGACCAGTAGTAATTTTCCATCTTGGGTCATGAAGACAGAGATACCAGCCAGTCTTTTGGCAATCTTGTTAACCAAGGGGAGGCATTGCTCCGCAGTTGGTTTGTATATTCCCAAGGGAAGACCAAGGTAAGTAAAAGGGAAATGTCCTCTAGCACACTGCAGTGTGTTTGTAAAAATTTCTACCCTGTCTTCAGCAATGTTCAGAGGTACCATGATTGACTTCCCATAATTCACCTTGAGCCCAGTTGTTGTAGCAAAAGTATTGAGAAGAGCCTTTAAACAGAACAGCTGTCTAGAATCAGCTTGCATAACTACTAGGGTGTCATCTGCATATTGCACAATTGGGAAGTGAGGGCAGGTGTTGACTTGAAGTGGAGCAGTGATCAGGTTTAACCTCATGGCTTTGTTAAGAATAGATTGCAACAGATCAGCAGCCAACACATATATTAAAGGAGAGTAAGGGTCCCCATGTCTTACTCCTCTTCTTATGTAAATTCTTTTCCCATGTACACCATTCAGTAATACAGAAGATGATGCAGTTGTGAACAGAGCTTTCATCCATGATATCCATTTCTCTCCAAAACCTTTAGCTCTAAAAATATCAATGATCGCTGCATGCTCAATTGTATCAAAAGCCTTCTCAAAATCCAATTTAATTACTAAGATTTCCTCCCTAGACTTGTGGCACTGGTGAATGTATTCATATGCCCACCCTAGGCAATCTTGGATCACTCTATCTTTGAGGAAACCATATTGATTAATATGCACCATTTGTAGAATAAATCGTTTTAATCTATTGGCCAGCAATTTTGTTATGATTTTCAGTACTCCATTTAGCAAAGAAATTGTCCTAAAGTCATTTGGGGAGAGTGGCACTTCTTTTTTTGGCACTAGAGTGATGAAAGAGGAGTTGATGCTCTCTAGATTTACATTCACAGCATGGAATGCCATAATAAGCTCAAAGACATCAGTCTTGATAATATCCCAACAACTCTTGATAAACTCATTATTAAATCCATCTGGCCCTGGTGATTTATCTGCAGGAAGATTTTTTACCACATCTTCAATTTCTTCTTGAGAAAAAGGTTTTTCCAGATCAATAAAGATTTGTGGATCCACTATGTTTTCATACAAATCATTTAGGTCAAAGTGCATGGAGTTTCCATTGGATTGTCCCAATCTATTTTTAAAAGCCTCCCATAGGATTGCAGCCTTTCCATCATGATCTGTTACTTCAACTTGATCTTTATTCAACAGCATAGCAATGTTATTGTGTCTTTGATTAATAGAGGCTTTTGTATGGAAGAATTTTGTGTTCTCATCCTCAAACTTTACTCCTTTGATTTTACCTCTCTGTTTCCAGTAAATCTTCTGGTTATTAAGCACAGTTAACAATAAATCCTTTAGCATGTTCTTGCAATTATTCTCAAACACTGTAAGATCCCTGTATTCCTCAATCATGTCCCATAGAAAGATATATTCATTTAGATCTGCAATTTTCTTCTTATGACAGGCAAGGTTTTTAGCCCACAGCTTAAATGCTCTTCTGACATTTGAATTTTGCATTGACCTTCTTTGCACAATTAGTATGACCTACTGGAATATTCCAAGCAGCCTCAACCACCTGTTTAAAGGAGCTGTGATTAAGCCAATAATTTTCAAATCTGAACACTTTAGATTTTGGGATATTTGTGGCAATTTTTATCATGCAAGGAAGATGATCAGAAATTGGCTTAGCCATGGGAAGAGCCAAAGTATCTGGGTAGCTGGTCATCCAAGCAGCAGAGGTGAAAAACCAGTCTAACTTCTCCAGGAGGGGGTTGTCTTGCATATTACTCCAGCTAAACTGCCTGCCTTTTAGAGGGAGTTCAATCAAACCAAGTTCACTTATAGCCTCATTAAACATAAGCATTTCATTGACATCCCCTCCAGGTTTATTTCTGTCCTCAGGTGTTCTAATGAAGTTAAAATCCCCCATGATAATCCAATCCACATCATTAGGCATTTGTATATTACCAAACCATTCAATGAACTCAATTTTATCCTCATGATTGCAAGGGCCATAGATGTTTGTGAGGATCCAACATTTGGAAGAAGTTTTATGTAACATCTCAATTTTCAATTTGGATGTTCATAAATAGGTCATTCACATGCATCCATGATTTATGCATTTTTGCCTCCATTTGTTTTATTTGATTTTTGATCCAAGGAACTTTGAGCAACTCAAGGACCAAAAGAGAGAGTTGGAACTTTCCCTAAAAACGAATTTTGAATTTTTCGAAGTTGGGAGTTTGGATCCAATTTGGTTTCACCAAAATTCATTTCCATTATATCAAAAATAAAATAAAGAGAGAAGATAAAATGACTTCTTCAAAATCGGAAAAGAAAATATTGGAAATTGAATTTGGAACCAAAATATATTTGTTGGGTTTTATTTTGCACTTTATTTTATTAGTTTAGCAAAAATGTTTATTTTTTTACTTGCATTTTAGGCCAGATAAAAGTTCACTAGGTCATATATATGACCATATAACTATGTGAATTTTCTGGGATTTTTTAGGCTAATTTTTTATTGGTATTTTTTTGGTGTTTCATTTGCTTCTGAAAAAAAACGTTTAAAAAACGAGCCGCCAGGCCAGGCCAACTGGCCCAGCCCAGCAGCGAGGCCACATTCAGCCCAGCCAGGCTAGCGCTAGCAATAGTTAAAAAAAGGTCGATCACTCCACCTCTCGCTCACCTCACGTGCGCCCCAGCTCTCCACGCACATTTCTATCGCTCGTTCACTCTTCCTTCTTCTCTTGTTTTTTTTCTTTTCTCTGGCGCTTGGGCACCACACCTCTTCTTCTTCCTCCCACGAACGGACAACAGAAACGTACGTGTACATTACTCCCGACGCCTCTTCGTTTCAAATTAATGGAAATCCTAACTCCAGCCAACCTCACGACCAAGGAAGATGTCCTATAAATAGCCACGACTCTCCTCGACCGATTCAGTCGAAAATCTCTCACCAAAACTACCTCTAGACGACGCACTCGACGTTCCAATCTCGCCTCAGAAGCTACAGTTCATCGCAAGTTTCCGACGCCGGTGAGCCTTCCCGAGCCTTATCCTTTTGGGTTCCCACTTCTCTCGATCTCTACAATCTTTTTCACAAGGTCTTGTGATCCCTTTACTTTTACAGAGGCCACCCTCGACCACGTTGTCTTCAGCAGAGCACCCGGACCACTGAGTTTTGCCGCTTCGTTCCGTCGCCGTTCGTCTCCTGTGATCATCACAGACTCCACCACCGGACGAGCCACTCTCCGCTGCATCTCATAGACACCTCCGCCGCCGCCCACGATCGCCAGAGCCACCACCATCACCACGCGAGAGCCTGCCCCAAACCTCTCGTTCTTCTCTGTAAGTTGAACAAGCATCCATTCGCTTCAGTTAGAAAAAAAACTTTTCGGTTTTTCTAAATTAGATCGATTAGATCGGTTTTTTGCGGCTTAGATCAAACCGGATACTATTAGCCACCACGATCAGTTTATCTATGGATTGGCCATCCGCTGGCAGCAAACATGCGCAGCCAATCACAGCACGCCACGTGGCAGCTCATATTGAATCCCGTAATTGATTTCCAGAAAAATGTCCAATCTTCAGAAATTCATATATTTTAATCTATAGATCCGTTTTAGTTGATTCTTTTTTCTACGGTTTCATAGAAATATCCTCTATCCAGAGAACCAAACGAAAAATATTTTTGAAAATTTTAAAATTTGAATTCAAACAGATCTGAATTCAAACTTCGTTAGGCCGTAACTCGAGTTTCGTAACTCCGTTTTAGGTGATTTTTTTGCAAATTGAAGCTCGTGACATGTACTTTCTGTTAGACCCAAACATACATATTTTTGCTACTGTAAAAATTATGTTATGTACAGAAACTTTATTTGGATGTTTTGGAGTTTTTCAAAGTCTTTCTTTTGTTTTGTTTTTGGATCTTTGCTTGTATGCTTATGTATGTTATTGCTTGCTTACGCTAGATCATTCGGAGTGCGAAGCTTGCTACTACGAATCTTTACAGTTCAACGAACATCAGCAAGGCAAGTTCACACTTTGATCATATTTTCCAATACCCAGTTTTTACTATGCCTTAGTTTCACCCTCAAAGATTGCATGAGTAGGATTGGGAACATGTGGTTATGCTATGTAGTTCATGTGGTAGGAACCTATGACCTTTGTTCACCCCGGGAATTTTTCGTTATGTCATATATTGCTTAGCCATGCTCGTAGACGGGGATTGGTATGTGTGATTCATGCAAGTTGTGAGAGATAATAATTTGGGACAACTTAAGGTGGCAACTTTAATACACATCTGGGTGGATTGTTTGGGGCACCTGGAGTAACCAGTGCTTGCCCAAGGGGAATCCCAGAGTACCCGTGTGATTACCCTAGGTCCGCCACCCAGGCTCAAAGGGATCATAAGATATTTCATTCCTAGAAACTTTCGTGTGCAGCCACAAGCCATTATGGGCTCTGGCATAGTTGAGTAAGTTTGTGTGACCTCTTTCCGTGGTAGACTAGCTGATGTAGGGGAAAGTAGGTGTACCGGTCTACCCAGGGTTTGGAGGAAATACTTCAGAAAGGCTATGTCTCGATCATCCGATCACGGAGGTGGTTGAGTCTTGTGGGGAAAAGTGCGCAAACCTCTTCAGAGTGTACAAACTAATCATGATTAGTCGTGTCCCCGGTTACGGGCATCTTGAGTATCTAGAAGTGAATTATTGGTTGATCTCATCACTCTTTTTAGTGAAATTATTGGGTTACTAATAACTTGGGGATTTTGGGATTGAGTTGGAGGAACCTTCTCAATAATGGCATTTTAATTTAGTAGTAAAAAAAGTTTATTCCTTTGTTGTAGGATAAAATTAGCTTTATGCAAAATTAAACTTAGAGCCTCCACCAGCTAAATTTGCATATAGAGATAGTCTTTTCATTTATTATTATTCTATGGTGTGAAATTGCCAGCGTATTCCATGTGCTGACCTACATGGCTGCAACTTCACATGTTGCAAACTTTTCCGACGAAGATTAAAGGTGCGATAGGTCGTTGTTCTGCACTCAGTTTGCCGTGGAGTTGGATGGACTCATTTATCTTTGAAGCTTCTGCAGTTATTTTTATTTAGATGGCCTTTGGCCATATTATTGTAATAAATACTCTTTTGAGAACCCCGATGTAATAAAGTGTGATTGAACTCTGTTATAATTCCTCGAGTACTGTGTGTGTCAGCATACCGATCCAGGGATGACACTTAAGCACAGAGACTTCGATCCATTTTGGATCGGGTCACTACAAGATGGTATCAGAGCCACGCTGACTGTAGGACGTGGCCACTAGGAAATGGAAAGCCGTAGGAAGAAAACTCTATTTTACGACTTCCTTAAATATCCGTTGGTCTATACTCTTCTCTATTCATTTCTATCTCTTCTCCACTTCAATAAAATAGTTGTTGAACCCCATCACCAAGTTGCTCAGCCCGATGAGACCATGACCTATGAAGACATCATTGATGACGAACAAGAAGAAGCTAGAGTTGACTTTGATTTGAGAAGATTTAGTTCAGACCACCACTACCAAGTTGAGTCCAACGAATGATTGCGGTAGTATGAAGAGATCATATCTCTTGTGGATATGACCTTACCTGTAGGTTTTTGCTTGTGTAGTGTGATCTGTGTGAATTGCTTGATTTGAAGTTTTCTTGCTATCATAAGAATATGGGTAGTGATTTCTCTCATTAGGCCCTTATTCTATTCTAATTTCTCATCCACTCTAAACCTAACAGATGCCTCCGAGACATGACCCGGAATTCCCACCGGAACTTACCCAGTTGATCCAGAACCAGAATGCCCTCATGCAGCTACTCATCCAGAATCAGAATCAGAACAAGAAACAACCCACCGCCACCACCCCCGGTCGACAACCTTACCCGTTTCCTGAGGTTGAACCCACCAGTGTTCTCTAGCAGCATGGAGCCGATCGTTGCAGATAACTAGCTTCGCAAGATCGGAAGAGAGTTGACCACCGCGGGATGCACTGACGCTGAGAAGGTGCGCTTTGCCGCACATCAACTGGATGGACCAGCAGCCTTGTGGTGGGAGAATTACACCACCACATTCCCCATAGCCAGTGTGACTTGGGATCAGTTCCAACAGGCGTTCCGTACCGCACATGTTTCAGCCAGAGCTATGAGTCTGAAGAAGCGTGAGTTCCGCAACTTACGCCAAGGAAATCGTTCTGTTGGTGATTATGTGGAGGAATTCAGCAAGTTATCCAGGTATGCTCCCGGAGACGTGGCTGATGATGCTGCTAAGCAAGAGAAATTTCTAGAGGGACTAAACGATGATCTGGGACTTCAGTTGAATGTGGATACTTTTAACAATTATCAAGAGTTGGTCGACAAGGCTCTCATTCTGGAAGGCAAGCAGCAGCAGGTGGAGAATCGCAAGAGGAAGTACGGACAGGGAAAGTGCAACTCTGGAGTTCAGCAGAAGCCCCACTATACCCCATACACGGGAAATAATGGATCAGGATCCGGCAAGTATGGTGGACACACTCACCATAACCATGGAGAAAATTCACATCATGGAGGTAATGGACACAACCATAATGGACATAGGAATGGCAATGGGAATGGAGGAAACAACAATCAGCATCAGTCCAACCCCGCTACACCGGCAAAGAAGGATCTGAGCCACATTACCTGCTTCAAGTGCGGGAAGACCGGACACTACGCCACCGAGTGTCCCGAGGCGAAGAACGGGAATGGAAATGGAAGCTCTGGAAAGAAGCCCAATCCTTTCACCAGAGGTCAGGTGAACCATGTCAACGTGGAGGAAGTTTATCACCAGCCTGATGCCGTTGTTGTTAAGTTCTTGATTAATTCATTTACAGCCCTTGTTCTTTTTGACACTGGTGCATCACATTCATTCATATCAAGGGGTTTGTGGATAAGTTTAAGTTGCCAGCCGTAGCCCTTAAGTCACCTATGTTAGTGAGTTCCCCAGGAGCAGAGTATATGGCTAGTCGGGGATGTTTTCAGTTGCCATTGACCATAGGGATACACGTTTCCCCACAGACCTCATCATCCTAGAATCACAAGGATTGGACGTAATTCTAGGCATGGACTGGCTATCCAAGTATGAAGGGGATATTGATTGTGCCCGTAAGTCGATTCTTCTCACCACCCCAGAGGGGAAACGGATCAAGTATGTGGCGAGGCATACGCCAAGGAGGACTCAAGTGAATTCTCTTTCGGGAGTTGTTCAGGAGGAAGTACCAGTTGTGAAGGATTATCCCGATGTATTCCCCGAGGAATTGCCTGGCATGCCACCGGATCGGGACATAGAGTTTTTGATTGAATTGTTACCAGGCACCGGACCAATATCCAAGAGACCGTACCGGATGCCCGCAAATGATCTAGAGGAAATTAAGAAGAAGATTAAGGAATTATTGGAGAAAGGTTATATTCGACCGAGTTAATCACCTTGGGGAGCCCCAGTGCTTCTAGTTGAGAAGAAGGATGGATCCTTGAGAATGGTTGTAGATTATCGTGCGTTCAATGAGGTGACGATCAAGAACAAGTACCCTCTGCCGATGATCAATGATTTGTTTGACCAGCTACAAGGAGCAAAAGTTTTCTCAAAGATCGATCTTCGATCAGGATATCACCAGCTGAAAATTCGAGAACAAGATATACCCAAGACAGTCTTTACCACGAGATATGGACTTTATGAGTACACAGTCATGTCTTTTAGTTTGACTAATGCTCCTGCCTATTTTATGAGTATGATGAATAAGGTATTCATGGAGTTCTTGGATAAGTTTGTTGTGGTATTCATTGATGACATATTGATTTACTCAAAGAATGAAGAAGAACACAAGGAACATTTGCGCTTGGTGCTTGAGAAGCTCAGGGAACATCAGTTATACGCAAAGTTCAGCAAATGCGAATTCTGGTTGAAGGAAGTCGGGTTTCTTGGACATGTTATATCAGGAGAAGGAATAGCAGTAGACCCCTCAAAGGTTGAAGCCGTCAACGAATGGAAGGCACCCACCTCAGTCGGAGAGATTCGCAGTTTTCTTGGACTCACAGGATATTATCGAAGGTTTATTGAGAATTTCTCCAAGATCGCGCCCATGACAGAGTTATTGAAGAAAGACACTAAGTTTGTTTGGACCGACGAATGTGAGGCCAGTTTCCAGGAGCTGAAGAAACGTTTGGTCATAGCCCTAGTGTTAATTCTTCCGAATATACGCAAGGATTTCCAAGTATATTGCGACGCTTCTCGTCAGGGACTTGGAGGTGTTCTAGAAGAGGTGTTTCATATGCCTCACGTCAGCTTCGACCTCATGAGCGGAATTATGCCACACATGATTTGGAGTTAGCAGCCGTAGTGCACGCACTCAAGACCTGGAGACATTTTCTTATCGGAAATCGTTGTGATGTTTACACAGATCATAAGAGTTTGAAATACATCTTCACGCAGAAGGAGTTGAACCTCAGGCAGAGAAGATGGTTGGACCTCATAAAGGATTATGATATGAAATTGCACTATCACCCAGGAAAGGCCAATGTTGTGGCAGATGCATTGAGCCGCAAGAGCTACGTCAATACCCTCACAGCAGGAGAATTACCTCAGGAGTTAATTGATGATCTCAGAGATCTTTGATTGGAGATAGTACCACAAGGTTTTGTTGCCGCAATGGAAATTCAATTCACTTTGTTGGGAAAGATCCGAGAAGCCCAGAAGTTAGACAAAGGTATTGCGGAGATAAAGGGGAGGATGAACCAAGGAAAGGCAGAAGGATTTCGTGAGGATGAACATGGAACCTTATGGTTTGAGCAGCGTATTTACGTGCCAAATGACCCAGAGATCAGGAAATTGATTCTTCAGGAGGCTCATGATTTGCCTTATTCAATACACCTAGGCAACACCAAGATGTATTTGGACTTGAAGGAAAGTTTCTGGTGGACAGGTATGAAGAAGGATATTTCCGAGTATGTCACAGTATGTGACGTATGTCAGAGGGTTAAGGCAGAGCACCAGAAACCAGCAGGATTACTTCAGCCTTCGCCGATACCAGATTGGAAGTGGGACAAGCTTGGCATGGACTTCATTACAGGATTACCCAGGACCCGATCAGGCTATGATTCTATTTGGGTAGTGGTTGATCGCTTGACTAAGGTAGCTCACTTCATCCCCCGTGAAAACCACATATACAAGTGCTAAGTTGGCCAAGATATACGTGACCAGGATCGTATGTCTGCATGGAGTTCCGAGGACCATCATATCAGATAGAGGAACACAATTTACCTCAAAGTTTTGGCATCAGTTACATGAAACTTTGGGTACCAAGCTGGAGTGCAGTACAGCTTTTCATCCGCAGACAGATGGGCAGACCGAGAGAGTCAATCAAATTCTGGAGGACATGTTGAGAGCTTGTACACTAGATTATGGATCTAGTTGGGATGATAATTTGCCTTACGTAGAATTCTCATATAACAACAGCTATCAAGCTAGTTTGAAAATGGCCCCTTTCGAAGCTTTGTACGGAAGGAGGTGCAGGACACCATTGATGTGGGATGAAGTTGGAGACCGTAAATTATTCGTACCAGATTTAATTCGAGATTCAGAGGAGAAAGTCAAGCTGATCCGCGACAGACTCAAGGTAGCCCAATCCAGACAGAAGAGTTATGATGATACTAAACGCAAGGAGGTAACCTATGAAGTCGGAGATAGAGCATATCTGCGTGTGTCACCACTTCGAGGAGTAAAATGATTTGGAGTCAAAGGAAAGTTAGCACTACGGTTTGTGGGGCCGTACAGAGTTTTAGAACGCATGGGTGAAGTTGCCTACAAGTTGTAATTACCAGAATCCTTGTCAGGAGTTCATGATGTGTTTCACGTTTCCAAGTTGAAGAAGTGCCATGCGGAGATGGCCGATATTCCTTTGAGAGATACAGTGCCACTGGAGGCCATACAGTTGGATAGTGATCTGACCTATGAGGAGAAGCCCGTCAAGATTCTCGAAACTGCAAGCAGGGTTACCCGCAGCAAGGTCGTCAAGTTTTGCAAGGTTCAATGGAGTCATCATACCGAAGAAGAAGACACCTGGGAACGAGAAGAAGATCTCCGACAGGACCACCCACACCTTTTTGCTAGCCAACCCGAATCTCGAGGGCGAGATTCATGTTAAGGGGGGTAGGTTTGTAACATCCCAATTTTCAATTTGGATCTTTATAAATAGGTCATTCATATGCATCCATGATTTATGCATTTTTGCCTCCATTTGTTTTATTTGATTTTTGATCCAAGGAACTTTGAGCAACTCAAGGACCAAAAGAGAGAGTTGGAACTTTCCCTAAAAACCAATTTTGAATTTTTCGAAGTTGGGAGTTTGGATCCAATTCGGTTTCACCAAAATTCATTTCCATTATATCAAAAATAAAATAAAGAGAGAAGATAAAATGACTTCTTCAAAATCAGAAAAGAAAATATTGGAAATTGAATTTGGAACCAAAATATATTTGTTGGGTTTTATTTTACACTTTATTTTATTAGTTTAGCAAAAATGTTTATTTTTTTACTTGCATTTTAGGCCAGATAAAAGTTCACTAGGTCATATATAAGACCATATAACTATGTGAATTTTCTGGGATTTTTTAGGCTAATTTTTTTATTGGTATTTTTTGGTGTTTCATTTGCTTCTGAAAAAAACGTTTAAAAAAAGAGCCGCCAGGCCAGGCCCAGCCCAGCAGCGAGGCCACATCCAGCCCAGCCAGGCTAGCGCTAGCAGCAGTTAAAAAAAAGGTCGATCGCTCCACCTCTCGCTCACCTCACGTGCGCCCCAGCTCTCCACGCACATTTCCATCGCTCGTTCGCTCTTCCTTCCTCTCTTGTTTTTTTTTCTTTTCTTTGGCGCTTGGGCACCCCACCTCTTCTTCTTCCTCCCACGAACGGACAACAGAAACGTACGCGTACATTACTCCCGACGCCTCTTCGTTTCAAATTCTTGGAAATCCTAACTCCAGCCAACCTCATGACCAAGGAAGATGTCCTATAAATAGCCACGACTCTCCTCGACCAATTCAGTCGAAAATTTCTTGCCAAAACAACCTCTAGACGACGCACTCGACGTTCCAATCTCGCCTTAGAAGCTGCAGTTCATCTCTAGTTTCCGACGCCGGTGAGCCGTCCCGAGCCTTATCCTTTTGGGTTCCGACTTCTCTCGATCTCCACAATCTTTTTGACAAGGTCTTGTGATCCCTTTACTTCTATAGAGGCCACCCTTGACCAAGTTGTCTTCACCAGAGCACTCGGAGCACTGAGTTTTGCCGCTTTGTTCCGTCGCCGTTCGTCTGCTCTGATCATCACATACTCCACCGGACGAGCCACTCTCCGCTGCATCTCATAGACACCTCCGCCGCCGCCCACGATCGCCGGAGCCACCGCCATCACCATGCGAGAGCCTGCCCCAAACCTCTCGTTCTTCTTTGTAAGTTGAACGAGCATCCGTTCGCTTCAGTTAGAAAAAAAATGTTTCGGTTTTTCTAAATTAGATCGGTTAGATCGGTTTTCTGGGGCTTAGATCAAACCGGATACTATTTCTTTAGCCACCACGATCAGTTTATCTATGGACCGGCCATCCGCTGGCAGCAAACATGCGCAGCAAATCACAGCACGCCATGTGGTAGCTCATATTGAATCCCGTAATTGATTTCCAGAAAAATGCCCAATCTTCAGAAATTCATATCTTTTAATCTATAGATCCGTTTTAGTTGATTCCTTTTTCTACGGTTTCATAGAAATATCCTCTACCCAGAGAACCAAACGAAAAATATTTTTGAAAATTTTAAAATTTGAATTCAAACAGATCTGAATTCAAACTTTGTTAGGCCGTAACTCGAGTTTCGTAACTCCGTTTTAGGTAATTCTTTTTGCAAATTGAAGCTCGTGACGTGTACTTTCTGTTAGACCCAAACATACATATTTTTGCTACTGTAAAAATTATGTTATGTACAGAAACTTTATTTGGATGTTTTGGAGTTTTTCAAAGTCTTTCTTTTGTTTTCTTTTTGGATCTTTGATTGTCTGCTTATGTATGTTATTGCTTGCTTACGCTAGATCATCCGGAGTGCGAAGCTTGCTACTACGAATCTTTACAGTTCAACGAACATCAGCAAGGCAAGTTCACACTTTGATCATATTTTCCAATACCCAATTTTTACTATGCCTTAGTTTCACCCTCAAAGATTGCATGAGTAGGATTGGGAACATGTGGTTATGCTATGTAGTTCATGTGGTAGGAACCTATGACCTTTGTTCACCCCGGGAATTTTTCGTTATGTCATATATTGCTTAGCCATGCTCGCAGACGGGGATTGGTATGTGTGATTCATGCAAGTTGTGAGAGATAATAATTTGGGACAACTTAAGGTGGCAACTTTAATACACATCTGGGTGGATTGTTTGGGGCACCTGGAGTAACCAGTGCTTGCCCAAGGGGAATCCCGGAGTACCCGTGTGATTACCCTAGGTCCGCCACCCAGGCTCAAAGGGATCATAAGATATTTCATGCCTAGAAACTTTCGTGTGCAGCCAGAAGACATTATGGGCTCTGGCATAGTTGAGTAAGTTGTGTGACCTCTTTCCGTGGTAGACTAGCTGATGTAGGGGAAAGTAGGTGTACCGGTCTACCTAGGGTTTGGAGGAAATACTTCAGAAAGGCTATGTCTCGATCTTCCGATCACGGAGGTGGTCGAGTCTTGTGGGGAAAAGTACGCAAACCTCTTCAGAGTGTACAAACTAATCATTATTAGCCGTGTCCCCGGTTACGGACATCTTGAGTATCTAGAAGTGAATTATTGGTTGATCTCATCACTCTTTTTAGTGAAATTATTGCGTTACTAATAACTTGGGGATTTTGGGATTGATTTGGAGGAACCTTCTCAATAATGGCATTTTAATTTAGTAGTAAAAAAATTTATTCCTTTGTTGTAGGATAAAATTAGCTTTATGCAAAATTAAACTTAGAGCCTCCACCAGCTAAATTTGCGTATAGAGATAGTCTTTTCATTTATTATTATTCTATGTTGTGAAATTGCCAGCATATTCCTTGTGCTGACCTACACGGCTGCAACGTCACATGTTGCAGACTTTTCCGACGAAGATTAAAGGTGTGATAGGTCGTTGTTCTGCACTCATTTGGCCGTGGAGTTGGATGGACTCGTTTACCTTTGAAGCTTCCGTGGTTATTTTTATTTAGATGGCCTTTGGCCATATTATTGTAATAAATACTCTTTTGGGAACCTCGATGTAATAAAGTGTGATTGAACTCTGTTATAATTCCTCGAGTAATGTGTGTGTCAGCATACCGATCCATGGATGACACTTAAGCACAGAGACTTCCATCCATTTTGGGTCGGGTCACTACATTTTACAAGTGAATTGAAGGGATAAGGAAAACTTGTTTTGAAACATTAATTCTCCACTGAATAAAGCTCCATTCCAAGCAGTGAGAATACCACTAGATGCCCCAACGGATGGTAAGTATTCAAATTTATTAAATCTCTATGGACACACTTTATGAATATAGGATAAATCAAAATTCTCTCTCTTAGTTTCCTGCAACCACACAATCCCAGCAACACTTTCTTCCACTTTTTGCCTAATAGCCAACCATTTGTTTGAAGAATTAATACCCCTCACATTCCAGTTTAGGATATTCCATGTTCTGTTGTTATTCATCAAAGACCAAAATTATGTAACTTTGCCAGAGCCCATAATGATTATCCCAAAAAACAAAGTTATTGGGATCCACATAAAGAGCAGCGGACATGCAGCATGAGGCTACATTCCAACAATTCACAGATACAGGTGAGCAACAAAACCAAAACAACGAGTAATGAGATCCAAGAGCTTTCACAGTAGCAGACAAAGCAGTAGTCACTCCCACAGTAAGATACCAGAGTTGACACTTAAACATAGTAAAGGTAACAGACAAAAGGTGCCACCCAAGGCAAACATCCATTGTGCAGCAAATGCATGAGTTATAGTTCACTGCATACATTTGACAATTATGTCCCAAAAGAGAACAGCAGACCACTCTGCTGTTTAACTCGGGCTGTTGTTGCGGACTCATCATCACACAGGCCTTGACTTGGCTGCATCTCCTGTGGCCTTGGACACCTTGGCCGCCTCCTCCTGTCCCTTCTTTTTAGGTTTCTTGGACAACTTGTCCTGTAGTTCATCCTCGGAAACCTTACAGAACGATTTAGTCAGGTTTTTAACCATTGAATTCTGAATAAGTGGAGGTATAGCATTACATGGCAAACAAGATTTAGCATCACATGATTTTCTTCTATAGCCCTTATTATCCTTCTTAATCCTGTCACTCCTTCTTACCTCAGTTTCCACCATAGGTTCTTTCTCTCTCCTTTTTCTTGAGATAGCCTCTCCAAGTGGCAGGACTTTATTTGGAGACACTTGTTGAAGAGGACTGCCTGCCCCAGTAGAGGAATGAGCAGCTGGACTTATTCCTTCATTTTCCTTGCCCAGATCTAGGGTGAAATCTTTACAGGTGGGTGCCTGGGAAGTGGCACATCCATCAGGTATGTGAAATAGCAGAGTTTCTTCTTGCTCACAATTAGCAGTTAATAGTTTCCATATATCAGATTTGAGCAAACGCATGGTCCAACCAACCTTATCAGGTGTCAACAGAAAATGGATTATGAAGTTAAACCAACTTACTGGAATTTCAATTTTGAAAGTGGGTGCAGCTCCCTGAGTTGCTGGTGCAAAATGCTTTATCCACAGATCTAGCCCTTCTTCAGAAATTAAATGTGAGCCATCAATAACTTGCAAAGCATGATCCTTAGCCAAAGTATGTAAATCAAGCAAAGTAGGAGATCCTGGCAAAGAGAAGGACCCATAGTTACCTTTAGTGTTCACTTCTGATGAGGAACCAATGTGATGGATTGGAACATCTGCCTTGCCCTTGATATCTGGAATAATAACTTGAGTAGTAGGGACAGTTACTTCAGCAGCAAAACTGTCAGCAACAGCAAATGGCTCTGCACTATTTCCAATGGGTGGGATTTCTCTCACAGCCTCATTTTGCTTGTCTATGTCTAAGATGGGCATAGAAGTGCCAGTAACTACAGTGTCTCTGACATCATTGGGCATATCTGATATAGGAACTGGCTGTAAATTATGTTGAGGTTCAACAACTACATTCTGAACCACCATAGCATGATCTATGGCCACATTCAGTGGGTGAAGATGATCTGCATTGAGCTGCTCCACCTGTAAATCCTCGTCTTCCCCCACTGCATTGTATGCCATGGCAATGTTAAGAAGTCCTTGACCAATTGGAGGGACTTGAACACCCTGGTTGACCTCTTCACTGGCTGAGTGAGTCAGAGAAAGTAAACCATCAAATAGAGAGACAGTTGTGGTAATGCTACTATTAGGAGCTCCATCTTCTGGCAAAGCTGGAATTACAATTTGAGGCTGCTGTGGGAGAACAGGTACTGGTTGTGGGAAAGCCCAGTGATGTTCTTGCTCTGCTGGTTCCTCCCAATCATCCCAGTCTTCATGAGGAGCATTAATATTGTGATTGGGCAGAGGCTGGAATCCTGGGAAATCATTAGCATGCTGGGGCATAGGGTGTGGGTCCACACCATCAAGTGGAATGGGGTCCTCATCAGCAGGCCCACCACCCAGCATTTCTTCAAGAAGAACTTCAACAGAGCAGGTCCAGGATTCCTCCTCAAATTGTTCCCCTTCAGACCACCTTATACTTTTTGGAATGTCACCAAGATCTGTAACTCTAGCCTTGACCAAGATCTTACCCTTCAGGGCATCCTCTCTCTCCCAACTAATGATCTTGCCCCACTTGGAAATAGAAGAAGCAATATCTTCAGAATTGCAAAAATCAAAAGGGACCCCCACAAATAGCAACCAACATGTTCTGTTGAAATGAAACCTGCGCCAATTTCTTCCTTCATTGTGTTTCGTAAATGAGATAAAAATATCACCAAATGCATGCGGGCCCTGCTGAATGAGCCTATCTCTATCTCTGACATGCATGAACTTAACATATGCTTCTCCAAAAGGGCATGGTTGGATTTGTCTAAAACCAACTTGCTCAACTCCCTGAAGAAACTCTTCCAGAACCTCACGTACATTGGGAAAAATACCTCATTCAGATGCGGGTGGATGTTGGCAATCGCCCACTCTTCGTGTCTTCTCGGGCGATGAGGGACAATCGCACGAGAAACCCCATTTCGACCCTCAATCACCTGAATCTGAAAACCATACGGCACGAAAGGATGAGGGTCTATGGGGATATTGGCCATCACAGACAACTCCGGCGTGGCGGCGACCAGAGCCCTTTCCGACAACAATGGCAGCGGCGGCGAGCTTGTCGAGGCAGGAGCTGAGGTGGCAGCAGAGTAGGAAGGTGAAGTGGAATGCAAGGAGGCAAGCGATGGTCTAGGCTAGAAGTTTGGGAAAAAAATCCTTGACCAGCTCCTTAAATGATGGGACCTGCCGAACCTGTGCCGCCGGCCCAAGACAACGAAACCAAGACTCCACCTCTCCTTCGTCCCAGGCCTCTTTTGGTGGGCTCGGGGAAGAATCCAAGTTTTCTTGGGATAGAAACTTCCAATTCAAGCTTTTCTTCATAAGGTTGCATTAAAGCATCAACGATATGTTTAGTAAAAGCTTTATTTTGACTATAAGCATGAGAAGAATTTAGCATGGATTGCAACAAGGAAATACAATCTATCAAAGAGCAATTATCATAATTAAATTCCTTGAAATCCAAGATAGTGGGTTCATTGCTATGTAAAGTTTTGACCTCTCCAATCCCACTTTTATCAATTTTTGCATCAAGATCTAAAAACTCCGAATCATTGGGACGCCTTCTAACTAAAGTTGACTCATCTCCGGTCCCATCATTATCAAGATTCATATTGCAAAACAAATATTTAATAGGGGACACATCAATAACTTTTAGATCTTCATCATTATTATCATGGAAACTAGAAGAACACGCTTTCACAAAACAATCTTTTTTAGCACGCATCCTAGCGGTTCTTTCTTTGCACTCATCAATGGAAATTTTCATAGCTTTGGGAGACTCATTGATATCATGCTTAGGTGGAATAGATCTAAGTTTCAAAGAATCAACATCAAGAGAAATTCTATCCACGTTCCTAGCCAACTCATCAATCTTAGACATTTTTTCTTCAATCAAAGCATTGAAATTCTTTTGTGAACTAATAAATTATTTAATATTAGATTCAAAATAAGAGGGCATCTTATTATAATTTCCATAAGAATTGTTGTAGGAATTACCATAATTATTAGAGGAATTACTAGGAAACGGCCTAGGATTAAAATTACCTCTATACGCGTTATTACCAAAATTGTTCCTACCAACAAAATTCACATCCATAGATTCATTATTATTCTCAATCAAAGTAGACAAAGGCATATCATTAGGATCAGAAGAAACACTTTTATTAGCAAACAGTTTCATAAGTTCATCCATCTTTCCACTCAAAACATTGATTTCTTCTATAGCATGCACCTTTTTATTAGTAGGTCTTTTAGTATGCCATTGAGAATAATTAACCATAATATTATCTAGGAGTTTAGTAGATTCTCCTAAAGTGATTTCCATAAAAGTGCCTCCCGCGGCCGAATCTAAAATATTTCTAGAAGCAAAATTCAATCCAGCATAATTTTTTTTATAATCATCCAATGATTCAAACCATGTGTAGGGCAATTACGTATCATTAATTTCATCCTCTCCCAAGCTTGTGGAACATGTTCATGATCAAGTTGCTTAAAATTCATAATATTGTTTCTAAGAGTGATGATCTTAGCAGGAGGAAAATACTTAGAGATAAAATCATCATTGCACTTATTCCATGAATCAATACTATTTTTAGGCAAAGACAAAAACCAAGTTTTAGCACGATCTCTAAGAGAAAACGAGAATAGCTTCAGTTTAACAATATCGTTATCCACATCCTTATTCTTTTGCATATCACATAAATCAACAAAGTTGTATAGATGGGTAGCGGCATCTTCACTAGGAAGGCCGGAAAACGGATCTTTCATGACAAGATTCAGCAAAGCAGCATTAATTTCACAGGATTCAGCATCGGTAAGAGGAGCAATTGGAGTGCTAATAAAATCATTA
Organism: Triticum urartu; assembly: GCF_056163025.1. Taxonomy (NCBI): domain Eukaryota; kingdom Viridiplantae; phylum Streptophyta; class Magnoliopsida; order Poales; family Poaceae; genus Triticum; species Triticum urartu. The sequence goes on from NC_141876.1 coordinate 147,652,154, forward strand.
TTGTTGGTATTGGAAAAATCACACAATTTAGTATTATCTTGAGCCATCATGACAAGCAAGCAATCCAACACACAAGCAAAAAAGAAACAAGCAACAAGAGGCGAAGTGGAAAAGAGAAGGGGAACGGAAAAAGAGGGCGAATAAAATGGCAAAGGTGAAGTGGGGGAGAGGAAAACGAGAGGAAAATGGCAAATAATGTAATGTGAGGGATAAGAGTTTGTGATGGGTACTTGGTTTGTCTTGACTTGTGCATAGACTCCCCGGCAACGGCGCCAGAAATCCTTCTTGCTACCTCTTGAGCACTGCGTTGCTTTTCCCTTGAAGAGGAAAGGGTGATGCAGCAAAGTAGCGTAAGTATTTCCCTCATTTTTTGAGAACCACGGTATCAATACAGTAGGAGGCCACACGCAAGTCCCTCGTACCTACACAAACAAATAAGAACCTCGCAACCAACACGATAAAGGGGTTGCCAATCCCTTCATGGTCACTTACGAGAGTGAGTCTGATAGAGATGATAAGATAATATTTTTGGTATTTTATGATAAAGATTAAAAGTAAAGATTGCAAACTAAAAGGTAATGGAAATAGCTTGTTGATGGAAGATTAATATGATGGAGAATAGATCCGGGGGCCATAGGTTTCACTAGTGGCTTCTCTCAAGATAGCATAAGTATTACGGTGGGTGAACAAATTACTGTCGAGCAATTGATAGAAAAGCGAATAATTATGAGAATATCTAAGCATGATCATGTATATAGGCATCACGTCCATGACAAGTAGACCGACTCCTGCCTGCATCTACTACTATTACTCCACACATCGACCGCTATCCAGCATGCATCTAGAGTATCAAGTTCATAACAACAGAGTAACGCATTAGGTAAGATGACATGATGTAGAGGGATAAACTCAAGAAATATGATATAAACCCCATCTTTTTATCCTCGATGGCAACAATACAATACGTGTCGTTTCCCTTTCTATCACTAGGATCGAGCACGGCAAGATTGAACCCAAAGCTAAGCACTTCTCCCATTGCAAGAAAGATCAATCTAGTAGGCCAAACCAAACTGATAATTCGAAGAGACATGAAAAGATAACCAATCATGCATAAAAGATTTCATAGAACAATCAAATATTGTTAATAGATAGACTTGATCATAAACCCACAATTCATCGGATCTCGACAAACACACCACAATAAGAGTTACATCAAATAGATCTCCAAGAAGATCGAGGAGAACTTTGTATTGAGATTCAAAGAGAGAGAAGAAGCCATCTAGCTAATAACTATGGACCCGAAGGTCTAAAGTAAACTACTCACACATCATCGGAGGGGCCATGGAGTTGATCTAGAGGCCCTCCATAATCGATGCCCCCTGGCGGAGCTCCGGAAAAGGCCCCAAGATGGGATCTCTTGGGTACAGAAGGTTGCCGCAGTGGAAATAGGGTTTCGTGGTGCTCCTGGATGTTTTCAGGGTATATGAGTATATATATAGGAGGAAGAAGTAGGTCGGTTGAGTCATGAGGGGCCCACGAGGGGGAGGGCGCGCCCAGGGGGTAGGCATGCCCCCTGCCTCGTGGACACCTCGTTCATTTCTTGACGTCCACTCCAAGTCCTCTGGATCACGTTTGTTCCAAAAATCATGTCCCCGAAGGTTTCATTCCGTTTGGATTCCATTTGATATTCCTTTTCTGTGAAACACTGAAATAGGCAAAAAAACAGCAATTTGCACTGTGCCTTGGGTTAATAGGTTAGTCCCCAAAATAATATAAAAGTGTAAAATAAAGTCCATTAACATCCAAAACAGGTAATACAATAGCGTGGAACAATCAAAAATTATGGATACGTTGGAGACGTATCATAGATCAATAGCTCGCAATATAGCTCCCCTATTTTTGATATGTTCCTAGAGAAAAATAAGTTGAAAGATGATAGTAGCAATGATGTGGACTGGGTCCATGATCTGATGATTATCCTCATTGCTGCATAGAAGAATTATGCCCTTGATGCACCGCTAGGTGACAGACCTACTATAGAAGCAGATGCAGGCGTTATGAACGTTTGGCAAGCTCCATATGATTACTACTTAATAGTTTGGTGCTCCATGCTTTACGTCTTAGAACCGGGACTTCAAAAAATTTGAATGCCACAGAGCATATGAGATGTTCCAAGAGTAGAAATTGGTATTTCAGACTCATGTTGGTGCCGAGAGGTATGAGACCTTTGACAAGTACTTTGCCTACAAGATGGAAGAGAATAGCTCAACCAGTGAGCATGTGCTCAGAATGTCTGGGTACTACAGTCGCTTGAATCAAGTGGCAGTTAACCTTCCAGATAAGATATTGATTGACAAACTTCTCTAGTCACTATCACCAAGCCACTAGAACTTCGTGATGAACTATAATATGCAAGGGATGACAAAAATGATTCCCGAGCTCTTCGTGATGCTGAAATCGGCGATGGTAGAAATCAAGAAAGAGCATCAAGTGTTGATGGTTAACAAGACCACTAGTTTCAAGAAGAAGGGCAAGAGAAAGAGAGGGGACTTCAAGAAGAATGGCAAGCAAGTTGCCGCTCCCATGAAGAAGCCCAAAGCTGGGCCCAAGCCTGAAACTGAGTGCCTCTACTGCAAAGGAAATGGTCACTGGAAACGGAACTGCCCCAAATACTTGGCGGATAAGAAGGATTGCAAAGTGAACAAAGGTATATTTGATATACATGCTACTGATGTGTACCTTACTAGTATTAATAGTAGCCCTTGGGTATTTGATATCGGTTCAGTTGCTAAGATTAGTAACTCGAAACAGGAGTTGTAGAATAAACAAAGACTAGTTAAGGGCGAGGTGACGATGTGTGTTGGAAGTATTCCAAGGTTGATACAATCACCATCGCACACTCCCTCTACCTTCGGGATTAGTGTTGAACCTAAATAAATGTTATTTGGTGTTTGTGTTGAGCATGAATATGATTTGATCATGTTTATTGCAATACGGTTATTCATTTAAGTCAAAGAATAATTTTTTTTCTATATACATGAATAAAACCTTATATGATCATACACCCGATGTGAATGGTTTATTGAATCTCGATCGTAGTGATACACATATTCATAAATTGATACCAAAAGATGCAAAGTTGATAATGATAGTGCAACATACATGTGGCACTGCCGTTTAGGTCATATTGGTGTAAAGCGCATGAAGAAACTCCATGCAGATGGGATTTTGGAATCACTTGATACTTGCGAACCATGCCTCATGGGCAACATGACTAAAACTCTGTTCTCCGGAACAATGGAGCGAGCTAATAACTTATTGGAAATAATACATATTGATGTATGTGGTCTGATGAGTATTGAAGCACGCAACGGGTATCATTATTTTCTTACCTTCGCAGATGATTTGAGCGGATATGGGTGTATCTACTTCATGAAACACAAGTCTGAAACATTTGAAAAGTTCAAAGAATTTCAGAGTGAAGTGGAGAATCATTGTAACAAAGAAAATAAAGTTTCTACGATCTGATCGCGGAGGTGAATACTTGAGTTACGAGTTTGGCCTTCATTTAAAACAATGTGGAATAGTTTCACAACTCACGCCACCTGGAACACCATAGTGTAATGGTGTGTCCGAACATTGTAACCGTACCTTATTAGATATGGTGCGTTCTATTGTGTCTCTTACCAGTTTACCACTATCGTTTTGGGGTTATGCATTAGAGACAGCTGCATTCACGTTAAATAGGGCACCATTTAAATCCGTTGAGACGACACCGTATGAACTGTGGTTTGGCAAGAAACTTAAGTTGTCATTTCTTAAAGTTTGGGATTGCGACACTTATGTCAAAAGGCTTCAGCCTGATAAGCTCAAACCCAAATCAGAGAAGCGCATCTTCATAGGATACCATAAGGAAACAATTGGGTACACCTTATACCACAGATCTAGAGAAGGAGTTTTCTCTCGAAAGAAGTGAGTGGGAGGAAAGTAGAACTTGATGAGGTAATTGTGCCTTCTCTAAATTTGGAAAGTAGCACATCAGAGAAATCCGTTCCCGTGATGCCTACACTAACTAGAGAGGAAGCTAATGATGATGATCATGAAACTCCAGATCAAGTTACTACTGGACCTCGTAGGTCGAATAGAGCATGTCTCGCACTAGAGTGGTACGGTAATCCTCTCATGAACCTACGAACTATGAAGAAGCTATGATGAACCCATATTCTGATAGATGGCTTGAGGCCATGAAATCTGAGATAGGGTCCATGTATGAGAATAAAGTGTGGACTTTGGTGCACTTGCCCGATGATCGGCTGTAACATCCCAAAATTCTAAATTTTGGAATGTTATATTAAATAAATAGTTTTGGGTTGATTGTTTGATTGTGGTGTGGTTGCTTGTGTAAAATTGAGTGAAATTTGAAACTTTTTGAAAGTTGAATGAGAAGGAATAAAATGACTTTCCCAAAACTTTCACTTTGCTTTCTGATGTCCATGAATTCAAATTCTTTTCATCACAAAACCCTAGTGTGAGGATAATATGACTTCTTCCATTTTAATTAAATGAAAAGGTTTTTGAAAACATTTGAATTCTATTTGGAACTATTTCAAATTCAGAAACTTTATGCAACTCAATGATTTTCATGAGAGAAGATAAAATGACTTCTTCAAAACATATGAAATATGAGTTGGAAGTTTAAAAGAATCAAATTTAAAGTCCTTTTGAAATTATTCTCATTTTGGAGTTATTTGGCTTTTATTCAAATTATTTTTCTCCAAAAATAAAATATATGGAAATTAGGGTAAAATGATTCCCTACAGTATAAAATTGGAGAAAAAATGGTTCTGAAATCATTTTGGTATTTTAAAATATTTTTATTTGGTTTTTAAATAAACCAGTGGCACTGTTTGATTTATTTAAATTTATGTGGATTTTATTTGACACTAGAAAAATGTTCATGCTGTAGAAAACATTTTTATGAAATTTTTGATATATTATATGCCTATATTATATTTTCATTTTTGTGGTTTTTCTTTTTTTTCATTTACTGTGTGTTAAAAAAAGAACTTCCTCCGTGGACTGGGCCGGCCCAACCAACCGGGCCAGGCCACGGCCCAGCCAGCCCAGCCGCGTGCGCCGTCTCCCTCCCGAGCGGGAGTCCACCACCCGCACGTCAGCGCTGCCGCCGTGGCCGACTCGGCCACCGCCTCATCGCCTTGTCCCGTCCTCCACGCCACCCATCGCCCCTCCTCCTATTTAAGCCGCCGCCCCGACCCCCTTTTCTCTCCTCCTCCTCCTCCTCCTATTTAAGCCACCCGCTCGGTTCCGACGCCCCCGAGCGCCACCGACCCCACCGATGCATCCGCCTCGCCGCGCCGCCCCTCCCGGACCTCTCCGTTGCCCACCTCGATGACCGGAGCCGCCGCCGTCTTCTCCGTCACCGGTGACTCCAACCGTCGTGGTAACCCCCCCCCCCTCGCCGTTGGATCTGGATCCAAAGATCCAGATCTTTCTGGTTTTTTTCTCGTTTTGTTTTTATTTAGCGAGCATTCGCTAGGTTAGCTTCAGTAGTGAAAGTGTTCATCGTTTATGCTTTTAAAGCGGACGTCCGATAGCTTTCTGTCATGTAGCCAAGGACCTAGATGTAAAAAAAATTCTTATAGATTAGTCCCTAATTTTCAAACCCTCGCAACTTTTTAGTCGCTTGTCCAAATCCAACGAAACCAATGCTCACTTCTTCGTTATGATCCCCTCTATCCAGAGAACATATAAAATCAACTTTTTGAAATTTTAAAATTTGAATTAGATCATATTTGAATTCAAACTTGTTTTGGCTATAACTTGAGTTTTATAACTCCGATTTAGTTGATTCTTTTTGCAATTCGAAACTCTTGACCTAAACTTTCTGATAAGACCAAATCCACTCAATTTTGGTACTGTTAGAAATTGTTTTCTGTTGCAAGAGTTAATTGCTTGTTTTCAAAGTTTTCCGAGTTCTTTTCTTCAATTCTTTTGCATGAGTGCTTATGCATGCAACTGCTTGCTCACGATAGATTGACCGGAGTGTGAGGAGTAGAACTATCAGGAGTTATGAGTGCGAATCATCCTCATCAACAGTACAAGGCAAGTTCACACTTTGATCATATCCCTCTATTACCCAGTTTTTATGCATTAGTTTCAACTCTCAAACATTGCATGAGTAGGAGTGGATAACATGTGGGTATTGGGAAGTAATTGATGAGGTAGGAACCTATTGTCTTATATCGAACCCCGGGTATTATACGTTATGCTCATACTTCTTTTCTATGCTCGTAGACATGGATTGGTTGTGAGATTTCATGAAATATGTGACAGTTGTTTTTAACTAAGGGAAAATTTAAGGTGGCTACTTTAATACACATCTGGGTGGATTGGTTGGGGCACCCTGGAGCACCAAGTGGTTTGCCCGGGCACCTGGAGAACCCAGTGCTTGCCCAAGGGGATCCCGGAGTACCCGTGTGATCACCCTATGGAATGCCACCCAGGCTCAAAGGGAATAAGATTATTCATGCTAGAAACTTCCGTGTGCAGCCACAAGCCATAGTTGAGTAAGTTGTGGGAAACCTTTCCATGATGGGCTAGCAAATGTAGGGGATTGTAGGTGTATCGGCCTATCTATCGGTTAAGCGGACCTCTTCGAAAAGACTGTGTCTCGGTCATCCGTTTCTCAAACACCATGTAGTGCGAGAAATACAACGGATGAGATCGAGTCTTGTCGGGAAAAGTGCGCAAACCTCTGCAGAGTGTACAAACTAATCATGGTTAGCCGTGTCCCCGGTTATGGATATCTTGAGTATCTGGTACTTGGATTATTGATTTGATCTCATTACTTTACTTAATTAATTTGTTGGGTTATTGATTATTATTTTGGGATTGAGATGGGGTTACCATTCTCAATATTATCAACAAACTTTGTAGTTAAATAAAATATATTCCTTTGTTGTAGGGAAAAACTAGCTTTATGCAAAAATTTAACCATCGAGCCTCCACCAGCCAAATATGCATGTAGTGATAGCTATTATTCATCATTGCTCTATGATGTGAATTTGCCAGTACATTCAATGTACTAACCTACATGGCTGCAACGTCTCATGTTGCAGGAATCTTACGACGAGTAAGTGATACGTTAGGGTTACGGTGTCTACACTCAACTTTGCCATTGGTGTTAATGGGAATCCACAACCTTGTTGTTACTTCCGCTATTTGGATTGAGGTAATAGTATTTATGTTACTTTATACATGTGATTTACCTCTGTTATAAATCCTCGAGTAGTGTGTGTGTCAGCATACCGATCTAGGGATGACACTTAAGCACAGAGACTTCGATCCATTCGGGTCGGGTCGCTACATCGGCAAGCCATTGAGAATAAATGGATCTTCAAGAAGAAGACAGACGCGGATGGTAATGTCACCATCTACAAAGCTTAACTTGTCGTGAAAGGTTTCTAACAAGTTCAAGGGGTTGACTACGACGAGACCTTCTCACCCATAGCGATGCTTAAGTCAGTCCAAATCATGTTAGCAATTGCCGCATTTTATAATTATGAAATTTGGCAAATGGACGTTAAAAATGCATTCCTTAATGGATTTCTTAAAGAAGAGTTGTATATGATGCAACTAGAAGGTTTTGTCGATCCTAAAGGTGCTAACAAAGTGTGCAAGCTCCAGCGATCCATCTATGGACTGGTGCAAGCATCTCGGAGTTGCAATATACGCTTTGATGAGGTGATCTAAGCATATGGTTTTATACAGACTTATTATGAAGCCTGTATTTACAAGAAAGTGAGTGGGAACTCTGTAGCATTTCTAATATTATATGTGGATGACATATTGTTGATTGGAAATGGTATAGAATTTCTGGATAGCATAAAACTATACTTAAATAAGAATTTTAATGGAAGACCTCGGTGAAGCTACTTACTTAATGGACATCAAGATCTATAGGGATAGATCGAGTCGCTTAATAGGACTTTCAGAAAGCACATACCTTGGCAAAGTTTTGAAGAATTTCAAAATGGGTTAGTCAAAGAAAGGGTTCTTGCCTATGTTGCAAGGTGTGAAGTTGAGTAAGACTCAAAACCCGACCACGGCAGAAGATAGAGAAAGAATGGAAGTCATTCCCTATGCCTCAACCATAGGTTCTATAAAGTATGCCATGATGTGTACCAAACCTGTTGTGTACCTTGCATGAGTTTGGCAAGGGGGTACAATAGTCATCCAGGAGTAGATCACTAGATAGCGGTCAAGATTATCCATAGTTACCTAAGAGGACTAAGGAGATATTTCTTGGTTATGGAAGTGATAAAGAGTTCGTCGTAAAGGATTACGTCGATGTAAGATTTGACACCGATTCGGATGACTCTAAGTCTCATTCTAGGTACATATTGAAAGTGGGAGCAATTATCTAGAGTAGCTACATGCAGAGCTTTGTAGACATAGAAATTTGCAAAATACATGCGGGTCTGAATCTGACAGACCCGTTGATGAAAGTGCTAGTGATCGACTAGAGGGGGGTGAATAGGCGATTTTTAAGAAAGTCTTCAAAACATGGGAGTTTCGAAGACAAATGATAGAAATAAACCTATTACCATGCAGCGGAAGGTAGACTACACTAAGAAAGCCATAGTCAAGTATTCTATGAAGTGAAAGCACAACGACTAATAGCAGCTAGGCAGTATAGATCAGGTAGGAAGATAGTATGAAGCCAATCAGAACAAGCAGTCACTCAGTGAAGACAAAAGATAATGCAAATAGGCAATGACTTCACAAGGACCAACTGTAAATAAAGAGATGGGAAGGATAGAACCAGTGGCTTGTTGAAGACAATGATTTGTTGGACCAGTTCCAGTTGCTGTGACAACTGTACGTCTGGTTAGGGAGGCTGAGATTCAACTCAGAAGACCGTGTCTTCACCTTATTCCCCTTGAGATAAGGACACCCAGTCCTCGCCCAATCACTCTGGTAAGTCTTCGAGGTAGACTTCCAAACCTTCACAGACTTTGTTCACCGGCGATCCACAATGACTCTTGGATGCTCAGAACACGACGCCTAACCGGCTAGAGGATTCACAGTCCTCAAGTGTAATAAGTCTTCAGATCACACAGACAAGAAGACTTCAGTGATGCCTAACACTCTTTGGCTCTGGGTGTTTAGGGCTTTGTCCTCGCAAGGAATTCTCTCTCAAAGGCTTCGAGGTGGGTTGCTCTCAAATGACAAAAGCCGTATACTAACTCTGAGCAGCCAACCGTTTATGGTTGTAGGGGGTGGGCTATTTATAGCCACTAGGCAACCCAACCTGATTTGTCCGAAATGACCCTGGGTCACTAGGGAACTGACACATGTTCCAACGGTTAGATTTCAAACACACACGGAAACTTTACTTGGGCTACAAGCAAAGCTGACTTATCTAGCTCTGGATAAGATTTGCTCTCATTGTCTTCGCTCGAAGACATAGGATTTTGGTTAAGCATCACTTCAGTCATTCTGACTGGTTCTCTTGGACCCCACTTAACAATACGGTGGTTCCTATGACTCAACAAAGAAGAAAAAGAACGACGAAACAACTAAGTCTTCGCGCTCCATAGTCTTCACGTGATGTCTTCTCTTGTCATAGTCTTCAATGTGAATGTCTTCACATACCACCTTTGACTTCAATGTCTTCATACATTTTTAGGGGTCATCTCTGGTAGGAAAACCGAATCAATGAGGGACTTCTACCTGTGTTATCCTGCAATTCTCACAAACACATTAGTCCCTCAACCAGGTTTGTCGTCAATACTCCAAAACCAACTAGGGGTGGCACTAGATGCACTTACAATCTCCCCCTTTTTGGTGATTGATGACAAACTGGTTGAAGTTTTCAACGGGGAATAAAATATGTGAAATTGTAAAGGATAGGGTAATGTCTTCATAAGTGGCAAAGGCTCCCCCTAAAGATGTGCATATAAGTAATTTGCTCTTGGAATACAAATGCACATGGCAGGTTGTACTTGTGGAGATCCTCTTCAACTTATGATGACAATTCATCATGCATGATTTGATGTAACGAAGATAATGACATGCATAATGAAAAATGGACGTCTGCAAAATGACCTAAGTGCGGAAGTTATCATCGCACATGCAGAATTTATCATCGCATCACAGAATAGCAAATAAGTAGCAGACGACCATCGAGTTTAAGTGTTACAACTCAAAGAACCAAATGTATCGAAAAGCAAGAGTTGTAAGCACTTGGAAAAAGTAGCAAAAGGTAAAGCAACCACCCATATGGACCCGCTTGAAGGCTATCAACTCATATGCTTCTCCCCCTTTTGTTAGTAAGGACCAAAAAGGTTTGAAGACATAGAGCGCCTACTCGTTCCCATGAGGTGCAGGCGAGGCAGCAGGGTCGTTGTTGAGGTCCGGTGGTGCAGAAGAACTTGGTGTAGTGTCAACACGCGCTGAAGTTGGAGGAGGTGAAGTTGCATCATCTTGGTCATCAATGACTCTGGCATTCACTGTCGCAGCTGAGGACGAATAGTCAGAGTCTTCAAGTGAGGGAGTCCGGCGCAAGTGAGCATTCCTGGTAGGAGTTGAGTCAAACATGAATCTTTCGGTGAAGCCATCGTCTTGCAGATCAGCTTCAGCACTAAGCAATGTCAAACTCTTCCACGACCTCCGACAGGTTTCATGAGTGACAAAGGCATTCTTGGTGGCAAGATTGCGAATGCGGTTGACATCCACCAAGAGGCTTTGCATCTGACGCTTGAGCCAGTTATGATGCTTGTCCTGTTTCTGGTGTAGCGCGACGAGAAGCTCTCGATCATTGAGAACACGAGATCGCCTTCGAGGTCTTTGCGCAATGGTGCTTCTAGTGGCGTCAGTTTGAGTACGAGGGCACGTGTGTTGCCAGCCAAGGGATAAACACGCGAGACTGCCTGAACTCCTTCAATGGGCTAGGTGAAGCTTTGGTGATCAGCATTATGAAGATAAATGGGATCCTTAGTAGGCTCTGGGTAAATAGCTTCAACAGACAGATCAACCTCTGGCAAGAAGACAAGATGATTGCGCGCAGACGGCTGATAGTTGATGGCAGAATGATGCTTGATAAGGCACATTACCCATGGAGCATAGAACTTCAGACCAAAAATGTCAGAGCCTGATGTAGCCAACTGCCTGATGAAGAAGTCTTGAGCATTGAAGCTGATGCCATTGAAGATATAGAAGACCAAAGTCTTCATTGCGCCTTCAAGCTTCGCTGCAAATGAATGTCCTTGGACGGGCCATAGAGTTTTTCTGATGATATGATAAATGGTGTGAGGCAGATACTCTAGGTCTTCAACAAAGAATTCGGATGGGAAGTCAGCGTTGTGAGGAAAAGGCTTCATCATGCTCAACATTTGGCTCATGTTGGGTTCTGGCTTCTGAAAGATGCTCTCCAAAGCATTCTGGTGTTGTTGACAACCTGGTTCATAGTATTCACCAGGAGTGGGCAGGCCTGTGAGCTCAATGATATCAAGAGCTTTGGCTTCATGATGGACATTGCCTGTCATCCACTCAAGGACCCAAGTCTTTGGATCCCTGTTGTAGCCTCGAATGTGAAGAGTTGCATAGAACTGTAGCAGAAGCTCTTCATTCCAGTGTTCCTTATCTGTGACAAACTGCAGGAGTCCAGCGTCTCTGAAGCAATCCAACGCTTCTTCAAGGCAGGGCAGGCCAGCTATAGCTTCAGTGTTGAGACACATATGTGGAAATATGCGCCCTTGATTGTATAAGACGCGGGAATAGTAGATGGGCTGTTGATAACTCCAGAACCGATCTAATGAAATGCAAGGTTTGGTGTAAGGGTTCTTGGCGCTGTTGAAGAAGGTGTTGTGTGCCACGAAGCCATTCACATTGAAGACCCCAGGTGAAGTTGCAGTGCCTGGGAATCGTGGAAGTCTTGGCTTGGGCTTCTGGACGGGAGGTCTGTGCTCGACATGATAGTCAAATTGTGGACCCGCAGCAGGTGGAGGAACCAGAATGGGCCATCAGACCATAACAGGCTGACCAGGATCAAATGCCAGCTCAATTGTATGAGGTCTTGGAGGGGGTACAGGAGCATTGACATTGCCGTTGATCTGGGCTTCAGGGGCCACATTGGCTTCAGGTGCTTCGGTATTGGCTTCGGGCGCTGCAGTGGCTTCAGGTGCATGCACTTCTGGCACCGCAGTAGCTTCAGGCGCCACATTAGCTTCAGCCATGACAACGTCATTGGCTTCAGTGTTGATGTTGGTGGCCGCATCAGGATTGTTAACCTCCACTTCAGAAGCTGGAGGGTCGGACACGTTCTCCTCGAGAACAACATCTTGGTGGGACGGGGGTGTAGCAACTCTTTCTGCTTCAACTCTTGGTTCTTCTCTTTCATTGGTTGATGCAGCCAGAATATCTTCAGCGGTTTTGGCTTCAGACTCTGACACATGCATAGTGGGAGTGACTTGGGACCTCGGTCCTTTGCGAAGCCTGCGTAATGCTGGCGACGGTTGCGGAGATGGAGTTTGCTGGGCCTCAAAGTCATCGTCGTCTTGCACGGGTGAGGTGACTTGTGGTTGGGGAGAACTTGGGGTGTCTTGTCGTTGTGGGTGATCAGCCCACGATGCATCCTGAGCAATTGGCGTCAGAGGGCGACCAATGCTGATGAGTTCGCTGTGTGTGAGCACAGGCGATGATACCAACTGGTGCTCGATCTGAGGAAAGACTTCATCATCTTCAACATTGTCGTGAGGACCAATGTCTTCAGCTGCGGTGGGGTCAACAGCTGGATTGTCTTCAGCTTCATGAGCCTCTGTGGAAGCAGGCTCATGAACTACCACTTGGCGTTCGTGATGTTCAGACATAGGACGAGCCACTGAGATTGGCTCAACCTCAAGGGGCTCTGTGGGAGCAGCCCGGTCTCTCTTCTTGGTTTTGCGTTTCTTGGTTGGAGGAGCATCATCAGTGGTGGCCTTGGTTTTGCGCTTTCTGGCTTCAGCTTCAGCTACCCTTGTTTTCTTCAGTTCTGAAGCCACTGTGGGGACCTTAGGCTTCGAGCTTGTCATATTGGCTGGAAAGACAATTGGATGTACTTCCTGCCTTGGTGCTTTGGGTTCTGCCACAGATGGCTTCTTCTTATTCTTGGCCGCCATTCGGGGGTCGATGCTTGGTCGCCCCAAAGCCTTGCGCTTTTTAGCTTCATTGTATCCCTGAACACATTTAGTAGCAAGATCCTTCATGCGCTCACGAGAACCTTTGGCTTCTTTGCGTTTGGTTCGGAATGCTTCCTTGAGCTCATGCATCATGACCTGGAAGTTCTGAATGTCTTCAACATTGAGCTTGGCCATATGCTTCTTGAACTGAGCCTTTTCATAATCTACCTTATGCTTCAGCTCAACAATTTTCTGAGCTAGAGCTAGCTCAGCAGCAATGGCTCCGTGGAAAGCGACGCTGAGGCCAATGGGAAGCTGAAGATCATCAAAGCTAAAATTTGGGCTATCAAATCACTCATCAATGAACTTGTTTATGATTTCAACATCAAAGAGAGGAAGGTCATTGAAGATTTCTGCCTCTTTCTTGCTCTTGATCAACTTCTCAAGAGCGTCATCGCCAAGGTCGTCGTCACTGGACAGATCAATGGTGTCATTCTCGTTGCGCAGAACAGCAGCAGGGGTTAGTGCTTGGCTGGTGGGTTGCATGGGCATCTTCACTTTGGAGGGCTTGGAGATGCGTGACAGATCTTCAGACTGCACACTGTGTTCAGGAGGTGCAGTGGCCAGAGGCTTCGCCCGTGAAACCTTTGGTGCAGGGGCGGGCTTCAAAGCCTTAGGTTTCTTCAGCTTCTTTGGCTTCGGTGGTGCAGGCGCTTCATCAGATTCAGCGTCGTCTGTAGGTTGATCCACGACTGCCCCTTGAACCTTTATGTGAGTAATGAGACCTTCTAAGTTATAGAAGGGCCCAACCAGATTGGGTTCAGCTTCGCGTGTGCCGTCAGCACGAGGAGCAGAGGGGCCTAGATTGAAGTCTAGTCCCCATGACTTCTTGTTTTCTTTGGCCGAGTTCTTGGCAAACTGTGGTCCACGGACCATGCAAGGATAGAAGCCTTGTTCAATGGCTTCAGCTCTGGATCTGGGTTGAAGATTTCTGTACAAGATGTCTCCCCATGGTCTCTTGATGGCGTTTTTCTCAGCATACTCCTGGGTCACGAACCTGTACTTGAACCATTGTTCTGCCTAATATCTTCGAATTCATTGGATTCGGGTTTTCCGCTGATTGTAGTCCTCCTCTGGATCTGTCTTGTACAGCTCATAGAGGTCAGGAGGCAAATCTCTTGAGGTGTTGCCACAACGCTGTCTGCCACCCTTCCTTGCAGATTTCTCTGTTGCCATGAAGTTTAGACTGAAAGGCTTCAAAACTATCAAAGCTTCCGTCTACTGGTCAGACAAGAACTGTCTTCAGGAGAATTTATATGATGTTGTAAGAACTCTGCAAATGAATGCAGACTATGAGAACCAAGGGATTCTCCCATGGACATGTACCTGTGACAGCATTAAAGGTGCGAGGGAAGGGGAAGAGGTCATATGCATTCTCAGAAGATTTTTGAAGATAAATCAGTTTAGAAGACATTGACCTCATAGTGCGAAGACATTCACTCATAGGTAGAGAGTTGGTTCCAGATTTGTACAAATCCACGAATAAGTACAAGTGAGGAATCTAACTACTTTGTGAAGCATAAGTGAATATACTAGGCATGTTATGAGATGCAGTATGAGATAGATCCAACTTGTGTGGACAGAAACTACTTGTGGTTGAAAAGGATGAATCTATCGGATCAAAAGGACTATAAAAGGGAGGTTTTATTTACCACACGAGGAACTGCTAGACAGAGTGGGACAGGAGGCTGAGCAGTTCGATCATCCGTGCCCTAACTTGGCGACGGAGGAAACCTACGGCAACGGCAGAGAAGACGATGTCCGCGACCGGCGTGAGGACGGCGTCGGTGAGGTCGCGGCAGCTAAGTGCTTCATCGCCGGCGTAGTCGAGGGCTAGCGGTGGCGCTAGGGTTTGTGCGAGAGTGGAAGAAGAGATAATGACTGGGGTGAGGCGTGTATTTATAGGGACAGGGACGGCACAGTGTTATTACACAGGTGCCCCTGGCGGTTCACATCTGAAGGACACGTGGCTATCATGCAACACATTGGAGGTTGTTCCACGTTCCCACGCACACTTGGATTGTCGGGTGGTCATTCCCACTTCTCCGGGTTTCAGGTGGAAGGATTTAGCATTGAAAACAGATTAATGTTTGTCTCTGTGTCTTGTGCTGACAAGGACGCAGAGAAGACATTTTGACAGTGTCAGGACCCCGATTCCAAGTCACATCGATCTAGCCGGTAACACCTCATATCACTTTGCGGCCTCACGCACGGTATTCCCACGGGTGTCGCCTTACCATGGCTCGGGACCGTTTGCGCCTTTTGGCTCACGTATATGATAGTGTCGCTAGCATCCATATGACAGAGAACCCGGGCCGACATGGCTAGTCGTGAACCCAAAGCGGCACCAACCCATGGGGACAGGCATACATGAATCAACCTCAAGCATGTCGGTCAACAGCGTGTGAATCCGGGCTGTAGCACTGGGCTAACAGGACTCCGGTAACCCGGGCTGTAGCAGGCTAGGCAGGACTCCGGATGTCACCGCGTGACATTTCCCCGAAGGGACAGACACAGGAACGAAGTGAAACACATGCCGGCCAGTCAAGTGTCCTGAGCAGTAGTGCTGGGCTAGCAGGACTCCGGTGAACCGGGCTGTAGCGGACTACTATGGCTCAAGGAGGCACTAGACTACATTTCCCCATAAGAGAGGCTGCCAAGGATAAACAACTAGATTGTCGGATCCCACACATAGCAAGCATTTCAATCATACACACAATATGCTCGATATGTGTAAATACAACATGGCATCACAACATAACTCTATGACTCCAATATTTATTCATTAGGCTCCGAGGAGCGAGATATTACAGACATGGGTCTTATGACCCAACATACAGAGCATACAAGCAACAAGCACATGCGGAAGCTTAACTTGTCTGAGTACAGACAACTACAAATGAAGAAGGCTGAGAAGCCTGACTATCTACCAGATCCTGCCAAGGGCACAAGATCGTAGCTGAGGTATCAAGCTAAACGTCGAAGTCCACGCGGAACTACTAGCAAGACTGAAATCTCTCTGCAAAACATAAATTAAGCAAACGTGAGTACAAAGGTACTCAGCAAGACTTACATCAGAACTAAACTACATATGCATCGGTATCAACAAGGGGGGGTGGTGGAGTTTAACTGCAGCAAGCCAGCTTTGACTCAGTGACTAACCTGAACTACGACTGCAAGCAACTCTTTGAGGTGGCGCACACGAGTCCACATATTCACCATTCAATACACCACTATGGATCCGCTCCCGTGTCCCTACGAGAAGGCCATCCATAGCACTCACGCTTATCTTGCGAGTTTTAGAGTATCCACTTTCACTTGTCTATGAACTATGCAAGGGGTCCAAGTTTCCATATCCGAGGAATCCGGCTATTCGAATAGATAATGATAACCCTGCAGGGGTGTACTTCTTCACACACGCTCCCACCACTTACCACCATATACACGTCATGTATCTCGGCAACCTTCAAGCGGAAGCCTGGCGAGGGTGTCGGCCACGGCCTACCTAAACACTTAAGTCTCTAGTCCAGGTTTATCGCCTATCCAGGTTCCATCCATAGGGAGTCCGGCCGAGGTTTCCACATACGGCCCCGAACGATGTGAACAGGGTCCCCGAGACACCAAACGGGCGCCCGGTACACCGTGCCATGGTGTATCTACCGCAACATAGCCCACCCCTAGGGTCAGCACTACGCACGGCCGCCAACACATAACCTACAAACACCAGAAACTAGTTGCAACTCCTGGACAGAGTACTAGGGTGATTAAGAAGCCGAGAGGGTCAATTAAGGATCCCAATGAGTGGTGGTAGCTGTTCATGGATCACAGACATAGAACTCAGTTCCTGAGGATGGTTTCAATGAGACAACCCACCATGTACTCCTACATGGCCTCTCACCGCTACCTTTACCAAATCATGTTCACACACTTAGCTCACACACAGTAGGACATGTTCACAACTTTCCAATTCATCCCCGATGAATCAGACCTAACACAACTCTAAGCAATAGCAGGCATGACAAGCAAACATGAATGAGTAGGCACATCAGGGCTCAAACAACTCCTACTCATGCTAGTGGGTTTCATCTATTTACTATGGCAATGACAGGTCATGCAGAGGATAAGGGGTTCAACTACCGCAACAAGTAACAGATGAATCGTTGTTGACCTAATGCAGTAAAAGAGAGCGGGTGCGAGAGAGTGGGCCTGTATCGGAATGAACAAGGGGGTTGTGCTTGCCTGGCACTTCTGAAGATAACATTGAGTCTTCATCGGTGTCAACGATCACAGCGTCGGAGCAGCGTCTACCGAGAGGGGACAATCACCGGCAATAGAGAAGGAATGCAATCAATGCAATGCACAACATGATGCATGATAATGACATGGCAATATGTTGTTGATTGAGCTAATGCAACTAGCAACACAATTAAATGAAGTTGGTTTGAATACAAGATTCAAATTCAAACTCCATATATGATTAGTTAAATGCCATTTATTTGTTTTGTCCAAAACAGAGGACAACATTGTTCAAACATGCATGAAAATGCCATAAACAGATTCCTTGAATTTTTCTAATAATTTTTCATATATAATTTATTTCATTTGGAGTTACGATTGATTTTCTATGATTTTTAGAAGTTTTGGGCCTTTTTCTGGAATTTTCTGAATTATTATAATTTAAACTAAATCCAAAAAATGTATTACTGCGTCAGCATGACATCAGGGTGATGTCAGCAGGTCAAAGGCGTCGACCAGGTCAAACCTGACGTGCGGGACCCATATGTCATTGACTCAGCTATTTAATATGGTTAATTAACCTTAGATTAAGCCTAACTAAAATGTCAGTGGGGTCGGGGCCCACATGTCAGCGGCTAACCTAACTAAATTAGTGTTAGTTTAACTCCTAATCTAGGTTTGACCAGGGGGCGGGGCCCACGTGGTCAAATGGGTCAACCCCACCGGCGACATGACGCCGGCGAGGCCTGAGACGGCGGCGCGGCTCGGAAACGCAGCATAGGCGACGAAACGAGCGGCAGAGGGCATCCACGGGGAGCTGGAGCTCGCCCGCATCCATCCCGGCAAGCAGCAGCAGCTAGGGCGGCCGGAGCTCATCGGAAACGAGCTCGGGGCGGCGCTGGAGTTCGGACACGAGCGGGGACGCGGTTGCGGTGGCCGTGGTGATGTGTGTATAGCACCTACGGCGTCTACGGGGTGCAGTGAGTACGATGGGCACATGCCCGGGACCAAATGGTCACCGGAGCATCACCGGCGACGAGCGCGCCGGCGGCGGGTTTCGGTCAACAAGGGGGCGATGGCTACGGCGTGTGAGAGCGAGAACGGAGAGGGGGAGAAGGGGCAGGAGCTCACAGCGAGTGCAGTGATGGCCTCGGCGTGCCCGGGGAAGCACCGGAGCGAGCGGGGCGGCGAGAGGCATCTCCGGTGGCCGGCGACGAAGACGAGGAAGATGGCATCGATGCAAGGCCTCCGGCGAGGCGTGGCTGAACGGAGAGGACGAGGGAGGCGTGGTGATGCTCATGGACACGTCGGGGAGGCGAGGGGAGCACGGAGGCCGCGTCTACGGCGTACGGCGGCGACGAGCTCCGCTCGGCTTCGGGAAAGCGAGGGGAGGGGAGAGAGCTACGAGGAGGGAAGAGGTGCAGAGGGTCGAGGGGGTGTCATGGCGTCTCCCAGAGGCGTCCAGGCGTCGAGGGGGTGCGGCAAGCAAGCAGGAGGTGGCCGGACGCGTGCTCGGGCGCGCCGGCCACGCGCTCGTCCTCCTGGCGAGGGGGAAGACGATAGGAAGGAGCCCTGGTGGGCTGGGCCGTCCAGCTACAGTGCTGGGCCGGTTGGTGGCGCCAGGTAGGTTAGGTAGGTGGCCCAGTGGCCTACTCTCTCTCTCTCTCTTTTATTTCTATTTTTCTTTTGTTCTGTAAGTTTGTGGCATTACTAAAAATATCTAGGCACTTTCAAAAATCACCAAACTGTGCATGCCCAATGTTTAGAAAATATCAAACATGGAACATTTTGGTTTGGGATTATTTGGGCATTTTAAATATTTTATAGTATTTAAGTGCCCAAATTCAAATAGCATAAGATTTAATTCAGTGACCCAATGATGTCCTAGAAAAATGTGAACCATTTTTGTCAAGGGTTTTAGACCAAGACAAAGATGATGAGCATTTTTGAAGGGCATTTCAGGAACATTGAAAAAATATTTTAGTAACCCTAGTTGGATTAAGTGGTGCTGGGGTTTCTGCCATCCCCATTTCAACTTTCTGAGGAAAAGTAAACATGATGCATGGAGGTTATGCAAGGATAGGCAAGACTAAGCTAGGGCTGTGACAGATAGTGTCAATAGAATGCATATGATTTGGATAGATAGACTTAAGAAAGAAGCATAGAGGGGTTAGGGTCCGATCACATTCACTTAGTTCAAAAGATTCAGTAAGAAGCCATAGCTGTAAGTGAATGCTGTAGAGGACAGAAACCAAATCAGTACATTGAGGATAAACATGAAGCCATGTTAACATTGAAGACAAACAGAAAGTGAAGACTTTGCAAATGTAACGCCATGTGAGAAACACTTCTTAGGGAAAAATTTGGTGGTGGCGTTACCCACTGTATAGGAAGTATTAGACCCAAACACGGCGCACAATTATCGTGGCGCTCCGAAGTCAAATTCCACGTTAATGTATTCACACTTAGAATGCAAGTCTTCATTGATTGAAGACATACGTTACTTCGTGTGTTGCACATCTAAGTCATCAATATGCATAAGTGTTAGGATGTGTGCCTGATCACAGGACATTTGAGGATTCCAAGATATTTAGCTCACACCGTAACTTGCAAAACCTCTTCTCATCCAAGGGCTTTGTGAAGATATCTGCCAGTTGCTCTTCAGTGTTGACGTGTATGATATCAATATCTTCCTTCAGGACATGATCTCTAAGAAAGTGATGACGAATTTCAATGTGCTTTGTCTTTGAGTGCTGAACTAGGTTGTTAGCAATCTTGATGGCGCTCTCGTTGTCGCAGTAGACTGGCACCTGCTTCAGATGAATGCCATAGTCCTTGAGTGTTTGCTTCATCCATAGAAGCTGAGCGCAGCAAGATCCAGCAGCAATGTATTCAGATTCAGCAGTGGAGAGAGATACACAGTTCTGCTTCTTTGAAGACCAACATACAAGTGATCGTCCCAAAAAGTGACATGTTCCTGATGTAGACTTGCGATCCACCTTGTCACCAGCATAATCAGCATCCAAGAATCCAACTAGATCAAACTCTGAGCCCTTTGGATACCATAATCCTAGTGTTGGGGTGTGAGTTAAATATCGAAGAATTCGCTTCACAGCTAAGTGATGCGATTCCTTTGGTGTCGCTTGGAACCGGGCACACATGCAAACACTAAGAATGATATCTGGCCTAGATGCACATAAATAAAGCAAAGAACCAATCATGGAGCGGTATACCTTTTGATCGAAATCTTTACCATTATCGTCGGGACCCAGATGGTGTTTAGCTGGCATTGGCGTCGTGTAGCCTTTGCAGTCTTGCATTCCAAACTTCTTCAGGCAATCTTTAAGGTATTTCTCTTGAGATATGAAGATGCCATTGCGTTGCTATCGTATTTGAAGACCAAGGAAGAACTTCAGCTCACCCATCATGGACATCTGATATTTCTCTTGCATCATATATCCAAACTCATCACTTTATTTCTGGTTAGTGCAGCCGAAGATAATGTCATCCACATATATTTGGCACACAAATAGTTCACCATCATATGTCTTCGTGAAGAGAGTGGGATCCAGTGAACCAGGGTTGAAGCCTTTGCTCTTTGGGAAGTCTTTGAGTCTGTCATACCAAGCTCAAGGGGCTTGTTTAAGGCCATACAATGTCTTGTTGAGCTTGTAAACCATGTCAGGATGCTTTGGATCTTCAAAGTCAGGCGGTTGTGCAACATACACTTCTTCTTCAATCTTGCCATTGAGAAAGGCGCTCTTCACATCCATTTGATACAGAAGAATGTTATGATGATTTGCATAGGCCAGCAGTATGCGTATATCTTCAAGCCTAGCCACAGGAGCAAATGTTTCATCGAAGTCAATTCCTTCAACTTGAGTGTATCCTTGAGCAACGAGACGAGCTTTGTTTCTGACAACTTGACCATGCTCACCTTGCTTGTTGCGATATATCCATTTAGTGCCTATGATATTGTGCTTACGAGGATCAGGACGCTTGACCAGTTCCCATACATTATTCAACTCAAACTGTTGAAGCTCTTCTTGCATAGCTTGAATCCATTCAGGTTCCATGAAGGCTTCATCAACTTTCTTGGGTTCAGATATTGAGACAAATGCGAAGTGTCCACAAAAATTTGCTAGTTGTGTTGCCCTTGAACGAGTGAATGGACCTGGTGCATTGATGCTGTCAATTATTCTCTCAATATGTACATCATTTGCAACACGAGGATGAACAGGACGAAGATTTTGCTCTTGCTGATCATTGTCATCGTTAGAAGGATTGTCTTCAGGCTGAGCATTGTCTTCAGGTTGATCAGGTGCAGGGATGATGATTTCCTCTTCAGGCTGAGCTTCAGACGGTATGATTTCTCCAGTTCCCATGAGCTTGATGGTTTCACTGGATGGAACTTCATCTAGCACATTTGGCAGGTGCTCTCTTTGCGAGTCGTTAGTCTCATCGAACCGCACATCCACAGTTTCGGCCACTTTATAGTGAAAGAGGTTGAAGACTCTGTAGGAGTGCGAGTCCTTTCCGTATCCAAGCATAAAACCTTCATGTGCTTTCGGTGCAAATTTTGAAGTGTGATGTGGATCCTTATCTAGTACCTGGCACCAATTACTCTGAAGTAACTGACATTTGGCTTCTTACCAGTGAGGAGCTCATAGGATGTTTTGTTTAGAAGCTTGTGAAGATAAACACGGTTGATGATATGGCATGCAGTATCAATGGCTTCAGGCCAGAACTTTCTTGGAGTCTTGTATTCATCGAGCATCGTCCGGGCCATCTCAATAAGTGTTCTGTTCTTGCGTTCCACGACGCCATTCTGCTGCGGCGTGTACGAAGCTGAGAATTCATGAGTGATGCCCAAAGTATCAAGATAAGTGTCGAGGCCAATGTTCTTGAATTCAGTGCCATTGTCACTTCTGATGTGCTTGATCTTGACGCCATAGTTGTTCATGGCTCGATTGGCGAAGCGTCTGAAGACATCCTGCACTTCAGTCTTGTAAAGGATTAAATGCACCCAAGTATATCTTGAATAATCATCAACAATGACGAAGCCATAGAGACAAGCAGTAGTAGTAAGAGTTGAGTAGTGAGTGGGACCGAAGAGGTCCATGTGGAGCAGTTCGAAGGGTTGAGTCGTTGTCAAGATTGTCTTCGAGGGATGCTTGGCCCTCGTCATCTTTCCTGCTTCACAGGCACCGCATAAGTGATCCTTCTTGAACTTGACGCCCTCGATGCCTAAGGCATGCTTCTTCTTTGCAAGAGTGTGAAAGTTCCTCATGCCAGCATGCCCTAGCCTCCGATGCCAGAGCCAGCATTCTGAAGCTTTTGCTAGAAGACATACGGCAAGCTGTGGTCCTGCTGAGAAATCTACCATGTACAAATCATCTTTCCAATACCCTTCAAAGACTAGAGACTTGTCAGATTCCATTAGAACAAGGCAACGATATTTTCCAAACATCACAATCATATTTAAATCACAAAGCATTGAGACAGACATTAATCTGAAACCAAGAGATTCAACAAGCATCACTTTATCCATGTGTTGATCCCTTGAGATTGCAACTCTACCTAGACCCAATACCTTGCTTTTACCAGTATCAGCAAATGTGATGTGACTCTTGTCAGATGGACGTAAATTTGAGTCCATGAGAAGACTTCGCTTGCCAGTCATGTGATTAGTACACCCATTGTCAATAATCCATTCTGAAGCAGCTGGTGTCATACCCTACGGTGCAGTTAGGGGGATAGGCTTCACGAAGAGAATTGTGAAGCATAAACATTTGACGAGCAAGTGGATTATGAAAGCTTAGATCAAGGTTAGCACTGATAGGGGAAGTAGCAAGCGACTCAGAAACAAAATACACAATAAGATCATTTGGGCATTTGATCTTGCGCCCTACAAGATGTTTAAGGTCCCCAGCAATAGCTTCAGACGAATTTGATTTTCGGCTGGAGACCCTTCCCTGCAAAAGAGAGTTAAGCTTTCTTAGCCACCCACATCTTCAAGGGTGGCTTCAAAGCAATGAGTCTAAGTGCAGCATCTGAGAACTTTGGCTTTGGAGCCCTAGCAAATAGTCTTGCAGGTGGACAATAGTACTCATAAGAATAAGCAGAGTAGTTCTTGGTCTTATGAACATGGCGGTTTGATGAAACGCGCTCATATTCATATGCCTGAGTATGATTTCCCTGCAAAACATTTGCGTTAGTGCGACTCAGGTGAGTCCTTTGTCTGTATGAAGCCTTTGGACCATATGAAGCCTGTGGTCTAGGGTTTGTCTTCTTCACTTGTGGTGTCATGACGACATTCACAGGAAGATTCTCCAACCACTTTTCGGCACCCAGACTTTCTCCATAGGTGGCCCATTCCTGTAGTTAGTACCATTATACCTGGCAAACACTTCACCATTCTGATTCTTAAACAGTTTATAGTTTGCATCAAAGGATTCATCAATAACAATGGGATTAGCACAAGTGAAGCCAGACAGGGTGGATGGATCCACTGAAGGTTCCTTTGCAGCAACCCATGTGGTTTTGGGGTACTGCTCAGGTTTCCATTAAGAGCCATTAGCATTCATTTTCCTTTCGAACCCAAGACCCTCTTTCCTAGGGTTTCGGTTCAGGATCTGCCTTTTGAGGACATCACATAGTGTCTGATGCCCTTTGAGACTTTTGTACATCCCTGTTTCAAGCAATGTCTTCAACCTAGCATTTTCATCAGCAATAGCAGTGGTATCCTCAGCAGAGGGGTTAGTTACCATATCAACAGTTGAAGATATTGCAATAGTAGCGGCGGTAGAACATCCAGCAATAGAAGTAGCGTTGTCACGCTCGATGCATTTAAGACAAGGTGGTTCAAATCCTTCCTGAGCGTAACTAATCTGTTTGGCGCGAAGTGACTTGTTTTCCTTTTGAAGATCTTCATGAGCCGCTCTCAATTTCTCAAGATCTTGCTTCCTTTGAAGATAATCATAGGAAAGCTTTTCATGAGTTGTTGAGAGCGTTTCATGACGACTTTCAAGTTCCTCATACTTAACATTAAGATTTTTTATGTCTTCAATTAAGGACCGAGATCGAGTCATTTCAGCGTCTAACAAGTCATCGCTTTTGTCTAACAGTTTTTGAATATGTTCCATAGCTTTCTGTTGTTCAGTTGTAATTTAAGCAACTGTTTTGTAGCTGGGTTTGGAACCACAATCAGAGTCATCTTCATTGGATGTTTGATAGTAAGTAGTGCGTGTGTTTACCTTGGCACCGCGTGCCATGAAGCAGTAGTTGGGAGCGGAGTAGTCCTTGTCAATTGCATCGGCGTCGGTGATGAAGTCATTGTCTTCAGTGTTGAAGATGGACTTGACAACGTATGCTGTAGCCAGACTTGCAACGCCATAATCGGACTCCTCCTCAGACTCCACCTCCGCCTCCTCAGAAGCGGAATCCTCCTCTGAATCCATTTCCTTGCCAACAAACGCACGAGCCTTGCCAGATGAACTCTTCTTGTGTGATGAAGACTTTGAGGAAGACTTGAAAGAAGACTTTGAGTATTTTTTTTCTTCTTCTTTTAGTCAGAATCATACTCCTTGCTCTTCTTCTTCTTGTTGTTCTCATTGTCCCACTGCGGACACTCAGAGATGTAGTGGCCAGGTTTCTTGCACTTGTGGCATGTTCTCTTCTTATAGTCATGAGCAGAACCTTCATCATTCCTTGAGCTTGATCGTGAAGACTTTCTGAAGCCTTTCTTCTTGGTGAATTTTTGGAACTTCTTCACAAGCATAGCAAGCTCCTTTCCAATGTCTTCAGGATCATTAGAACTGCTGTCAGATGCTTCTTCAGATGAGGAGACAACTTTTGCCTTCAAGGCACGAGTTCGCCCATAGTTGGAACCGTAGATGTCTCTTTTCTCAGAAAGCTGAAACTCATGTGTGTTGAGCCTTTCAAGTATGTCAGACGGATCGAGTGTCTTGAAGTCAGGATGTTCTTGAATCATCAGTGCTAGGGTGTCAAACGAGCTGTCAAGTGATCTCAGGAGTGTCTTGACGACTTCATGCTTGGTGATCTCAGTAGCGCCGAGGGCTTGAAACTCATTTGTGATGTCAGTGAGTCGATCAAACGTGAGCTGAACATTCTCATTGACGTTTCTCTTGAAGCGGTTGAAGAGGTTGCGAAGGACACTGATTCTTTGATCTCTCTGGGTTGAGACGCCTTCGTTGACCTTGAAGAGCCAGTCCCAGACTAGCTTAGATGTTTCCAGAGCACTCACACGGCCATATTGTCCTTTGGTCAGATGACCACAGATGATGTTCTTGGCCGTGGAGTCCAGTTGAACGAACTTCTTGACATCAGCAGCGGTGACACCTTCACCAGCCTTGGGGACGCCATTCTTGACGACATACCAAAGGTCGACATCAATGGCTTCAAGATGCATGCGCATCTTATTCTTCTAGTAGGGATATTCAGTTCCATCAAAGACTGGGCACGCAGCGGAGACTTTGATTATTCCTGCAGTCGACATAGCTAAAACTCCAGGTGGTTAAACTGAATCACACAGAATAAGGGAGTACCTTGCTCTGATACCAATTGAAAGTGCTAGTGATCGACTAGAGGGGGGTGAATAGGCGATTTTTAAGAAAGTCTTCAAAACATGGGAGTTTCAAAGACAAACGATAGAAATAAATCTATTACCATGCAGCGGAAGGTAGACTACACTAAGCAAGCCATAGTCAAGTATTCTATGAAATGAAAGCACAACGACTAATAGCAGCTAGGCAGTATAGATCAGGTAGAAAGATAGTATGAAGCCAATCAGAACAAGCAGTCACTCAGTGAAGACAAAAGATAATGCAAACATGCAATGACTTCACAAGGACCAACTGTAAATAAAGAGATGGGAAGGATAGAACCAGTGGCTTGTTGAAGACAATGATTTGTTGGACCAGTTCCAGTTGCTGTGACAACTGTACGTCTGGTTAGGGAGGCTGAGATTCAACTCAGAAGACCGTGTCTTCACCTTATTCCCCTTGAGCTAAGGACACCCAGTCCTCGCCCAATCACTCTGGTAAGTCTTCGAGGTAGACTTCCAAACCTTCACAGACTTCGTTCACCGGTGATCCACAATGACTCTTAGATGCTCAGAACGCGACGCCTAACCGGCTGGAGGATTCACAGTCCTCAAGTGTAATAAGTCTTCAGATCACACAGACAAGAAGACTTCAGTGGTGCCTAACACTCTTTGGCTCTGGTGTTTAGGGCTTTGTCCTCGCAAGGAATTCTCTCTCAAAGGCTTTGAGGTGGGTTGCTCTCAAACGACAAAAGTTGTATACTAACTCTGAGCAGCCAACCGTTTATGGTTGTAGGGGGTGGGCTATTTATAGCCACTAGGCAACCCAACCTGATTTGTCCGAAATGACCCTAGGTCACTAGGGAACTGACACGTGTTCCAACGGTCGGATTTCAAACACACACGACAACTTTACTTGGGCTACAAGCAAAGCTGACTTATCCAGCTCTGGATAAGATTTGCTCTCATTATCTTCGCTCGAAGACATAGGATTTTGGTTAAGCATCACTTCAGTCATTCTGACTGGTTCTCTTGGACCCCACTTAATAGTACGGTGGTTCCTATGACTCAACAAAGAAGAAAAAGAACGACGAAACAACTAAGTCTTCGCGCTCCATAGTCTTCACGTGATGTCTTCTCTTGTCATAGTCTTCAATGTGAATGTCTTCACATACCACCTTTGACTTCAATGTCTTCATACATTTTTAGGGGTCATCTCTGGTAGGAAAACCGAATCAATGAGGGACTTCTACCTGTGTTATCCTGCAATTCTCACAAACACATTAGTCCCTTAACTAGGTTTGTCGTCAATACTCCAAAACCAACTAGGGGTGGCACTAGATGCACTTACAGTTGACTAAACTTCTCTCACAAGCAAAATATGATCACACCTTAGTACTCTTTGGGTGTTAATCACACGTTGATGTAAACTAGATTATTGACTCTAGTAAACTCTTTCGGTGTTGGTCAGATGGCGATGTGAACTATGGGTGTTAAATCACATGATGATGTGAACTGGATTATTGACTCTAGTGCAAGTGGGAGATTGAAGGAAATATGCCCTAGATGCAATAATAATGTTGTTATTTTATATTTACTTATTCATGATAAAGATTTACTATTCATGCTAGAATTGTATTGATCGTAAACTTAAATACATGTGAATACATAAACAAATATCGTGTCCCTGGTATGCCTCTACTAGACTAGCTCGTTGATCAAAGATGGTTAAGGTTTCCTAACCATAGACATGTGTTATCATTTGATAACGGGATCACATCATTAGGAGAATGATGTCATGGACTAGACCCACCTATTAGCTTAGCATAATGATCGTTCAATTTATTGCTATTGCTTTCTTCATGTCAAATACATATTCCTTCGACTATGAGATTATGCAACTCTCGAATACCGAAGGAATACCTTGTGTGCTATCAAATGTCACAACGTAACTGGGTGATCATAAAGATGCTCTACAGGTATCTCCGAAGGTGTTTGTTGAGTTGGCATAGATCGAGATTAGGATTTGTCACTCCGAGTATCGGAGAGGTATCTCTAGGCCCTCTCGCTAATACACATCAGAAGCTTGCAAGCAAATGACTAAGGAGTTAGTCACAAGGTGATGTATTACAGAACGAGTAAAGAGACTTGCCGATAAAGAGATTGAACTAGGTATGAAGATACCGACGATCAAATCTCGGGCAAGTAACATACCGATGGACAAAAGGAATTACGTATGTTGTCATAACGATTCGACCGATAAAGATCTTCGTATAATATGTAGGAGCCAATATGGGCATCCAGGTTCCGCTATTGGTTATTGATCGGAGAGGTGTCTCGGTCATGTCTACATAGTTCTCAAACCCGTAGGGTCCGCACGCATAACGTTCGTTGACGATATAGTGTTATATCAGTTATATGTTTTGGTGACTGTCGGAGATATACCCCACGGCATGACCCGGCTGGAGTTGTAAACCGTCTGGGACTTGGTAAACCGGCGGATGGTAAACCAGCGGATGGTAAACCGGCGGAGAGTTAAGACAGAGAGTCAAGACAGATGGCTAAGACAGACGGTAAACCGGCTGGTGGTAAACCGCCAGATAGTTAAGACAGATGGCTAAGAAAGACGGTAAACCGGCGAGTGTTAAACCGGCAGAGTTAAGACAGATGGTAGCACCGGCAGGTGTTAAGTCAATCATAACCCGGCAGACAATGTTAAACCGGCAGACAATGTTAAACCAGCAGACAACGTTAAACCGGCAGACGTTAAGAAGCCCAGAAAGGGAAGTCAAAATAGTTTAAGTCTTAGTTTGAGATGGACTCTACATGTAACCCGCCCTTTTAACTTATATAAGAAGGGGTAAGGCTCCCCAAAGAGGGACAAGAAAACAACAATCTCTAGGGCTAGACACAATTAGAGGAGAGCCGGTTTACGGCGACTCCCTCGTAATGATAATGAGATCTAGCCTCAAACAGCATGTAGGGTTGTTACCGGATAATGTTTCTCGGGGCCCGAAGCTGTCTAAATTCTCGTCTTGTGTTGCGTTTCTCGACTCCGCTCAACCCCTCTCAAGCTACCACATAGATGCGTTGGCCTCACGACTAAGTCCTTCCGCTAGGACATCTGATGTGACAATTCCACGACAGTTGGCGCCTATCGTGGGGCTGGGATTCGCGCACGGTGGTGTTGAATTCTTGAAGGGATCTTTCAAGGGATTGAGAAGTTTGCAATTTTTCGGATAAAGAGGATCCGGTTCGGAAAGATTTGCATTAGCTACAGGTTTATCAGTCCAGATTAAACCACCGCTGTGCTGAGTCACATCCATCCTGTCAAATCGGTGTGTGGATCAAGGAAAGAATCATGTTATCAGTATGTTATCACCCGAAGGCAACAAATCACCAGGACGGAACAGCAGCATTGTTTGCACGGGAATCAAGAAACTCTATTACTACTTTTTGGATGGGAAGGACCAAGACGAGGTGCATGCATCAAAAAATAATCACCGTTCAAGTTGAGCCGCCCACAGCCACCGTTGAGCCTCCGCTTTGGCCTGCCTCAAAATCGCTTGCTGCCGGCTGTGTTTGAACCGGCGCCGGATCACCATCACTGCTGTAAACCGCCGCAACCGTGCTCTGAGTCCGTCCGCAACCGTGCTCTGAGTCCGTTCCAGGCCGCTCTGTCCTCATAAAACTGCCGCCGAATGCCAAACCGCCGTCGCCTGAATCGTGGCCAAACCATCTTCCACTGTCGCGATCTCCGTTACTTGAACCAAACGGCAGCCAGGCTGAGCCGCCGCAGCCATCTGAATCGTTCCAGCCTCCCCCAGTGGCCAAGAGCCGCCGCGGCCGCAACTTGACACGCCTTGAACCGCCACGCGCGCAGCTGTTTTGACCCGCCGCCGTCCATGCTGAGTCGCCACGGAACCCGCCCTTGAGCCGCTTACTCCGAGCCGCCGTCGTTCCAGCGGGTCGGGCCCGCTCGTGAGCCGGCCAACCTCCGCCGTCGCCGCTTCAGCTTTGCTCTGAGTCACCAGGATTGATCGTTCCGAGTCGCTTGCCTGCCGGTTCAGCCAGGTAGCACGTCCGATTCAGCTTCTCGCGCCTGCCGGTTCGCTGATCCGCCCCCGCGCCGGTTCACCATTAGTTACGTGCTGATCTCCGCGAGTCGCTGCCTCGCTTCTTCTGCCGCGATTCAGCCAGGGCCACAACCGCTCGCCTCGCCAGTTTGTCACCTCGCGGCCGGAGTGTGCTTCGACCCGCCGTCCGCTTCATATTCGACCTGCACGGCCCCGATCCGTTTCACCATCGCGGACGTACTTCAGCCGTGCCACCCTGAATCTGCCTCACAGCCGCGCCGGTTCAGTCATGCCATCGCCTCTGGGCCGGGTGTCGCGCTCACGCCCTCGTTGTTCGTCTCGTCGCCTCGCCGGCGCCTCCTCGATCGCGCTGCAAGTAGCTCCCCCTCAGACGCAGCGGAGCCGAGCCGCCGCTGCCTGATCCGCTGTTGTGGCCAGCCAGCCGGCTTTGAGCCATTGCCGGGTCCCCTTCTGCCTGCGGCCGGCTTTCTTCCGCCGTGTGGCCGGCCTCCGCATCCCGCCAATCCATTGTTAAATCACCATACTCGCCCTCCTCTGTTCGCACCGAGCCGCTGCGGTCAACCCGCCTCATTAACTGGCTTCTGTGGCCAAGTCCTCGCCCTCGCTCTTACAGCTGTCTCCGCGACCTGCGTGAGCCGCCCCTCGCTCGGTTTCTTTTCTCTGAACCGCCAGTCGCCGGCTGCCGTCGTCGCCTCTGCATTCCGCCTCACGCCGCCAGCAGCTGGCGGATCATCTGACGCCAACAATTGCCTCGCGCACCTGCCAGGCTCAGCAAGGCAAGATTACGGGATGGAAAAACTCGAAGTGGTCTTGTCAAAAGTAGTTGGTGGTGAACTGGTGATAGGCGGAGGAAAGGTTCAAGAGCTGAGGAGAAACGTTAAGTGCAGATTAGACAGGGAGAGAAAAGAACCCATTGTGGAAGAAACAACTGACCAAAAGAATTTGATCATCCAAGCAGTACTAGCTCCAATAAGTTAAAAGGTGTCCCATGTGAAGAACCAAGAACTGTTCAGCTTCATAGCTATTTGATGGCATTCATGGTGTCCCTTCCAACAAATTGTCGAGCGCCCAATACAGACAGATGCACCATCAATACTACTGAAGCAGCGTCAGTATTCATTATTACCGTGCCATCCAGCGGACACGCGTACAGCTTGCCGTCGTACAGTCCGGTTTATAATAAACCGGAGGTCGTGCTATCATCTGCCCGCATGATGCCGCTCACACGGATGCACATACATGCCGCCCTGATATTTCAAGCCTACTTTTAGAAAAAGGAGAGGAATCAACCTTGGAGAAGACAGGAGAGCCGGCCATAGTAGAGCCGTCAAAAAAAACATGACCCGGAGGATCCGTTTTAAGCCGCCCGGTTCCAGCCCTTTAAAAGCCTTCACCTTGGCTACGGTCTCGTCAGTACCGCCGTGTCTCTAACAGAGAGGGTGGCTAAAACACCGTTGAAGTTACCAGAGGTTATTCGCAGACGCGGATCTTCCATAATCTAAATAAATCAGGTGATGTCCATCCAAGTTTATTTTATTAACATATATTGTTTCTAGCAAAGAACAATTACTTGGTCTATGATATTATTATTTTCTTTTCACGGGACCATTATTCCTTACAAAGGTGTCGCAAAAAAGGCGCGTGTCAGCATTAATTTTGCATTAGCGTTTGTCCATGACGTGCTTATGGAGTATGCGTTAGCATCATCATGCATCGGTGACCGCACCAGCTTGCTGTTGAACAAATATGCACAAACCGCCGCCCGTGCAGTTTAATCTACATCAACTCGTTGGGATTGTGCCTGCGATTGACTCCCCGTTCGCACAGGTTTATAATATTGCGGCCGACTCATCTGTCTGCTCCCACGATCGACCCGCCCGTGATTGATTTCAATGTCACCGTGGTGATCATCAACTCCGTGGGGGATAATTACTGGCCTAACATATCAGGTGAAATTCATCTAATATATTTTTATATTATATATTGCTTTCTTTAAAAAAAGAGCAATTACTCCGGCTTGCAAAGTTATCTAATGCAGAACCCTAAACCGCCATGTTGGTGCAAATTTAAAGGCCGTCAAAAAATTTCCGGCTTAAAAAGAAGGATTCCGGTTCAAAATCCGGTTTAAGAGTCATCTCTCTCCCACAAAGCTTTGCAGCTCTCAATATACAGTTTAAGAATTTCCGGTTCAAAAAGATAATCTCTCGCAAGTTCGAGTTCTCAGGAAAAATTAAAGGGACCAAAGAGGGTTTGTTGCAAAAGCACAACTCAAACATAGGTGCCCCTTGAGCACAACTCACAGTATCATTTGGGGGCTTGGTCGTATTCGAACCATAGCTACACCTCTTGATCCGGCTATCAAGCCAATATTATCATAAGAGCACAGCTCTAGTTATTTCCGTAATCCGGCTATCAAGCCAATATTATCATAAGGGGCCAAAGAGAGTCCGTTGCACAGCATAGCTCAAACATGGGTATCCCATGAGCACAGCTCACAATATCACTTGGGGGCTATGTTCGAACCATAGTCACACCTCTTGATAGGCATAAAGCCACCAGGGAAATCACTTGGGGGCTTTGGTCGTATCCGAACCATAGCTTATACCCTCTTGATAGGCTTAAAGCCACCAGGGAAATCACTTGGGGGCTTTGGTCGTATCCGAACCATAGCTACACCTCTTAATAGGCATAAGGCCAGCATGGAAATCACTTGGGGGCTATGGGTTCGAACCATAGTTACACCTCTTGATCAGCATAAGGGCACCAGGGAAATCACTTGGGGGCTTGGTCGTATTCGAACCATAGCCACACCTCTTGATCGGCGCAATGCCATAATTATGACTACATGGGGGCTCTGGTCGTATCCGAACCATAGCTTAAACCCTCTTGATTATATAAATACATCATCATATATTACGTCATACATCATCATTACATCATCATAGCATGTATCATATGTGCATGGATATACCGGCTTATATGGCAGGAATCGGTTTTCAAACCGGGTCATATTATTCAAATCTTTAATAGCCAACATGGCTGGATTTTCTTATGGTTATCAAATAACCAGTATTATGATTAAGGTTTTCAAAGTCGCTTTGGCGAAATGACTATCATATTATCAATGGATATGATTTATTCTACAATTGAAGGAATAGTCCCGAGTCGCTGCAGGCTTACGATCCGGCACTTGGGGGCTACATTATTCAAGTAGGGATTACATCAAATACACAAGTCTCATGTCGCTGCAAGCATGCATCATGGCACTTGGGGGCTAATGCAAAGTCATTGTTTGCTCACTTATTGAAGACCCGACTCATCACATCATAATAAGCCGGCCCTTGGGGGCTACCAATTGCTCCTGTCAACAATTCAAGGTACACAAATTTTCATCTATTATTGAAGGATCCACTGCTCAATTGATAAAGCACAAGGCTCTTAACCTTGTGGACGTGGGTTCAAGCCCCATGATGGGGGTTACATCATATGATGTTATTTTCATTGAAGAATATATCAAGTCCCAGCTCAATATTATCTTATTGAGCCGGCCCTTGGGGGCTACATATTGCTGCTCAAGTTTACATGATCATATTTACAAAGTCCCTGCTCATTATTGCATAATAACCCGGCCCTTGGGGGCTACACTAGTTGAAGTTTTTATGAGCATAAGGCAATTTCAAGTCCCAGGTTGCTGCAAGCATGACAACCCGACACTTGGGGGCTACATATGTGGAATACTCAGTTCTGACTGGTGATTGAGATGAACAACCCGGATTTCTTCAAGCTTGTGATATTCATATTGAAGCAAGTCTTAAGTCGTTGCTATGCTACCTTCTTAAGACAGGGGGGCTACAAGTGATAGGCATATAAGAGGTATATTTTCAAGCTTGATGTTAACTACAATTATGACCCGGTGCCATCAATATTTGTAAACCGGAAATGATAAACCGGCAAGTTCAAGTCTTAAACCGGCAAAGTTCTACATTCTTAAATCGGCAAGTTCTACATTCTTAAACCGACTGAAGATCAAATGAGTATTTCAGAGGCCAATATTTTTGTTAAGCATTGGGAGCTGAAGTCAAAGGAGTTATTCTTCACAATATTTCTCTGTGACAAACCAATATCAGCAAATTGATTATGAAGATGGCCTATTGACATGGATTTTCTAGAAGGAAATGACAAGGATTTAAAGATGCTCAGGATCAGTTTAACATGGATAAATCCAAATTAAACTGGGGGCTAATGTTGGGGATATACCCCGCGGTATGACCCGGCTGGAGTTGTAAACCGTCTGGGACTTGGTAAACCGGCGGAGAGTTAAGACAGAGAGTCAAGACAGATGGCTAAGAAAGACGGTAAACCGGCTGGTGGTAAACCGGCAGATAGTTAAGACAGATGGCTAAGAAAGACGGTAAACCGGCGAGTGTTAAACCGGCAGAGTTAAGACAGATGGTAGCACCGGCAGGTGTTAAGTCAATCATAACCCGGTAGACAATGTTAAACCGGCAGACAATGTTAAACCGGCAGACAATGTTAAACCGGCAGACAATGTTAAACCGATAGATGTTAAGAAGCCCAGGAAGGGAAGTCAAAATAGTTTAAGTCTTAGTCCGAGATGGACTCTACATGTAACCCGCCCCTTTAACTTATATAAGGAAGGGCATGGCTCCCCAAAGAGGGACAAGAAAACAACAATCTCTAGGGATAGACACAATTAGATGAGAGCCGTACGGCGACTCCCTCGTGATGATAATGAGATCTAGCCTCAAACAGCATGTAGGGTTGTTACCAGATGATGTTTCCCGGGGCCCGAAGATGTCTAAATCCTCGTCTTGTGTTGCGTTTCTCGACTCCGCTCAACCCCTCTCAAGCTACCACATAGATGCGTTGGCCTCACGACTAAGTCCTTCCGCTAGGACATCTGACGTGACAATTCCACGACAGTGACCGAAGGTTGTTCAGAGCCCCGGATCAGATCACTGACATGACAAGGAGTCTCAAAATGGTAGAGAGGTAAAGATTGATATATATGACGATAGTATTTGGACACTGGGAGTGTTTCGGGACGTACCGGGAAGGAATCGGGTCACCGAAAGTGGTTCTGGGCACCCACCCCCCAGGCAAGTTATGGGCCTTATGGGCCAAATGTAGCGACCCGACCCAAATGGATCAAGTCTCTGTGCTTATGTGTCATCCCTGGATCAGTATGCTGACACACACAGTACTCAAAGGATTTATAACAGAGGTAAATCACATGTATAAAGTAACGTAAATACTATTACCTCAATCCATATAGCGGAAGCAACAAGGTTGTGGTTTCCCATCAACACCAACGGCAAAGTTGAGTGTAGAATTCGTAACCCTAAAGTATCACTTACTCGTCGTAAGAAACCTGCAACATAAGACGTTGCAGCCCGAAACGGGTCTGTACATTGAATGTACTAGCAAATTCACACCATAGAGAATGATGAACAATGGCTATCACTACATGCATATTTGGCTGGTGGAAAAGCTCTATGGTTATAAGGTTTTTGCGTAAAGCCAATTTTTCCCTACTGCAAAGGAATAAATTTATTTAACTATCATGGTGGTTGTGAAACATTGAGAATGGTTGACAGCATTCTCAATCCCAATTAAAAATAACTAAAACCCAACAACATTAATTAGAAGTAACGTGATGAGATTCACAATGATATTCAAGTACTAGATACTCAAGTTGTCCATAACCGGGGACACGGCTAATCATGATTAGTTTGTTACTCTGCAGAGGTTTGCGCACTTTTCCCCACAAGACTCGATCGCCTCCGTTTGTTTTCTCGCACTACAAGGTGTTTGAGAAGACGGATGACCGAGACACAGTCTTTCAGAAGCGCTAGCACCTTACATGTGGGGTAGACCGTACCACCTACAAACCCTACATCTGCTAGTCCACCTCGTAAGAGTTTGCACAACTTAGTCAACTATGCCAGAGCCCATAATGGCTTGTGGCTGCACACGGAAGTTTCTAGCATGAAAGATCTTATGATCCCTTTGAGCCTGGGTGGCGGTCCAAAAAAAACAGGCAAGTCCTGATAGACATCAGGTGCCTCAATCCACCCAGATGTGTGTTTAAGTTGCCACCTTAGATAAACCTTTAAAATTATCAACTCACATCTGTAATGGATATCACTCACCCAATCCACGTCTACTAGCATAGCATGGCATAATAAGCAAACGTAGAAGTAACTCCCAAAGGTTTCATAATAATACAGGTAATAGGTACTACCTCATCTACTTCCCATCCCACAATTTAATTAGATCCTAATCATGCAATGTGTGAGGATTGATCTAATGCAATAAAACATGGGTTGTAGAAAAGGTATGATCAAAGTGTGAACTTGCCTGCAATGTTGATGAAGATGATTCGCACTCAAAACTCGTGATAGATCTACTCGTCACACTCCGGTCAATCTATCGTAAGCAAACAATAGTAACCACACAATAAGTACTCATCTAATGCACAAGTAAAACTCGAACGAGAGAACGAACCAGAAAGTTCAACTTAAGAACTCCGGTTGCAAAGAAAGAACGAACCGAACAAAGAAACGGAAAACAACCGGCGGAAGAAAACAACTCGGTTCTAGCAAGTTGAATCTAAGTCAAATTTTACCGGGGCAAAAACTTGTTTAAGTTGATTAGACGGAACGCCGGTTTCGAAATGAAACTCCAGGCGCTTGAATCACCTGATTCCGATAAACGAGCGAGAAGATAAACTAGAAGAAGATCGGATCTGAGATCACGATCGCGGAATAAATCCGACGAGAAGAAAAAGAAGAACGGTTAAACGAATGGACGTTCGTTAACCTAGAAGAATCCGGTGATCACGTTCGTTAGGACGAACGGTCCGGCGAACGGTCGAAGGCAACTAAATCGGAAAAGAAAACGAATCCGATCTAGGGTTTCGGAGAAGAAAACCGAAACGAAAACCGATCTAGAAAACCGGAACGGTTTAGCGAAGAACCGGAAAGAAAAACGAATCGGTGGAGAAGAAAAGAATCGGAATGATTTATAGGAAAAACCGAACCGAGGAAAAGAAGAGACGCGGCGCGGTACCTCCGGAGAACGGCGGCGACGGCGGCGTTGGGCGGCGGCGGCGGTGCACAAGGTGCGGCGGCGGCGGTGACGCAGGGCGGCGGCGGCGCGGCAAGGTGCGGCGGCGGCGCGGCAAGGTGCGGTGGCGGCGGTGACGCAGGGCGGCGGCGGCACGGCAAGGTGCGGCGGCGACGGGTGAGGCGCGGCGTGGGTGAGAGACGCGGGGTGGGGCGCGGCTTGGAGAGGAGAAAGGGGCTTGGGATTTTGTGTGGGGAGAGGGGGGGTGTTGGGGTATTTATATTGGGAAGGGGTGAGAAGACTTGGGGTAGGAGATAAGAAATAAGAATAGGAGTAGGAAAGATCTAGAAAAAGAAACGGAATAAACGGAAGTAGGACAAAAATCCTACTAGGACTTCCATAAGACAGGCGGCTCCTGGAGCCTGGCGCCTCCGCACGGGGAGGCTGGGGCGCTAGCGATGGACTTGGCCTCGGCCGGCTGGTGGCTTGGGCCTTTGGCCCAAGGCGTTGCAGGTTTTTTTTTAAAACGGTTCCGCGTTCGGAAAAACACAGAAAAACAAAATCTACTGAACTCCAAAACTAATAAAGTAAATTTTCTCCGACTCCTAAAAATGAGCCGAATAAAATGAACTTTTCTACAGACCTAAAAGCAATTTTTTGAAAACGCGCATTTTTCCCTATCCAAATAAAATGCGAATAAACACCGGAAAATAAAATTTGATCTATTTATTAAATCTTCATTTTCCCTATATTTTGGGAAAGTCATATTATTCCCTCTCTCATAATTTTTTTGATAACGGAAAAATAATTGAAGATGAAATAAATAAATCAAATGATCCTCTTTTCCAATTCGAGAAAACTCTCAAATAAGAAAATAACGAAATCTCCAACTCTCTCCGAAGGTCCTTGAGCTGCGTGAAATTTCTAGGATCGACCAAAAAGCAAGAAAATAAGATATGCATGATGATCTAATATTCCAAATTGAAAATAAATTCAAAAGAGCTTTGAATTTAATTTTTTTGAAACTCCCAACTCATATTTCATATAATTTGAAGAAGTCATTTTATCTTCTCTCGTGAAAATCATTGAGTCGCATAAAGTTTCAGAATTGGAATATTTTCAAATGAAATTCAAATATTTTCAACACCCCTTGTCATTTAAATAAATGGAAGAAGTCATGTCATCTTCTCTCCGGGGTTTAGTGTTGAAAAGAATTTGAATTCATAGAGATCAGAAAGCAAATATGAAAGTTTGGAAAAGTCCTTTTATTCCCTCTCATTTAACTTTCAAAAGAATTCGAATTTCACTCAATTTCACGCAATCAATCAAACAATCAATCAAATCTATCTATTTGTTTATAACATTCCAAAATTTAGAATTTTGGGATGTTACAAACCTACCACCCTTAAAATGAATCTCGTCCTCGAGATTCGGAGAGGCTAGCAAGAAAAGGTTAGGGTTTGGGGGTCTCCTCAAAATCCATCGATCATCACACGGGGTCTGGGGTGCTACCACCCTTAGAAGCATGGTTACGGTTCCATCAAAACTCATATACTTCATCCATATTCTTGACAGCGTCGGTCTCCTTAGATCTTCAGGATAGCTCCTTATCCGGGCTATTCCGGTAGTGGTATAACCTTTACCAATTGCTTTGTCCGTTTTCCTCTTTGTAAGGTTATTCCGAGATTTGGTTTCCTTAGCTGACGGGTCTGGCGCCAAAACTAAACAACTATCGATATCTCATGGTGGTCAACCATTTATGGTTTCTCCTGCAGGAAATGGGTCTGGGTTGATCCTCACCGTATAACCTACGGTTGGCAAAAGCTGCCTTGTACAGGGGAAAAATACCTATACCATTCTAAGACTTAAACAAGGTTTAATATCGCCGTCTCTCTACTATAGGTAAGTCACTCAGATTTACCATCCCATATAGCAAGGCGAATAATAAGAGTAAGTCGGTATGGTGATCAATCCATCCCGCACCCAAATCATTACCATATATACAGTTTAGCGAATCTCGCATACTAACACTCAGTCATCCTCACAAGAATTGCAAAATTTCTCTTGTCGACGAACTAAGTTCGGATAATCCATTGATTCTGCAAGCCAGACAAACATCTATCGTTCCTTCACAACTCTCAGGTTTTGCGTTACTCCTATGGAATCGTCTATCGACAAAGGTATGGGTCCTTCCTTCAGCAAGAATGTGCTTGCTTGTTGGCAGGTCCTGGGCCTGTGGGTTATGGCCCATCTCATCACTTGTAGTCCTTGAACTTATCATCGGGCAACTGTTCATTATTCCAACTTCCAACTTCCTAGTATTCTTAAATCCATCCAATTGTATCATCTTCCTTCCTTCTATTGGCACCAATATTAGGACATGATTACTCTGACTCATCATGGAGTTTTCCATTGATCCATATTCCAACATCATACCTCCTTTATATCCAATGGTAACTCATCTCTTCATCCGCGTGGGGTATCCCTCATACCGAGATAAAAACTTATACTTATGACGTCCATGTTCCACTTCGTGGAACATCATTATCCTTTCCGTGGTCAAGCATCCTTACAGGGGAATATTGGCCATCTCTGCATGGCACTTCTTCAACTGAGAAACGTGAAACACATCTTGAACTCCTGACAGTCCTTCGGGTAACTCAAACTTGTAGGCCACTTCTCTCATACGCTCCAAAACTCGGTATGGTCCTACAAGTCTCGGGGCTAATTTTCCCTTAACTCCAATTTGTTTAACTCCTCGCAGAGGGATCACATGAAGACATGCTCTGTCTCCAATTTCATAGACTACCTCCTTGAGTTTTTGAGTCTACATAACTCTTCTGCCTGGACTGAGCTACCTTCAGTCTATCTCGAATCAACTTAATATTCCCTTCTGACTCCTTTGATCACCTTTGGTCCAAACAACTGTCGGTCTCCAACTTCATCCCACATACTCTTGGGGCATCACACATATCGAGACAAGACTCGTATTCATTTTTGTCCGAAATCCACTAAGTGGAGTATCCTTATCTTTTCCAAGAGTCAAGGGTTCTTATAGGGTACTACCACCCTTAAAATGCACAAATCTTCCATAGACCATATTTCTCTTATCATCAAAATGGTCAAAATCCTTCTTCATAGAGTAATAACTCATAAAATCCAAATCAGTACCAACACTGCTAACTTTATTGATTCTCAAATTATTACAATCTCCTGTTTTTCCATTACATGCCTCAACTCAACACCTCAAGAAAATGTTCTCACTTCTACTACTCCATTACTTTTGTTGCAAACTCAACTACCTAGCACAAGTTTCCTTCTCCGTGGGGCATTCTCTGGCAAAGTGCCCTACTCCATTACAACTAAAACATATTACTTCTGACAAGTATCGAGGTTTCCTTTTTGGGCATTTGTTGAGGTAGTGCCCTGACTCCTTGCACCCATAACAGGTGACATGACTCAGATCCTTCCTGGAATCCAATCTACTCTTTCTGGACTTTTCCATACCAATCAGGGCTTCTATTTCCTGTGGGTCATACTCTACTTCCTCAGTCGGGAATTCTACTAGATTCCCATTCATACAATTCTGGGAGATGTGTCCTTCTTCTCCACATGAATAGCAAGACTTGGTGTAGGGTTTAATTGGTTCCTCTTTGGGTGTGTCCTCCACCTCGTCCTTCATCGCAGGTTCTTCTAAAATTTCCATGAGGGCTTTTCAATGCTTCTTCCTTCTGCTGGATGGTTCTTTGTATCAAGGGGTAAATGTGACACTGAGCAGGGTAGTGGGTAGTCCCTTCACACAAGAAACAAGTGACTTGCCTAGTTGGGCATGATTCAGCTGGGTGGCTTCCTTCACAATTAGGGCATTCATCCTTGTGTTCTTTATGGGTGTGTCCGATTTCTCCACAAATCTTGCATGCACATGGTTTCCTCATATCCTTTCCATAAGGCTTCAACTTCTGGGACACAAACTGAGACTTTAGCAAAGTCAACTTAAATTCTTTCCAAGTGGTTACTCCTTGCCATCCATTGATGGTTTGGTACATCCTCCACCAAGTAGCAGCACCTCTTTCAAAGCATTGAAGAGCATGCTAGGCCATATCCTTTCCGACTATAGGGTTGTTCTCCATATGATCCTCCATGTTCTGAATCCATCGGTCCGTCTCCAATTGACTCATCGGTCCAGAAAATATAAGCCCATCTTCATTCATCCTCTATTGGGTCCATGTGGGTTTAGGGTGAGATAAGAGAGATAGAGAGGGATACACAAAATGCAAACAACAGTTTTGAAAAGACAGATTTTTGTTGTGGCTGTCGAAAAACATCAAACAAATGACAGCTCACAAACATCGCATCTAACGTAGGTGTATAACAGGGGTTTGGTCTTCTAAGGGTCAATAAATCTTCAAAATCACCAACTCTTCAAGCCTTGTTCAAGCCTCCAATGGCTTCTTCCAATCATGCTTGTCCTTCTCAAGTTCTTCTGCCAGATCATCTCTATTGACGCAAAGTCTATCGTGGCATCCTTCAATATTTCTGGAGTTGCATTCCAAACTTCTGGTTTCAACATCCTTGGCATGAACCATGTTCTACTGTCCTTTAGTTCCTGACGAATCTCCGGTATCTCGAGGTTCTGCTCCTCCAGCTTGGCTACTCTCATCTTCAGGATCCTGAGTTCCTCATGAAATACTTCCTTGTCTAATACGACTTCCTGGAGCTCCATTTTAAAATTCTTGATGTACTACTCCAGATCCTGGTGATACACCGGCTAGGGCTAAAAATTCATCTTATGATAGGTGCTCCATCAGCCTTCTACCATTTAATCCATTCTGATGACATGCATCCTTAACTCAGCACGGTGACAATAGCATTAGCGGGGGATGACATCACGGATAACCGTGTTTCTGCTCTTGTCATTTCCATGAGCTATCTCTCCACAGTTGATATCTCCTGCCTTAGGGTTTCTTTGACAAAACTTCGAGTTCTCATACTCCTTGTTTCAGTCTTTCTCCGATACACCCTGATCTCGGTTATTGACAACTTCCATAGTCTGCCAAGTTCCATAGGGGTAGCATTCCTAGGTCATACAAATCTGGGGATTCTTCAGAGCCTTCAATTCTACTTGTCTTCGGTCTTCAACAGCTGTAGTTTCCATTATCATAATGTATGGTAAAATCCTCTTCATTCCGAATGGTCTTACTGGTCTGATATCCTGTACTTCTTGGAGTGGTCTCATCCGTCGAATCTTCGAATGGTCAAAAGGGGAAAGGGGTATGGTCTCACTAAAGGGAATTTTTGAATAAGCTCAGAAGAGAAGAGAGGTAAAAGATCTTTTTGAAAGGAAAAGTTGTAGAGAAAAATCTTTGCTATGGGCTTGCCAGTTTCTAGGGTCACGTCCTACAGTCAACATGTGCTCTGATACCATCTTGTAGCGACCCGACCCAAATGGATCAAGTCTCTGTGCTTATGTGTCATCCCTGGATCAGTATGCTGACACACACAGTACTCGAAGGATTTATAACAGAGGTAAATCACATGTATAAAGTAACGTAAATACTATTACCTCAATCCATATAGCGGAAGCAACAAGGTTGTGGTTTCCCATTAACACCAACGGCAAAGTTGAGTGTAGAATTCGTAACCCTAAAGTATCACTTACTCGTCGTAAGAAACCTGCAACATAAGACGTTGCAGCCCGAAACGGGTCAGTACATTGAATGTACTGGCAAATTCACACCATAGAGAATGATGAACAATGGCTATCACTACATGCATATTTGGCTGGTGGAAAAGCTCTATGGTTATAAGGTTTTTGTGTAAAGCCAATTTTTCCCTACTGCAAAGGAATAAATTTATTTAACTATCATGGTGGTTGTAAAACATTGAGAATGGTTGACAGCATTCTCAATCCCAATTAAAAATAATTAAAACCCAACAACATTAATTAGAAGTAACATGATGAGATTCACAATGGTATTCAAGTACTAGATACTCAAGTTGTCCATAACCGGGGACACGGCTAATCATGATTAGTTTGTTACTCTGCAGAGGTTTGCGCACTTTTCCCCACAAGACTCGATCGCCTCCGTTTGTTTTCTCGCACTACAAGGTGTTTGAGAAGACGGATGACCGAGACACAGTCTTTCAGAAGCGGTAGCACCTTACATGTGGGGTAGACCGTACCACCTACAACCCCTACATCTGCTAGTCCACCCCGTAAGAGTTCGCACAACTTAGTCAACTATGCCAGAGCCCATAATGGCTTGTGGCTGCACACGGAAGTTTCTAGCATGAAAGATCTTATGATCCCTTTGAGCCTGGGTGGCGGTCCAAAAAAAACAGGCAAGTCCTGATAGACATCAGGTGCCTCAATCCACCCAGATGTGTGTTTAAGTTGCCACCTTAGATAAACCTTTAAAATTATCAACTCACATCTGTAATGGATATCACTCACCCAATCCACGTCTACTAGCATAGCATGGCATAATAAGCAAACGTAGAAGTAACTCCCAAAGGTTTCATAATAATACAGGTAATAGGTACTACCTCATCTACTTCCCATCCCACAATTTAATTAGATCCTAATCATGAAATGTGTGAGGATTGATCTAATGCAATAAAACATGGGTTGTAGAAAAGGTATGATCAAAGTGTGAACTTGCCTGCAATGTTGATGAAGATGATTCGCACTCAAAACTCGTGATAGATCTACTCGTCACACTCCGGTCAATCTATCGTAAGCAAACAATAGTAACCACACAATAAGTACTCATCTAATGCACAAGTAAAACTCGAACGAGAGAACGAACCAGAAAGTTCAACTTAAGAACTCCGGTTGCAAAGAAAGAACGAATCGAACAAAGAAACGGAAAACAACCGGCGGAAGAAAACAACTCGGTTCTAGCAAGTTGAATCTAAATCAAATTTTACCGGGGCAAAAACTTGTTTAAGTTGATTAGACGGAACGGCAG
Source organism: Triticum urartu (assembly GCF_056163025.1). Taxonomy (NCBI): domain Eukaryota; kingdom Viridiplantae; phylum Streptophyta; class Magnoliopsida; order Poales; family Poaceae; genus Triticum; species Triticum urartu. The sequence continues at coordinate 147,696,351 of NC_141876.1, forward strand.
TTTTGAAACGAAACTCCAGGCGCTTGAATCACCTGATTCTGATAAACGAGCGAGAAGATAAACTAGAACGAAGATCGGATCTGAGATCACGATCGCGGAATAAATCCGACGAGAAGAAAAAGAAGAACGGTTAAACGAATGGACGTTCCTTAACCTAGAAGAATCCGGTGATCACGTTCGTTAGGACGAACGGTCCGGCGAACGGTCCAAGGCAACTAAATCGGAAAAGAAAACGAATCCGATCTAGGGTTTCGGAGAAGAAAACCGAAACGAAAACCGATCTAGAAAACCGAAATGGTTTAGCGAAGAACCAGAAAGAAAAACGAATCGATGGAGAAGAAAAGAATCGAAACGATTTATAGGAAAAACCAAACCGAGGGAAAGAAGAGACGCGGCGCGGTACCTCCGGCGAACGGCGGCGTTGGGTGGCGGCGGCGGCGCGGCAAGGTGCGGTGGCGGCGGTGACGCAGGGCGGCGGCGGCGGTGACGCAGGGCGGGGGCGGCGCGGCAAGGTGCGGCGGCGGCGGTGACGCAGGGCGGCGGCGGCGCGGCAAGGTGCGGCGGCGGCGGGTGAGACGCGGCGCGGGTGAGAGGCGCGGGGTGGGGCGCGGCTTGGAGAGGAGAGAGGGGCTTGGGATTTTGTGTGGGGAGAGGGGGGTGTTGGGGTATTTATATTGGGGAGGGGTGAAAATACTTGGGGTAGGGAACAAGAAATAAGAATAGGAGTAGAAAAGATCTAAAAAAAGAAACGGAATAAACGGAAGTAGGACAAAAGTCCTACTAGGACTTCCATAAGACAGGCGGCTCCTGGAGCCTGGCGCCTGCGCATGGGGAGGCTGGGGCGCTAGCGATGGCTTTGGCCTCGGCCGGCTGGTGGCTTGGGCCTTTGGCCCAAGGCGCTGCAGGTTTTTTTTTAAACGGTTCCACGCTCGGAAAAACACAGAAAACAAAATCTACCGAACTCCAAAAGTAATAAAGTAAATTTTCCCCGACTCCTAAAAATGAGCCGAACAAAATGAACTTTTCTACAGACCTAAAAGCAATTTTTTGAAAACGCGCATTTTTCCCTATCCAAATAAAATGCGAATAAACACCGGAAAACAAAATTTGATCTATTTATTAAATCTTCATTTTCCCTATATTTTGGGAAAGTCATATTATTCCCTCTCTCATATTTTTTTGATAACGGAAAAATAATTGAAGATGAAATAAATAAATCAAATGATCCTCTTTTCCAATTCGAGAAAACTCTCAAATAAGAAAATAACGAAATCTCCAACTCTCTCCGAAGGTCCTTGAGCTGCGTGAAATTTCTAGGATCGACCAAAAAGCAAGAAAATAAGATATGCATGATGATCTAATATTCCAAATTGAAAATAAATTCAAAAGAGCTTTGAATTTAATTTTTTTGAAACTCCCAACTCATATTTCATATAATTTGAAGAAGTCATTTTATCTTCTCTCGTGAAAATCATTGAGTCGCATAAAGTTTCAGAATTGGAATATTTTCAAATGAAATTCAAATATTTTCAACACCCCTTGTCATTTAAATAAATGGAAGAAGTCATGTCATCTTCTCTCCGGGGTTTAGTGTTGAAAAGAATTTGAATTCATAGAGATCAGAAAGCAAATATGAAAGTTTGGGAAAGTCCTTTTATTCCCTCTCATTTAACTTTCAAAAGAATTCGAATTTCACTTAATTTCACGCAATCAATCAATCAAATCTATCTATTTGTTTATAACATTCCAAAATTTAGAATTTTGGGATGTTACACCAAAGGAGGGGACAGACAAGCCCACAAGGGGGCTGGTGCATCTCCTCCCTAGTTTGGCCAGCCCTAGGGAAGGAAAAAGGGTAGGGCTAGCCCCTCCCGCCTTTCCCTCTCATGGGAAAAAGGAAAGGAGGGCGCCACCCTCCCCTACCTTTTCCCGCACTCCAAATAAGGAAACAGGGCGCGGCTTGGGAGGGACCCCAAGTAGGAATCTCCTACTTGGGCGCCTCCTTTGTCTGCTCCTCCCCCCACCTATATATATGTGGGAGGGGGCGCCTAGCACAACCACAACATTGTCTTAGTCGTGTGCGGCGCCCCCCTCCACCGTTTACACCCCCGGTCATATTTTCATAGTGCTTAGGCGAAGCCCTACGGAGATACCATCACCGTCACCACACCGTCGTGCTGCTGGAACTCATCCACTTCCTCACCGTCTTGCTGGATCAAGAAGGCCGAGGACGTCACCGAGCTGAATGTGTGTTGAACGGGGAGGTGCCGTATGTTCGGTACTTGATCAGTTAGAGCGCGAAGAAGTTCGACTACATCAACCGCATTACTAAACGCTTCCGCTTACAATCTACGAGGGTACGTAGGTACGTAGATACACTCTCCCCTCTCCTTGCTATGCATCTCCTTGATAGATCTTGCATGTGCGTAGAATTTTTTTGTTTTCCATGCAAAGTTTCCCAACAAGTATCACATCAACTCGGCGGATCGATATGCAATGGAGTGGCCTTTCAATCGATATCAATGTGAGGATTAGGGATTTCCATGCAACAGATGCACTAGAGCTATAAGTGTATGGAAGATCAATTAAAATTAAGTGGGTGTGCATCTGATACGTCTCAAATGTATCTATAATTTATGAAGTATTCATGCTGTTATTCTAACATTCTTGGGTGTTTTACAATCATTTTATAACAACTTTATATCATTTTTTGGGACTAACATATTGACCAAGTGCCTAGTGCTAGTTGCTATTTTTTGCTTGTTTTTTACATCACAAGAAATCAATATCAAACTGAGTCCAAACACCGCGAAAATTTTTGTGGATTTTTTATGGACCAGAAGACCACCAATGGGCCAAAGCAGCACCTGGGGGTGCCCCGAGGGGGGCACAACCCACTAGGGCGCGCCTGGGGGCCCAGGCATGCCCAAGTGGGTTGTGCCCACCTCGGTGGCCTCCTGCACCCCCTCTTTACCCTATAAATTCCCAAAAATTCCAGAAACCCTCAGGGTTAACCTAGATCAGAAGTTCTGCCACCGCAGGCCTCTGTAGCCACCGAAAACCAATATAGACCCCGTTTCGGCACCCTGCTAGAGGGGGGAATCATCTCCGGTGTCCATCTCCATCATCCGGGCGGCCACCACGTTGAGGGAGTAGTCCACCCTCGGGGCTGAGGGTTTGTACCAGTAGCTATGTGTTTAATCTCTCTCTGTCGTGTTCTTGAGATGTCACGATCTTGATGTATCGCGGGCTTTTTAATATAGTCGGGTCATATGGTGTTTTCTACTCTCTATCTTGTTGTGAAGAATTGAGTTTTTCCCTTTGAGATTTTGTTGTTATCGGATTGAATACTTTTATGGATTTGAGAATAGTTGATATATGTCTTGCAATTGAATACTCGTGGTGACAATGGGGTGTCATATTGATTCACTTGATATATGTTTTGGCACTCAACTCACGGATTCCCGAGGTGACATTGGGGTAATCTATGCATAGGGGTTGATGCATGTTCTTGTCTTTGTTTCTCCGGTAGAAATCTTTGGGCACTCTTTGAAGTTCTTTGTGTTGTATTGAATATTATGAATCTGAATTTTCTTTGGTGTTATTTTAGTACGAACTCTTGGTTAGATTGATCGGAAAGAATAGCTTCGTGTTATTTTAGTATGAACTCTAGGATAGATTGATCGAAAATAATAGCTTTGAGGTGGTTTCGTACCCTACAAACAATTCCATCTTATGTTCTTCGCTAGATAGGAACTTTGGAGTGATTCTTCATTGCATATTGAGGGACGGTTATATGATCCAATTATATTTGCACTTTTGAGAGATTGCACCAGTGAAAGTACGGACCTTAGGCCTTGTGTTTAAGCATTGCAATACCGTTTTTGTGCCCATTTACTATTTTCTACCTTGTTGTTTTTATTTATTCAGATTATAAAAATATATTTCTACCATCAATATTACACTTTTATCACCATCTCTTCGCCGAACTAGTGCACCTATATAATTTGCCATTGTATTGGGTGTGTTGGGGACACAAGAGATTTCTTGTATTTGGTTGCAGGGTTGTTTGAGAGAGACCATCTTCATCCGACACCTCCCACGGATTGATAAACCTTGGGTCATCCACTTGAGGGAAAATTGCTACTGTCCTACAAAACTCTACACGAGTCTACAAGAATAAAGTTGCATAGTAGACATCAAGCTCTTTTTTGGCGCCGTTGCCGGGGAGGTGAGTGCTTGAAGGTATATCTTTAGATCTTGCAATTGAATCCTTTAGTTTCTTGTTTTATCACTAGATTGGTTTATAAAAGAAAACTACAAAAAATGGAATTAAGGTTGCATCATATTATTCATCTCTATAATGTCTTTCGTGAAAATGATGGAAAGGAAAATTGTGCTCAATTGATAGAAGAAGAATTCAATAAAAATGTTTGGCATGAATGATGAGCACAATTGCAATGTTGCTAGTGTTAATTCTTTGAATATCCATGATGTTGGTGACATGCAAAGCCATAAGCTTGGGGATGCTATGTTTGATGAAGATGATATTTTTAGTCCCCCAAGATTTGATGTGCAAATTTGTTATAATGATTGCATGCCTCCTATTTATGATGATTATATTAATGAAAGTGGGTTTGGAAGAGTGTCAATTTTGGATAGTGATCCCACTATTTTTGGGGGTGTTGAATCTTATTGTTATAATGATAAAAGTGTATTTGGAGAGGTCATGACTTTATTTAGTGATGAATCCACTATTTTGGAAGAGGTTTCAATTGAATATGAAAACAAAGTTGCTATCTATGATGATTATGGTGATGACATGTATGCTATATTAAATAATGATAACCATGAAACTTGTCATCATGATTTTAGTTTTCAATCTCATGATAGTTATTTTGTTGAGTTTGCTCCCACCACTATTATGGATGAGAAGAAATTTTCTTATGTGGAGAGCAATAAATTTTTTATGCATGTGGATCATGAAAAAAATGTTTTATGTTACAGCTATATTGTTGAATTTGTTCATGATGCTACTGAAAATTATTATGGGGGAGGAACTTATGCTTGTAGGAATTGCAATAATATCAAGTTTTCTCTCTATGTGTTGAAAATCTTGAAGTTATGCTTGTTTTGCCTTCCTATGATAGTTGATTTTTGTTCTCATAAGTTGTTCACAAAATCCCTATGCGTAGGAAGTGTGTTAGACTTAAATGTGCTAGTCATATGCTTCATCATGCTCTATTTATGTTTCAATTCTTATCTTTTATGCAAGCATCATTGAAATCATCATGCCTAGCTTAAAAGGCATTAAAGAAAAGCGCTTGTTGGGAGACAACCCAACATTTACCCCTACTATTTTTGTGTGTTCATATGATTACGCTACTATATTAATAATGTTTATTGATTTTGTTTCAATAAAGTGCCAAGTAAAGCCTTTGGGATGGTTTATGGTGATAGTTGATTTGATCTTGCTGAAAAATAGAAACTTCTGCACTCAGGAAAATAATTCTCATTTTTGACAGAAGCGTGATAAAATACTGATTCTTTTTGCAGAAGATCAGTAGCCAAATTTCCCAAGTCTTACTAATTTTTCAGAATAGTTGGAGTAGCAGAAGTATGGTTGGAGTACAGATTACTACAGACTATTCTGTTTTTGATAGGTTATGCTTTCAATGCATAGTTTGCTTGTTTCCTAGTTTCTATGGCTTATATTGCTCAATATAAATTGTGAAAATGATATTCTACTATAGGAATTGTGTGGAAACAATTATGAATCTTGTCTTTGAAAGTACCAAAGTGAAATGGTTTGCTCTTTATCATACTAACCTATCTCACGAAGTTCCGTTAAGTTTTGTGTGATTGAAGTTTTCAACTTTTGGGTGAGATATCTATATGAGGAGAATAAGGAGTAAGAATACCCTAAGATTGGGTATGCCCAAGTCACCCCAAGTTAATATCCAAGGAATATCCAAGCAACTAAGCTTGGGGATGCCCCAGAAGGCATGCCCTCTTTCGTCTCCAACATTATCGGTAACCTCACTTGGAGCTATGTTTTCATTCGTCACATGATATGAGTTTTGCTTGGTGTGTCAATTTATTTTGTTTGGATTTGCTTTCTGTTATTTATAATAGTGTTTTGCATCTTTTATTTCAATAAAAGTGGCAATTATAGCCTTTACTATGCTTATTTTGCAAGTCTACATGTTGCTGTTTCAAAACAGAAAGTTTATCGATGTTGAAAAAATTCCCTAGGAAAGTCAAAGTGTGATAAAATGTTGAAACATTTTGCAAAATAAGCTCTGATAAATTTTCTACAGTGTGGTATTGTTTCATAATTTTTGATTTTAAGAAGTATTGATACTCTTTCATTCTTTACAGACTGTACTTATTTGGCAGATTGTTGTTATGTTTGCATTGTTTGCATATGCTTGCTTGTTTAATGATTCTATCTGAGGATAGGAGTATTAAATATGCAGAGGCATTTAGTATGAAATGTTGAATAATAATTTTGGTGATTTGCTACAGTAGAGAATGATAAGGGTTTATACTAACTTATCTCACAAGTTCTTGTTGAATTTTTTGTGGATGAAGCTTTTGAGATTTAGGAAAACCGTGATATGAGAAGAATTAAGGAGACACAAAATCTCAAACTTGGGGATGCCCAAGGCCCCCCAAGATAATATTTCAAGAAGTCTCAAGCATCTAAGCTTGGGGATGCCCCGATAGGCATTCCACCTTTCCTCTTCAACAATTATCGGTTAGTATCGGTTGAGCCTAAGTTTTTGCTTCTTCACATGAGTTGTGCTATTCTTAGAATATCATTTTATTTTCATTTTGCTTGCTGTTTTAATAAAATACTTAGATCTGAAAGTTTTTAAATAAAATAGAGTCCTCAAATAGTTACCAGGGAGGCTAGGTAAGCGGCATTCACATCCCATCAACAAAGCTCTTTTCTATGGAATTGCTTTAGTGCTTCACTTATATCTTTTTGAGCACGGTGTGCTTTAGTATTTTTGAAGAAATTCTCTCTTGCTTCACTTAAATTAATTTGAGAGAAAGAAATATTATGATCATGATCTTCACTTATATCTTTTGGAGTAGCTTGTCATTTACTCTTGTGCTTCACTTATATCCTATGAGTAAATTCTTGAATAAATTGAATGTCATGAAATTGAAATCATATCATGCCTAGTGGTAGCTTCACATTGGGTTTAGAAAGTGAAATCTTTTGAGGCTGGACAATCACAATATTGGTCATACAAGCAATTCACGAATAATTAATATAAGGAAGAGAACCTTCACATGCAAATACACTATCTTGGAAATCTTTTATAATTGTGAGCCCCCATCAAAATATTATATGCCAAAATTTTCGACGTTGGACAAGGAAGACAACGTAATGATTTATGTTTGTTCATATTCACATAGTAGTTATATTGTCATAGATCCTTCAACATATGGTGCTTGCCCCCCATCTTTGCTAGCCAAAAATTCCGTACCAAGTAGAGATACTCTTGTGCATCCAAAAACCCTTAAACCCAAATCTTATTTTCAAGAGTCCATGATACGTCTCCAATGTATCTATAATTTTTGATTTCTCCATGCTATTATATTATCTGTTTTGGATGTTTATGGGTTTTATTATACACTTTTATATTATTTTTGGGACTAACCTATTAACCCAGAGCCTAGTGCCAGTTTCTATTTTTTCCTTGTTTTAGAGTATCGCCGAAAAAGAAAATCAAACGGAGTCCAATTGACCTGAAACTTCACGGAACTTATTTTTGGAAGGAAAGAAACCTGGGAGACTTGGAGTCCATGTCAAGGAAGCTTCGAGGAAGCCACTGTTGGGGATCGTAGCAGAAATTTAAAATTTTCTACGCATCACCAAGATCAATTTATGGAGTCATCTAGCAATGAGGGAGAGAGGAGTGCATCTACATACCCTTGTAGATCGCGAGCGGAAGCGTTCAAGAGAACGGGGTTGATGGAGTCGTACTCGTCGTGATCCAAATCACCGATGATCCTAGCGCCGAACGGACGGCACCTCCGCGTTCAACACACGTACGGAGCGGAGACATCTCCTCCTTCTTGATCCAGCAAGGGGGGAGGAGAAGTTGATGGAGATCCAGCAACACGACGGCGTGGTGGTGGAAGCAGCGGAATTCCAGCAAGGCTTCGCCAAGCGCTACTGCAGGAGGAAGAGGTGTCACGGGAGGGAGAGGGAGGCGCCAGGGCTTAGGTGTGGCTACCCTCCCTCCCCTCCACTATATATAGGGGCTAGGGGGCGCATGCCCCCTTGGAGATCCCATCTAGAGGGGGGCGGCGGCCCCTCGGGGGGCAACGGCCCCCTAGGGTTTCCAACCCTAGGCGCCTTGGGCCTTGGGTGGGGTGCACCAGCCCACCAAGGGCTGGTTCCCATGCTACTTCAGCCCATGGGGACCTCCGAGATAGGTGGCCCCACCCGGTGGACCCTCGGGACCCTTCCGGTGGTCCCGGTACAATACCGGTGACCCCTGAAACTCTGCCGGTGGCCGAAACTAGACTTCCTATATATAAATCTTTACCTTCGGACCATTCCGGAACTCCTCGTGACATCCGGGATCTCATCCGGGACTCCGAACAACTTTTGGTTAACCACATACTAATATCCCTACAACTGTAGCGTCACCGAACCTTAAGTGTGTAGACCCTACGGGTTCGGGAGACACGTAGACATGACCGAGACAACTCTCCGGTCAATAACCAACAGCGGGATCTGGATACCCATGTTGGCTCCCACATGCTCCACGATAATCTCATCGGATGAACCACGATGTCGAGGATTCAATCAATCCCGTATACAATTCCCTTTGTCTATCGGTACGATACTTGCCCGAGATTCAATCGTCGGTATACCGATACCTTTTTCAATCTCGTTACGGCAAGTCTCTTTACTCGTTCCTGTAACACATCATCCTGTGAATAACTCCTTGATTACATTGAGCTCATTATGATGATGTCCTATCGAGTGGGCCCAGAGATACCTCTCTGTCATACAGAGTGACAAATCCCAGTCTCGATTCGTGCCAACCCAACAGATACTTTCGGGGATACCCGTAGTGTAACTTTATAGCCACCCAGTTACGTTGTGACGTTTGGCACACCCAAAGTACCCTTACGGTATCCGGGAGTTGCACAATATCATGGTCTAAGGAAAGGATACTCGACATTAGAAAAGCTTTAGTAGATGAACTACACGATCTTGTGCTATGCTTAGGATTGGGTCTTGTCCATCACATCATTATCCTAATGATGTGATCCCGTTATCAATGACATCCTATGTCCATGGTTAGGAAACCGTAACCATCTATTGATCAATGAGCTAGTAAACTAGAGGATCACTAGGGACATGTTGTGGTCTATGTATTCACACATGTATTACGATTTCCGGATAACACAATTTTAAATGAATAATAGACAATTATCATGAAGAAGGAAATATAATAATAACCATTTTATTATTGCCTCTAGGGAACATTTCCAACAACCACGAGGTAGGGGGCGTGCCCACCCCCCTGGGCGCGCCCTCCACCCTCGTGGCTCCCCTGACGTACTTCTTCCGCCTATATATCTCCATATACCCTAAAACGATCGGGGAGCACAATAGATCTGGAGTTCCGCCGCCAGAAGCCTCCGTAGCCACCAAAAACCAATCTAGACCTATTTCGGCACCCTACCAGAGGGGCAATCCCTCTCCGGTGGCCATCTTCATCATCCCGGTTCTCTCCATGACGAGGAGGGAGTAGTTCTACCTCGAGGCTGAGGGTATGTACCAGTAGCTATGTGTTTGATCTCTCTCTCTCTCTCTCTCTCGTGTTCTTGAGGTGGTATGATCTTGATGTATCGCGAGGTTTGCTATTATATTTGGATCCTATGATGTTTCTTCCCCCCTCTACTCTCTTGTAATGGATTGAGTTTTCCCTTTGAAGTACCTTATCGGATTGAGTCTTTAAAGATTTGAGAACACTTGATGTATGTATTGCCGTGCGTATCTGTGGTGACAGTGGGATATCACATGATTCACTTGATGTATGTTTTGGTGATCAACTTGCGGGTTCCGCCCATGAACCTATGCATAGGAGTTGACACACATTTTCGCCGTGATTCTTCGGTAGAAACTTTGGGGCACTCTTTGAGGTTCTATGTGTTGGTTGAATAGATGATTGTGAGGTTGTGTGATGCATATCGTATAATCATACCCACGGATACTTGAGGCGACATTGGAGTATCTAGGTGACATTAGGGTTTGGGTTGATTTGTGTCTTAAGGTGTTATTCTAGTACGGACTCCAGGGCTGTTTGTGACACTTATAGGAGTAGCCTAATAGATTGATTGGAAAGAATAAATTTGAGGTGGTTTCGTACCCTACCATAATCTCTTCGTTCGTTCTCTGCTATTAGTGACTTTGGAGTGACTCTTTGTTGCATGTTGAGGGATAGTTATGTGATCCAATTATGTTATTATTGTTGAGAGAACTTGCACTAGTGAAAGTATGAACCCTAGGCCTTGTTTCAACACATTGCAATACCGTTTACGCTCACTTTTATCATTAGTTACCTTGCTGTTTTTATAATTTCAGATTACAAAAACCTTTATCTACTATCCATATACCACTTGAGGGAAATTTGCTACTGTCCTACAAACCTCTGCACTTGGAGGCCCAACAGCGTCTACAAGAAGAAGGTTGTGTAGTAGACATCAAGCTCTTTTCTGGCGCCGTTGCCATGGAGGTGAGTGCTTGAAGGTATATCTTTAGATCTTGCAACCGAGTCTTTTAGTTTCTTGTTTTATCACTAGTTTAGTCTATAAAAGAAAACTACAAAAAATGGAATTAAGTTTGTCTCATACGCTTCATCTTTTTAATATCTTTCGTGAGTATGATGGAAAGGAAAATTGTGCCAAAGTGTTAGAAGAAGAATGCATTAAAATGTTTGGCACTAAATCTTTGAGTGATGAGCATGATTGCAATGTTGTTAGTATGAACTCCTTGAATATCCATGGTACTAATGATGATTGCACTAGTCATGATGATATTGTCTCCTATAAACATGTCAATTTTTGTGGAGTAAATTGGGTTTGTAAGTACACACCAAATAGGGAAGATAGATATTGCATGAGGCATAAGTACATAGAAACTAAATTGTTGCAAGAAAGGCTAGATGATTGTGCTGAAAATTTAATTTTTCTTAGCCGTACTTGTGAACTTTGCAATGAACATGATCATTTCAGTACCCAATGCAAATTGTTTCATGATCGTATCGTGTCCAAAAATTGTGATGACTTGATCTCCCTTGCACATCATAATGAACTTAGTTTGCTCTTGGGTTATGAAGAAATGAAACGTATAACTAAGGACATTCCAGAATTTGCCCTTGATAGAGTTCTTCATTTTGATCTAGAGGAAATTTATATGTATTGTGCGATGAATTGTATTGAAAATCCTTATATTGCCAATTACATAAAGAAAACAAAACAAATAGAAGATGGAGAGAATACTAATGAAAGGGAAGAGACCTCCCAATACCCTCCTATTATTTCTTATGATGAATCGGACGAGGAAGAGCCTCCTATTCAACCAATCTCATTAATAAGGAGCTCCAAAAAGAGGATTGAACCCACACATGATGTGGTGAAGAAAAAGAAAAGAAAAAGGAAGAGAGGTAAAAAGATATCTCCCCCAAATAATGCTGCTCCTATTACTATTGTGCCTCATGAAAATATAATTGTGGAAGATAATGATACTTATTATGATCTTGAAAATCTTTTTGGCACTTGCTTGGAAGAATATGATAATTGCTATACTATTGGTACTATCCATACTATTAATGATGAGAGTGATTATGCTTATGATATGAAAAGGCCCAAGCTTAGGGATGCTATGTTTGATGAATATGATGTTTTTGAGAATATATTTGCTGCAATTAATGTTTGTCCCAAGCTTGGGGATGCTACGTTTAATGAAGATGATATTTTTAGTCTCCCAAGTTTTCATATGCAAATTTATAATGATGATAGCATGCCTCCTACCTATGATGATTATTGTGATGATACTTATGCTATAAAAAGTAGTGACTATATTTATAAAACTTATCATGATTATGACTACCCCTTTTCTGAACATTACTCTTTTAATGTGGAAACAATTTATAGTATTTGAGTCTCTTATGATACTCCCACTATTCCGAATGAGAAGAATTTTGCTTATGTGGAGAGTAATAAAAATTCTATGCTTGTAGATCATGAAAAGAATGCTTTAGGTGCTGGTTATATTGTTGAATTTATTCATGATGCTACTGAAAATTATTATGAGGGAGGAATATATGCTTGTAGGAATTTCAATAATATCAAGTTTCCTCTCTATGTGCTTAAAGTTTTGAAGTTATGCTTGATTCTCTTTCCTATGCAAGTAGATTCTTGTTCCCACAAGTTGTTTGCTCACAAAATCCCTATGCATAGGAAGTGGGTTAGACTTAAATGTGCTAGTCATATTCTTCATGATGCTCTCTTTATGTTTCAATTCTTATCCTTTATGTGAGCATCATTGAAATCATCATGCCTAGCTAGGGGCATTAAACGATAGCGCTTATTGGGAGGCAACCCAATTTTATCTTTGTTCCTTGCTTTTTGTTCCTCTTTAGTAATAAATAATTCATCTAGCCTCTGTTTATATGTGGTTTTATTTTTTAATTAGTGTTTGTGCCAAGTAGAACCTTTGGGAAGACTTGGGTGAAAGTCTTTATGATCATGCTGTAAAAAACAGAAACTTTAGCGCTCACGAGAATTGCTGCCATTTCTATTTGGAGAGTTCTATTTAGTTAATTCTTTTTGAAGATGATTAATAGATAAATTACTCAGGTCCAACAATTTATTTGAGAATTTTATGAGTTCCAGAAGTATACGTTTGATACAGATTACTACAGAATGTTCTGTTTTTGACAGATTCTGTTTTCTATGTGTTGTTTGCTTATTTTGATGAATCTATGAGTAGTATCGGAGGGTATGAACCATAGAGAAGTTGGGATACAGTAGATTTTACACCAATATGAATTTAGAATGAGTTCATTACAGTACCTTATGATGGTGATTTTCTTTCTTATACTAACGGAGCTTACGAGTTTTCTGCTAAGTTTTGTGTTGTGAAGTTTTCAAGTTTTGGGTAAAGATTCGATGGACTATGGAATAAGGAGTGGCAAGAGCCTAAGTGTTGGTGTCAAAACCGGCGGATCTCGGGTAGGGGGTCCCGAACTGTGCGTCTAAGGCGGATGGTAATAGGAGACAGGGGACACGATGTTTACCCAGGTTCGGGCCCTCTTGGTGGAGGTAATACCCTACGTCCTGCTTGATTGTTCTTGATGATATGCGTATTAGAAGAGTTGATCTACCACGAGATCATAGAGGCTAAACCCTAGAAGCTAGCCTATGGTATGATTGTATGTTGTCCTATGGACTAACCCTCCGGTTTATATAGACACCGGAGGGGGCTAGGGTTACATAGAGTCGGTTACAAGGGAGGAGATCTTCATATCCGTATTGCCTAGCTTGCCTTCCACGCCAAGGAGAGTCCCATCCGGACACGGGACGAAGTCTTCAATCTTGTATCTTCATAGTCAAATAGTCTGGCCAAAGGATATAGTCCGGCTGTCCGGAGAACCCCTAATCCAGGACTCCCTCAGTAGCCCCTGAACCAGGCTTCAATGACGATGAGTCCGGCACGCGGTATTGTCTTCGGCATTGCAAGGCGGGTTCCTCCTTTGAATACTCCATGAAAGATTTTGAACACAAGGATAGTGTCCGGCTCTACAAAACAAGTTCCACATAACACCGTAGATAGAATAATATTTCCACAAATCTAATCTGCTGACGTGTTTTGACAGCACGACGTTACGTCATGGCCTGGTCATTGTTTGAACCGTTTTTCTCAACCAGCACCGCACATATCGCGAGGCGGTTTTCTTGACACGTCTTGTCGAAGCAGATATCGTGTCCCCCTTATTACGGGATTCTCATCAATACGGACGTGGGTAACCCACTTGTGCCCGTTGGTATGACTCCTCGATTTTAGGCGAGTCCAAAACGACCGCGAGGAGGACGCTTGACATTCACCCTCTTTATAAAGAGGCCAAGACCTGTCCCTTTTTACTCCTGCGCTCAATCGAATCCTTCCCCCGCCTCGAGTTCCAACACCCCAGGCTCAGGTCAGGCACTTTGGACCTTCAACCATGTCCGGATCCAACCTGCAAGGTTGGTGGATGCCTTCCTCTGTCACAGAGGAGGACATGAAGAAGCTGAGATAGGCCAGATATCTGACCGCCGAAATTTCACACAGGCTGCCCGCCCCGGGCAGGTCATCCCCACTCCCAAACCCAACGAGAGTGTTGTGTTTGTCTCTCACTTCCTCCGAGGACTAGGCCTCGCTCTGGATCCCTTTGTTAGGGGACTCATGTTCTATTATGGGCTGGATTTCCACGATCTGGCCCCGGATTCCCTCCTTCACATCTCGTCGTTCATCGTCGTATGTGAGGCCTTCCTCCACACTACCCCTCACTTCGGCCTGTGGCTCAAGACCTTCAATGTGAAGCCGAAGATGATCGAGGGGCGGCACGTAGAGTGCGGAGGTGCCATAATAAGCAAAAGCGCTAATGCTCTATGGCCAGAGGGTTCCTTCCCAGAGGTATCCGGTTTGTGGTAGCGGGAGTGGTTTTATATCACAGCTCCCCGAAGCGCCAAGTGGGCAGCCATCCCTGCCTTTCGCTCGGGCCCCCCACCACAACTGACGTCATGGATCATCGAGGGGCTAAACTGGGGTCCGGTTAAGGATGTGCCGACATTGCAGAGTCACATCTGAGATCTCATTGAGAGAGACATCAACCTGGTCACGGTGATGCAGGTCATGCTAGTTCGCCAGGTGCCGCCTTGCAAACGTATACCTCTCCGTTTGTGGGAGTTCAACCCGGAGGGACCGCGAATCATTCAGCACTTCCTCGGCATGACACTCGAGGAGATGTACAAGTTGTTCTTTGGATCACAAATAAAGAGTCCGGACACCACCGAGGATGCGGGTCTGAGGTGTAATCGCCCGAATACCCAAGTAAGTAATCCCATGGCTGAACACACTGTTTCACTTATTGATTATAACATCATTCTGAGAAGTCGCTCTTTGACCAGGACTGGATAACAGAGGCGAAGATGATCAGGTGTCCGGCCCCCCTTCCCGAGGGCTTGTCCAATCCAGTACTAGACAGAATGCTGGAGCCAGCGCCTTATCAAGTGCCCTCGAAGGAAGATAAAGGGGGGGAATAAAGAGGCCGGAAGCGAGCCTCACTCACTACTCGCCCCAACTGGGGGAACGAGCGCCTCCGCGAAGAAGGACAACCAAGGAGAAGAATCTGACATTCCCTCTCCCCAAGGAAGGAAGAGGACCACCCATGAAGATCCGGAAACAGAGGTTTCCAAACAAGGGAAGAAATCTTTGCCAGAGGGTCCTACCCCGGGGGGTACCCTTGCCGCACAGTGTCCGCAAGGGAATCAGCCCTCTACCGAGCTGTAAGTAATCAAAAAGTACTTAGTAGTGAAAATATCCTACCTTACTTCTGAGGACAATAACCGATGTTTATATCTTGTAGTTCGGATCGTAGCCCTTCTCGACAGAGTTCATCTTCAAGGGATCTTCTTCCGAAGATGATGGAGAGCGAAACACCTCCCCCTGCCACCCCGCCTCATGAAGCGGGTGACCTTGAAGTGTCATCGCGGAGGGTTTCTCCTGGTCCGCCAAGGCCAGGGGGTAATCCCTTGGCCACCCGGAGTCCTCAGTATTCGGCTCCTAAAGAGAGCAACGAAAAGAGTCCGGAACCGTATAGTGTGTGGTCGGACGCACTGAAGGATCTTCTGGAGCAAGCGGCCATCTCAGAAGCGCATCGCATGCTAATGAGTACGATAGTTGAAAGGATTTCATCCGCTGAAAGCGAATTGCGTGAAGCTTTTATGAGTCTGCTGAAAGGCTTTGAGGTACGTGACATAGTGGATGTTTCTGACAGTACCGCGCACGTTAGGTGTGCCCTATGCAGATAGTAGCCCCTGAGACTCTGGTTGTCGTCGGAAACGGCGGCAAGCGGAGGATCATAGTCCCAGGTAATAACCAGACCGCCTTTATGTGCAGATGGCTGAAGCTCCGGTGGCTAGCCGGACTGATGGGTTTGCCGAGCTAAAGCGTCAACTTGATGCGTCACATGCCGACATCGTGCTTGTCAACAAGCGGCTTGACGAGGCACGGGGTAAGTGATTTCTCCGGTGATCAACGTATAGCAAGAGGAGCAGGATGCCAATATCTTTAATATGTTGTGACTGCAGATGGAGCTGCCACCATGGAGACCCTTCGGGCAGAGCTTGCACGGGCCAAGGAACAAGCAAGGAATAGCGATGCGACCGCTCTAAGGGCGGTCGAAGAGCTGCGGGCCGAACCGTTCGCGCATCGCCAGAGCAAGGAAAGGATAGCCCAGATGGCCATTGAGTTGAAAGATGCCGCTGACCATTACCAGCTTCTTGAAGAAGAAAGCCGAGCGAGGGCCACAGACCTAGAGAAGGCCATGGTAGCCGCCAAGGAAGCCCGCTCTAAAATCAGAGCGATGAAGGAGGAGCTGCATCAAGCTGCGTATATCGTGGCTGGGAAGCCCTTCTTGTTGCAGACTAAGTTCGGATATCCGAAGTATGCTTCTCTTGATCAACTATGGAGTTCTGCGGACGCCTATGTGGATTTGGCGGAAAGTGCTGTTGATGCGGCCGAGTACTTCAAGGATCAAGGAGATCGCGAAGTGGAAAAGCTGTTCTGGTCATAGTTCCATGCTCCAGTGCGTCCGTTGCTGTTGAATGAGCAAATGGCCGAGTGGGCCGAGCTCCATAGGTTGTCCGGACTCGCCATGAGGTCCGTTGTGGATCATCTGTGGCCGAGAGGGCCAAGGCCGAATAGTTACTTTAGTTTGGTGCAACAATTCCTTGGTGCTATATCGCACATTGATGCTATGAAGAGGTTGGCGTGCATAGAGGGTGCGCGGATGGCCTTTGCCCGTGTCAAGACATACTGGGCAGAGATGGAGGCCACCACTGTTGCAACACAGGGTTCGGCCATGGGCCGAGTGGCTGCCGAGCACTACTTTGAAGAAGTTCTTGAAGGCGCTCATTCGATAGAGGCTCAGTGCTCGAAGAATATTATGTTCTAGTGACATGTACTCCCATTGTAAAAACAATGTTTTATTGAGTTTTGAAGGCTGTGTTTATACTTTTGCTTGAAAGTATTATGATGCCTCCTGTGCGGCCGTTTATGTATATATGTATATAACCTGAAAGTTTGCAGTCGTCGGCTTCTGCCCCCACGCATATAATGCGGGGGTGTTCGCAAAAAACGCGTATTCACGCTTGATCCAACGTCTTGGTCCATTAAGGAGGTGGTAGCGCAGCGAACGAGGCAATCGGACTATATTGCTTTAACACTTTCACTTAGCCATAGGAGTTTGACGGTGGGGCTACTATATAGCCGCTGGTACTTCTACGCTCGTCCGAATACGGGGCGCATACGTACATGACCGGGAAACGGCCCTTCGTTAATGTAGAGGAATCCTGAAGATTCCACTGGGTCATCGAGTGGTTGACCAGTCTCGCGCTATATCATGACAGTCAGTTTTCAGCTTTCTCTACTGAGGTGCTCATCCGGATGAACCAGGACACAATCGCAGTAGTTCTCCCAGTGCTACCTTAGCCGATATAGCAGAATGTAAGGTACCAAAACATGGGAGCCGGGCAAACCCAACATTTGACCAAAGACATGATTCGGAGCTGATGCATACAAGGCCAAACTCGCGACGCCGAACACTCCCTAAGGTATTCGGTCGTTATAACATATGCCGGGCTGAACAATGCCCTTAATAATAAACCGCGGGTGTCCAGGTACGTGCAATATCCTGGCGTGGCCACATGCCAATACGTCAGCATCCTTCTCGATTGTATTGAGTATCCGGAGGATGTGGGCAACAAGAGACAGTAAAAAAGGTTGACACAGGGTCTTAATCTAAAAAGAAACCTTTGAGCGGGTCCCTGCTGCACGTTTGTGCCTGTGTCTCCGTTGTGCCGTGTCCTGGATGGGTGTAGCACGATTGTCATCTGTAAAAGAGAAGAACTTAGGTGAAAGTTGCCGTGCCAAAAAATTGGTTATTATCAATAAACCATTAAAATTTAAGATAAGTAAAGTTGAGCTGGACTAGCCCTGATTACACGCGGGAAGCCCCTGGTACCGTCTAGGAGGGCTTGATTATCAAACCAATCTTATGTATATGTAGTGGTGCACTGGACTCGTCTAACCGTGTCCGTGGTCTTGACAACCTGTCATTTTTTCTGGTTGGTGAGGCCGTCTAGTGCTCGGCGGCTAAAGCCGCCGCACATTCTTCCGCGCGTAGAGCATGCTCAGTATTTCTGCTAACTGTGATGGTGCCACGTGGACCGGGCATCTTAAGCTTGAGAGAAGCATAATGCGGGATTGCATTAAAATGAGCGAAAGCCGCTCTTCCAAGTAGTGCCTGATAGCCACTTTGGAATGGAGCGATGTAGAAATTTAACCTTTCGCTTCAGAAGTTGTCGAACGAACCGAATACAACCTCTAGTAATAGAGAGCCCGTGCAGCGAGCCTCTAGGCCTGGTATTGCTCCCTTGAAGGTAGTAGTACGGTGGCTTATTTTTGATGGGTCTATCCCCATTTTGCGGACTGTGTCCTGATATATCAGGTTTAGACCACGTCCGCCGTCCATGAGGACTCTTGTGAGATGGTATCCGTTTATTATTGGGTCTAACACCAAGGCAGCCAATCCTTCGTGCCGGATGCTTGTCGCGTGATCCCCGTGATCAAAGATGATCGGGCAGGCCAACCAGGGGTTGAACCTAGGGGTGACGGGCTCTATGGCACGTGTGTCTCGTAGTGCATGTTTGCTTTTCCTCTTCGTCACATGGATCATGTTGACTGTTTTAACCTCTGGAGGGAATTTTTTCTGTCCTCCAGTGCTTTGCTGGCGAGGTTCATCCTCGTCTTCGCTTGGTGTCTCCCCCCCTTGTGTTAGGCGTTTAGTTTACCGGCCTGCTTGAAGACCCAGCATTCTCTATGGGTCTGATTTGCAGGTTTATCGGGGGTGCCATGAATCTGACATAGTTTGTCAAGGATCTTGTTTAGGCCAGACGGTCCGTCTCTGCTGCCTTTGAAAGGCTTTTTCCGTTGACCTGGTCGAGAGCCCCTGAATCCGGCGTTTACCGTCGTATTATCTGGGCTATCCTCTTTATTTCGACGCTTGCTTTTATTGCGTCATGGTTTTCCATTGCCATCCCTAACTTCGGATGTGCTTGGGTCACTGGTGCTGCTATGGGCTAACCAGCTGTCTTCGCCCACGCAAAAGTGGGTCATGAGACTTGTTAGAGTTGCCATTGTCCTCGGTTTTTCTTGGCCGAGGTGTCTGGCGAGCCATTCGTCTCGGACGCTGTGTTTGAAAGCTGCTAAGGCTTCGGCGTCCGGACAGTCGATGATTTGGGTCTTCTTGGTGAGAAACCTGTCCCAAAGTTTTCGGGCGGACTCTCCGGACTGTTGAATTATATGACTTAAATCGTCTGCATCCGGAGGTCGGACGTAGGTCCCTTGAAAATTAGCCCGAAAAGCGTTCTCGAGCTCCTCCCAACTTCCAATTGAGTTTTCGGGGAGGCTTTTCAGCCAGTGCCGAGCTGGTCCTTTAAGCTTGAGGGGCAAGTTTTTAATGGCATGGAGATCGTCTCCGCGAGCCATATGGATATGGAGGATAAAGTCCTCAATCCAGACCCCAGGGTATGTGGTCTCGTCATACGCTTCTATGTTCACTGGTTTGAATCCTTCTGGGAATTCATGGTCCAGCACCTCATCAGTGAAACATAGGGGGTGTGCGGCACCCCTGTACTTGGATGTACCATGGCGTTCGGACGGTTGTGGTATTTGGTTTTGATTTTGTGCCGGAGCACGCTTCCTAGATCCATAGATGGATCTGGTCGCACCAGATTTTTGGCGCAAGTCCTCACGTACATCATGTGTTGACTTATGTGCGTATTTGTTATCCGCTCTATCGCGGTCACGAGGTGGTGGATCTGGCCGGTTGGCCATTTCATTACTTGGCTGTGTGGGCTCTAAGGCCTCGTCATTGAATTCGGGTAACAGCTTGCGCTTTGGATAGCTCTTTGTGTGGTAACTTCCACCATACTTTGCTTCGCTGTCGAGCACTTTGTTCCACCTGCTGTTGAGTGTGTTTTGTGCGTCCTTAAGCCTTTGCTTCTTCTTCTTCAGACTCCTCGATGTGGCAATAAGCCTTTTTCAGAGGTTCTCTTGCTCCAAGTGCGTTTCCGGGATGATGTCTGCATCTTCGTCCGGACTGTTTTCCTCCCCCGATGGGGTTTGATGAGGGTTATCCTCGGCGTTGTCGTGTTTGGACATCGGATCCGTACTATGTTCGCCGCTTGCAGCTTCATCGTGCTCTGCCGTCGGGGCAATGTGGTCGTCGTTTCCTCTGGAGTCAACTGGAGTGTTGTTTTCTCTTGCGCTGTTATTGCCGTTTTTGCTATGGCGGGACTTGGAGCGGCGCCGCCGACGTCGGCGCTTGGGTTGCTTCTTGGAGGGGCCATCCTCTGTTGTCTCTTCGCCATTGCCTTCTTTGGGTGTATCCAACATGTATATGTCATGTGATGAAGTGGCTGGCCGGCGCGCTGCGGGCGCTGGATCCTGTTCGTCTCCTGCATCTTCGTCCATGCCGTCGATGTCTTCAGAGTCGAAGTTGAGCATGTCGGTTAAGTCATCGACAGTGGCTACTAAGTGGGTGGTGGGCGGGCAGCGAATTTCTTCGTCGTCCGTATCCCATCCTAGCCGGACATAGTTCGGCCAAGGTTCTCCTGACAGGGAGAGGGACCTCAATGAGTTTAGCACATCGCCGAAGGGCAAGTGCTAAAAAATACCCACGGAGGTGAACTCCATGATCGGCGCCTAGTTGGATTCGACGGGCACGGATGTAAGCGGCTCGGAGTCCATGGCCGGAGGTGAATCCAGTGGTTCGGCGACATGGCTCTCGTGAGAGGTGAAGTCAGTATCCGACTCTATCGCCACTGAGAGTGCGGCCTCCCTGGCGGGGTCTACCCGTCCGTCCTTGGATGGCACAATTTGCTCCGGTTTGAAGGCCGGAGGAGTTGCAGATGCGATCTCCTGAACACTGCCCGACGGCAGAGTTACATCTTGCTCATCGTGACTGTGCGGCACACCTGACACGGGCTCGAATCCGTCGAAGATAAAGTCTCCGCGGATGTCGGCAGTGTAGTTTAAATTTCCGACTCTGACCTAACGGCCAAGGGCGTAGCTCTCGATCTGCTCCAGATGGCCAAGCGAATTGGCCCACAGTGCGAAGACACCGAATACAAAGATCTGTCTGGGGAGGAAAACCTCACCCTGGAACGCATCGCTACCGATGATCGAGGGAGCCATCAAGCCTTATGGTGACGACACAGTGGAACTCTCAATGAAAGCAGCAATGTCGGTGTCAAAACCGGTGGATCTCGGATAGGGGGTCCCGAACTGTGCGTCTAAGGCGGATGGTAACAGGAGGCAGGGGACGCAATGTTTACCCAGGTTCGGGCCCTCTTGATGGAGGTAATACCCTACGTCCTGCTTGATTGTTCTTGATGATATGAGTATTACAAGAGTTGATCTACCACGAGATCGTAGAGGCTAAACCCTAGAAGCTAGCCTATGGTATGATTGTATGTTGTCCTACGGACTAAACCCTCCGGTTTATTTAGACACCGGAGGGGGCTAGGGTTAAATAGAGTTGGTTACAAGGGAGGAGATCTTCATATCCGTATTGCCTAGCTTGCCTTCCACGCCAAGGAGAGTCCCATCCGGACACGGGACGAAGTCTTCAATCTTGTATCTTCACAGTCCAATTGTCCGGCCAAAGGATATAGTCCGGCTGTCCGGAGACCCCCTAATCCAGGACTCCCTCACTAAGCTTTGGGATGCCCAAGGCACCCCAAGGTAATATTCAAGGACAACCAAAAGCCTAAGCTTGGGGATGCCCCGGATGGCATCCCCTCCTTCGTCTTCGTTCATCGGTAACTTTACTTGGAGCTATATTTTTATTTACCACATGATGTGTGTTTTGCTTGGAGCGTCATTTTATTTTATTTAGTTTTGCTTGCTGTTTGAATAAAATACCAAGATCTGAAATTCTTAAATGTTAGAGAGTCTTCACATAGTTGCATAATTATTCGACCACTCATTGATCTTCACTTATATCTTTCGGTGTAGTTTGCCATTTTCTCTAGTGCTTCACCTATATCCTTTTAGAGCATGGTGGTGGTTTTATTTTATGCTTCACTTATATTATTTTGAACTCTCATGCTTCACTTATATTATTTTGAGAGTCTTTAGAACAGCATGGTAGTTTGCTTTGGTTATGAAACTAGTCCTAATATGATGTGCATCCAAGAGGGATATAATAAAAACTTTCATATAAGTGCATTGAATACTAAGAGAAGTTTGATACTTGATGATTGTTTTGAGATATGGAGATAGTGATATCAAAGTTGTGCTAGTTGGGTAGTTGTGAATTTGAGGAATACTTGTGTTGAAGTTTCCAAGTCCCGTAGCATGCACGTATGGTAAACGTTGTGTAACAAATTTGAATCATGAGGTGTGATTTGATTGTCTTCCTTATGAGTGGCGGTCGGGGACGAGCGATGGTCTTTTCCTACCAATCTATCCCCCTAGGAGCATGCGCGTAATGCTTGGTTTTTGATGACTTGTAGATTTTTGCAATAAGTATGTGAGTTCTTTATGACTAATGTTGAGTCCATGGATTATACGCACTCTTACCCTTCCATCATTGCTAGCCTCTTCGGTACCATGCATTGCCCTTTCTCACATTGAGAGTTGGTGCAAACTTCGCCTGTGCATCCAAATCCCGTGATATGATACGCTCTTTCACACATAAACCTCCTTATATCTTCCTCAAAACAGCCACCATACCTACCTATTATGGCATTTCCATAGCCATTCCGAGATATATTGCCATGCAACTTTCCACCATTCTGTTTACCATGACACGTTCATCATTGTCATATTGCTTTGCATGATCATGTAGTTGACATAGTATTTGTGGCAAAGCCACCGTTCATAATTATTTCATACATGTCACTCTTGATTCATCGCAATCCCGGTACACCGCCGGAGGCATTCATATAGAGTCATACTTTGTTCTAGTATCGAGTTGTAATCATTGAGTTGTAAATAAATAGAAGTGTGATGATCATCATTTTCTAGAGCATTGTCCCAAGTGAGGAATAAAAAAAAGAGAAAGGCCATAAAAAAGAGAAGGCCCAAAAAAGGAGAAAGGCCATAAAAAAAGAGAAGGCCCAAAAAATGAGAGAAAAAGAGAGAAGGGACAATGCTACTATCCTTTGCCACACTTGTGCTTCAAAGTAGCACCATAATCCTCATGATAGAGAGTCTCTTATTTTGTCACTTTCATATACTAGTGGGAATTTTTCATTGTAGAACTTGGCTTGTATATTCCAACAATGGGCCTCCTCAAGTGCCCTAGGTCTTGGTGAACAAGCAAGTTGGATGCACACCCACTTAGTTTATTTTGTTGAGCTTTCATACATTTATAGCTCTAGTGCATCCGTTGCTTGGTAATCCCTACTCCTTGCATTAACATCAATCAATGGGCATCTCCATAGCTCATTGATTAGCCTTGTTGATGTGAGACTTTCTCCTTTTTGTCTTCTCCACATAACCCCCATCATCATATTCTATTCCACCCGTAGTGCTATATCCATGGCTCGCACTCATGTATTGCATGAAGGTTTATAAAGTTTGAGATTACTAAAGTATGAAACAATTGCTTGGCTTCTCATCAGGGTTGTGTATGATGAGAGCATTCTCTTGTTATGAAAATGGAGCATGACCAAACTATATGATTTTGTAGGGATGAACTTTCTTTGGCCATGTTATTTTGAGAAGACATGATTGCTTAGTTAGTATGCTTGAAGTATTATTATTTTTATGTCAATATTAAACTTTTGTGTTGAATCTTATGGATCTGAATATTCTTGCCACAATAAAGAAGAATTACTTAGAGAAATATGTTAGGTAGCATTCCACATCAAAAATTCTGTTTTTATCATTTACCTACTCGAGGACGAGCAGGAATTAAGCTTGGGGATGCTGATACGCCTCCAACGTATCTATAATTTTTGATTGCTCCGTGCTATTGTATTATCTGTTTTGGATGTTTATGGGCTTTATTATACACTTTTATATTATTTTTGGGACTAACCAATTAACCCAAAGCCAGTGCCAGTTTCTGTTTTTTCTTTGTTTTAGAGTGTCGCAGAAAAGGAAAATCAAACGGAGTCCAATTGACCTGAAACTTCACGGAACTTATTTTTGGAAGGAAAGCAACCCGGGAGACTTGGAGTCCACGTCAAGGAATCTTCGAGGAATCCACGAGGTAGGGGGCACTCCCACCCCCCTGGGCGCGCCCTCCACCCTCGTGGGCCCCTCGTGGCTCCCCTGACGTACTTCTTCCGCCTATATATCTCCATATACCCTAAAACGATCGGGGAGCACAATAGATCGGGAGTTCCGCCGCCATAAGCCTCCGTATCCACCAAAAACCAACCTAGACCCGTTCCGGCACCCTGCCGGAGGGGGCAATCCCTCTTCGGTGGCCATCTTCATCATCCCGGTGCTCTCCATAATGAGGAGGGAGTAGTTCTCCCTCGGGGCTGAGGGTATGTACCAGTAGCTATGTGTTTGATCTCTCTCTCTCTCTCTCTCTCTCTCGTTCTTGAGGTGGTATGATCTTGATGTATCGCGAGCTTTGCTATTATATTTGGATCCTATGATGTTTCTTCCCCCCTCTACTCTCTTGTAATGGATTGAGTTTTCCCTTTGAAGTTATCTTATCGGATTGAGTCTTTAAAGATTTGAGAACACCTGATGTATGTCTTGCCGTGCGTATCTGTGGTGACAATGGGATATCACGTGATTCACTTGATGTATGTTTTGGTGATCAACTTGCGGGTTCCGCCCATGAACCTATGCATAGGGGTTGGCACACGTTTTCATCGTGATTCTTCGGTAGAAACTTTGGGGCACTCTTTGAGGTTATATGTGTTGGTTGAATAGATGAATGTGAGATTGTGTGATGCATATTGTATAGTCATACCCACGGATACTTGAGGTGACATTGGAGTATCTAGGTGACATTAGGGCTTTGGTTGATTTGTGTCTTAAGGTGTTATTCTAGTACGAACTCTAGGGCTGTTTGTGACACTTATAGGAATAGCCCAACGGATTGATTGGAAAGAATAACTTTGAGGTGGTTTCGTACCCTACCATAATCTCTTCATTCGTTCTCCGCAATTAGTGACTTTGGAGTGACTCTTTGTTGCATGTTGAGGGATAGTTATGTGATACGTCTTCAACATATCTACAATTTTTGATTGCTCCATGCTATATTATCTACTGTTTTGGACATTATTGGGCTTTATTATCCACTTTTATATAATTTTTGGGACTAACCTATTAACCGAAGGCCCAGCCCAGAATTGCTGTTTTTTGCTTGTTTTAGGGTTTCGAAGAAAAGGAATATCAAACGGAGTCCAAACAGAATGAAACCTTCGGAAACGTGATTTTCTCATCAGATAAGATCCAGGAGACTTGGACCCTCCGACAAGAAATCCACGAGGCGGTCACGAGGGTGGAGGGCGCCCCCCCTAGGGTGCGCCCCCTGCCTCGTGGGCCCCTCGAAGCTCCATCGACGTACTTCTTCCTCCTATATATATCCACGTACCCCCAAACGATCAGATACAGAGCCAAAAACCTAATTCCATCGCCGCAACTTTCTGTATCCACGAGATCCCATCTTGGGGCTTGTTCCGGAGCTCCGCCAGAGGGGGCATCGATCACGGAGGGCTTCTACATCATCATCCAAGCCTCTCCAATGAAGTGTGAGTAGTTTACTTCAGACCTACGGGTCCATAGCTAGTAGCTAGATGGCTTCTTCTCTCTTTCTGGATCTCAATACAATGTTCTCCCCCTCTCTCGTGGAGATCTATTCGATGTAATCTTCTTTTTGCGGTGTGTTTGTTGAGAGCGATGAATTGTGGGTTTATGATCAAGTCTATCTATGAATAATATTTGAATCTTCTCTGAATTCTTTTATGTATGATTGGTTATCTTTGCAAGTCTCTTCGAATTATCAGTTTGGTTTGGCCTACTAGATTGGTTGTTCTTGCAATGGGAGAAGTGCTTAGCTTTGGGTTCGATCTTGCGGTGTCCTTTCCCAGTGACAGAAGGGGCAGCAAGGCACGTATTGTATCGTTGCCATCGAGGATAACAAGATGGGGTTTTTCTCATATTGCATGAAACTATCCCTCTACATCATGTCATCTTGCTTAAGGCGTTACTCTGTGTTTAACTTAATACTCTAGATGCATGCTGGATAGCGGTCGATGAGTGGAGTAATAGTAGTAGATGCAAAATCGTTTCGGTCTTCTTGTCTCGGACGTGATGCCTATATACATGATCATACCTAGATATTCTCATAACTATGCTCAACTCTGTCAATTGCTCAACAGTAATTTGTTCACCCACCGTAGAATACTTATGCTCTTGAGAGAAGCCACTAGTGAAACCTATGGCCCCCGGGTCTCTTTCTCATTATATCAATCTCCATCACTTTATTATTGCTCTGCTTTTACTTTGCTTTTACTTTTTACTTTGCATCTCTATACCAAAAATACCAAAAATATTATTTATCATCTCTATCAGATCTCACTTTCGTAAGTGACCGTGAAGGGATTGACAACCCCTAAGCGCGTTGGTTGCGTTGAGCTATTGTTTTTGTGTAGGTACAAGGGACTTGTGTGTGGCCTCCTACTGTTTTGATACCTTGGTTCTCAAAAACTGAGGGAAATACTTACGCTACTTTGCTGCATCATCCCTTCCTCTTCGGGGAAATCCAACGCAGTGCTCAAGAGGTAGCAAGAAGAATTTCTGGCACCGTTGCCGGGGAGTCGATGCAAAAGTCAACATACCAAGTACCCATCACAATCCCTATCTCCCGCATTACATTATTTGCCATTTGCCTATCGTTTTCCTCTCCCCCCAATTCACCCTTGCCGTTTTATTCGCCCTCTCTCTCTCTATATCCTCCCTCTCTTTCTCTATTTGCCTCTTTTTGCCCGTTTCTTGTTTGCTCGTATGGTTGGAATAGTCGTTTATTTATTACTAAACAGAGAACCTAAGATCTATGGATCCTCATCCGCTTGCTAATATTTTTAAGAGATCCAATTATGATGAACCAATTGCTAGTGAGTTTTGTGCACTAGATTATCTTTATGAGGTTTTGCTTGAAATTCGTGAATCTGAAAAGTGTGATGAATTACCCTGTGAAGCGATTCACGATAGATATTTGAATAAAAAGCATGATTGCAATGATTTTATTATAAAATCTATTTATGTAAATTGTGCTAATAATATGCAACACCCTAAGCTTGGGGATGCTAGTTTTGCTATGTCCTCTACTTGTTGCAATGATCATGATTGGGGTGATTCTTCTTATGATCTTGAAAATTTATTTAAGCCCCATGATGAATATGAGATTGATAATAGTGTTTGCAATATTATTGAAAGTGGGTTTGGAAGAGTGTCAACTTTAGATACCACATATTTGGAGAATGATCAATCTTATGAAAATCTTGATAAAAGTGGGTTTGGAGAAGTCATGACTTTAGTTAATGTTAATCCCACTATTTTGGAAGAATGTCAACTTTGCATGCATATGGATCGTGTTGAAAATATTTTATGTGATAGCTATTTTGATGAATTTTCTTATGATTCCACATGCAATTATTATGAGAGAGGAAAATATGGTGGTAGAAATTTTCATGTTACTAAATTACCTCTCGTTATGTTGAGATTACTATTGTTTCTTTCCTCTTCCATGCATATGCTAGTTTTTGCTTGTCGTGATAATTTGTTTACCTATAAGATGCCTATGCATAGGAAGTATGTTAGACTTAAATGTGCTTGTCACATGTTTTATGATGCTCTCTTTGTGCTTCAATTCTTGTCTTTCATGTGAGCATCATTGAAATTATCAATGCCTACCTAAAAAGGCTTTAAAGAAAAGCGCTTGTTGGGAGTCAACCCAATATTTTTCCTTGATTTTATTAAATAAATAAATTATTTAGCCTCTGTTTTGGTTGTGTTTTTGTGTTTAATTAGTGTTTGTGCCAAGTAGAACCGTTGGGAAGACTTGGGGAAAGTCTTGTTGAACTTGTTGTAAAAAAACAGAAACTTTAGCGCTCACGAGAACTGCTGTAATTTTTATTTGAAGAGTGATATTTAGTTAATTATTTTTGAAGATTATTAATAGATAAATTCCTCACGTCCATAAATTTATTTTAGAATTTTTGGGGTTCCAGATCTTGCGCTAGCTACAGATTACTACAGACTGTTCTGTTTTTGACAGATTCTGTTTCTCGTTTGTTGTTTGCTTATTTTGATGAATCTATGGCTATTAAAATAGTTTATAATCCATAGAGAAGTTGGAATACAGTAGGTATAACACCAATACAAATAAATAATTAGTTCATTACAGTACCTTGAAGTGGTCTTTTGTTTTCTTTCGCTAACGGAGCTCATGAGTTTTCTACTTTAAGTTTTGTGTTGTGAAGTTTTCAAGTTTTGGGTAAAGATTTGATGGATTATGGAACAAGGAGTGGAAAGAGCCTAAGCTTGGGGATGCCCATGTCACCCCCAAGATAATCTAAGGATAGCTAAAAGCCAAAGCTTGGGGATGCCCCGGAAGACATCCCCTCTTTCGTCTACTTCTATCGGTAACTTTACTTGGAGCTATATTTTTATTCACCACATGATATGTGTTTTGCTTGGAGCGTCTTTTATGATTTGAGTCTTTGCTTATTAGTTTACCACAATCATCCTTGCTGTACACACCTTTTGAGAGAGCCATACATAATTTGGAATTTGATAGAATACTCTATATGCTTCACTTATATCTTTTGAGTTATATAATTTTGCTCTAGTGCTTCACTTATATCTTTTAGAGCACGATGGTGGATTTGTTTTATAGAAACTATTGATCTCTCATGCTTCACTTAGATTATTTTGAGAGTCTTAATAGCATGGTAATTTTCTTAATAATAATATGCTTGGTATTCAAGATTTGTAAAACTTTCTTTTGAGTGCGTTGAATACTAAGAAAAAAATTGATGCTTGATAATTGTTTTGAGATATGAGGATGGTGATATTAGAGTCATGCTAGTTGAGTAGTTGTGAATTTGAGAAATGCTTGTGTTAAAGTTTGTGATTCCCGTAGCATGCACGTATGGTGAACCGTTATGTGATGAAGTCGGAGCATGATTTATTTATTGATTGTCTTCCTTATGAGCGGCAGTCGGGGACGAGCGATGGTCTTTTCCTACCAATCTATCCCCCTAGGAGCATGCGCGTAATACTTTGCTTTGATAACTTATAGATTTTTGCAATAAGTATATGAGTTCTTTATGACTAATGTTGAGTCCATGGATTATACGCACTTTCCTCCCTTCCACCATTGCTAGCCTCTCTAATACCGCGCACTTTTCGCCGGTATCATACACCCACCAAATACCTTCCTGAAAACAGCCACCATACCTACCTATCATGGCATTGCCATAGCCATTCCGAGATATATTGCCATGCAACTTTCCACCGTTCCATTCATTATGACACATTCCATCATTGTCATATTGCTAGCATGATCATGTAGTTGACATCGTATTTGTGGCAAAGCCACCGTTCATAATTCTTTCATACATGTCACTCTTGATTCATTGCATATCCCGGTACACCACCGGAGGCATTCATATAGAGTCATATTTTGTTCTAAGTATTGAGTTGTAATTGTTGAGTTGTAAGAAAAAAAGTGTGATGATCATCATTTTTAGAGCATTGTCCCAAGTGAGGAAAGGATGATGGAGACTATGATTCCCCCACAAGTCGGGATGAGACTCCGGACGAAAAAAAAGAGGCCATAAAAAAAAGAGAAGGCCCAAATAAAAAAATGAGAGAAAAAGAGAGAAGGGACAATGTTACTATCCTTTTACCACACTTGTGCTTCAAAGTAGCACCATGATCTTCATGATAGAGAGTCTCTCATTATGTCACTTTTATATACTATTGGGAATTTTTCATTATAGAACTTGGCTTGTATATTCCAATGATTGGCTTCCTCAAAATGCCCTAGGTCTTCATGAGCAAGCGAGTTGGATGCACACCCATTTAGTTTCTTTTGAGCTTTCATATACTTATAGCTCTAGTGCATCTGTTGCATGGCAATCCCTACTCACTCACATTGATAGCTATTGATGGGCATCTCCATAGCCCGTTGATACGCCTAGTTGATGTGAGCTATCTTCCCCTCCTTTTGTCTTCCCCACAACCACCCTTCTATTCCACATATAGTGCTATATCCATGGCTCATGCTCATGTGTTGCGTGAAGATCGAAAAAGTTTTGAAAATGTCAAAAGTATGAAACAATTGCTTGGCTTGTCATCGGGGTTGTGCATGATTTAAATACTTTGTGTGGTGAAGATAGAGCATAGCCAGACTATATGATTTTGTAGGGATAGCTTTCTTTGGCCATGTTATTTTGAGAAGACATAATTGCGTTGTTAGTATGCTTGAAGTATTATTATTTTTATGTCAACATGAACTTTTGTCTTGAACCTTTTTGAATCTGAATATTCATACCACAATTAAGAAGATTTACATTGAAATTATGCCAAGTAGCACTCCGCATCAAAAATTCTCTTTTTATCATTTACCTACTCGAGGACGAGCTGGAATTAAGCTTGGGGATGCTTGATACGTCTCCAACGTATCTATAATTTTTTATTGCTCCATGCTATATTATCTACTGTTTTGGACATTATTGGGCTTTATTATCCACTTTTATATTATTTTTGGGACTAACCTATTAACCGGAGGCCCAGCCCAGAATTGCTGTTTTTTTGCCTGTTTTAGGGTTTTGAAAAAAAGGAATATCAAACGGAGTCCAAACGGAATGAAACCTTCGGAAACGTGATTTTCTCATCAGATAAGATCCAGGAGACTTGGACCCTCCGTCAAGAAAGCCACGAGGCGGTCACGAGGGTGGAGGGCGCCCCCCCTGGGCGTGCCCCCCTGCCTCGTGGGCCCCTCGAAGCTCCACTGACGTACTTCTTCCTCCTATATATATCCACGTATGTAGCGACCTGACCCGAATGGATCAAGTCTCTGTGCTTAAGTGTTATCCCTGGATCGGTATGCTGACACACACAGTACTCGAAGGTTTTATAACAGAGGTAAATCACATGTATAAAGTAACGTAAATACTATTACCTCAATCCATATAGCGGAAGCAACAAGGTTGTGGATTCCCATCAACACCAACGGCAAAGTTGAGTGTAGAAATCGTAACCCTAGCGTATCACTTACTCACCGTAAGAAACCTGCAACATGAGACGTTGCAGCCCGAAACAGGTCAGTACATTGAATGTACTGGCAAATTCACACCATAGAGAATGATGAGCAAAGGCTATCACTACATGCATATTTGGCTGGTGGAAAAGCTCTATGGTTATAGTTTTTGCGAAAAGCCAATTTTTCCCTACTACAAAGGAATATAATTTATTTAACTATCATGGTGGTTGTTGATCATTGAGAATGGTTGACAGCATTCTCAATCCCAATTAAGTAACATCATTAAACCCAACAGAATTAATTTAAAGTAACGTGATGAGATCAACAAGATAATCCAAGAACTAGATACTCAAGATGTCCATAACCGGGGACACGGCTAACCATGATTAGTTTATACACTCTGCAGAGGTTTGCACACATTTCCCCACAAGACTCGATCGCCTCCGTTGGATTTCTCGAACTACATGGTGTTTGAGAAACGGATGACCGAGACACAGTCTTTCAGAAGCACTAGCACCTTACGATGGATAGACCGGTACACCTACTTTCCCCTACATCTGCTAGTCTACCCTGTAAGAGTTTGCACGACTTAATCAACTATGCCAGAGCCCATAATGGCTTGTGGCTGCACACGGAAGTTTCTAGTATGAACAATCTCATGATCCCTTTGAGCCTGGGTGGCGGTCCAAAAGAAAACAGGCAAGTCCTGGATTACCCAGGTGCCTAGACAGGCAATCCTAGAATAACTAGGTGCCTCAATCCACCCAGATGTGTGTTTAAGTTGCCACCTTAAGTAAACCATTAATTAACAATCTCACATCTGTCATGGATACTCTCAAAACCCAATCCACGTCTACGAGCATAGCATGGCAATGTAAGCATGACATAATAGTAACTCCCAAGGGTTTGATAATAAATAGGTAATAGGTACTACCTCAACTACTTCCCATCCCACAATTTAATTAGATCCTACCATGCAATGTTTGAGGTTTGATCTAATGCATAAAAACTGGGTATGAAAGGGGATATGATCAAAGTGTGAACTTGCATGCAATGTTGATGAAGATGATTCGCACTCAAAACTCTTGATAGCTCTACTCGTCACACTCCGGTCAATCTATCGAAATCAAGCAATAGTAACCACACATAAGCAATCACTCAAAAGATCAGAAAGATCGAAGAAAATGATTCGAAAAACATCAAAACCAAGCAAATAGCTCTTGCAACATAAAACAATTTCTAACAGTACCAAAATTATGTGAATTTGGCCTTATCAGAATGTTTAGATCAAGAGCTTCGATTTGCAAAAAGAATCAACTCAAGCGGAGCTACGAAACTCAAGTTATGATCAAACGAAGTTTGAATGCCAATCTGATCTAATTCAAATTTTAAACTTTTCAAAAACATGTTTGAGTTGGATTAATGGATCGAGGGGATCATAACGAAGACGTGAGCATTGGTTTCGTTGAATTTGGACAAACGGTGTAAAAGTTATGACTGTTTGAAGAACAGGGACTATTCGGTAAAAACTTTAATTATGAAGAGGTCCCTATCCTAAATAAAACAGGAAAAAGAAAAACTTAACCAACGAACGTCCGCTATAGAAACATAAGTGACGAATTCGTCCACTACAAAGGCCTAAACAGAAAACGTTCACTATTTAGAGGATACCGATCGGTTTTTTAGAAGAAAAACCTAATAATAAAAAAACGGAAAAACAGGGTGGTGGTTTTACCGGTTCGTGACGGTTTTGAAAAAAAACCGGCGGGTCGGGCGGACCGGGGCGGCAGATCGGTTTTCGGCAACGGCGGCGGGTTCCGGCGATCTCCGGCGAGGCGGTGCGGGGCTCCGGCGACGGCTCCGGTCGTCGGAGGAGACGGCGAGGCGCACGGGGAGAGGCGGCGCGGGGCGACGGGTGCGCTGGGGCGCGGGCGGGGTGGAGAGCGAGGCGCGGGGCGAGGGGCGGCTGCGGCGGTGATGCAGCGCTGTGGCGGCGAGATGCGGCGGAAGCAGCGGCGCGATGCGAGAGGAGGAGAGGAGAGGCGGCGGCGGGATTTATAGGGGGAGGGCAAGGCGATGGCGTGGGCGAGGGGCAGAGGAGAGGCGGCGTGAGGAGTCCGCGGCGGAGACGGCGGCCATGGCAGTGCGGCGGCGTGCTGGCTCGGGAGTCCCTCCCGAGCTCGGGGATGACGAGGAGGTGGGCTGGGCCGCGGCCTGGCCTGGGAGCTGGGCCAGCCCAGTCGGTGAGGAATTTTTTTTTAAATAAAGATTTTTTTTCCAGACAAACAACAATTAAAAACAAATAGAAATAAAAATATTATATAGGCATATAATATATCAAAATTTTCAGAAAAAGATTTTCCACAACATGGACATTTTTAATATGCCAAATAAAATCCTCACAAAACCAGATAAATCAAAGAGTGCTACTGGTCTATTAAAATCCAACAAGAATCATTTTAAAAATACCAAAATGATTTCAAATTAATTTTTCTCCAATTTTCTATTGTAGGGAATCATGTTACCCTAATTTCCATATATTTTATTTTTGGAGAAAAATAATTTGAATAAAACTCAAATAACCCAATTTGAAAAATAACTTCAACTGGATTTTTTTTAAATTTGAATTTCTTTGAAACTCCCAACTCATATTTCATATAATTTGAAGAAGTCATTTTATCTTCTCTCGTGAAAATCATTGAGTTGCATAAAGTTTCAGAATTTGAAAATAGTCCCAAATGAAATTCAAATATTTTTCAAATACCCTTTTCATTTAATTAAATGCAAGAAGTCATATCATCTTCACTCAAGGGTTTTGTATTTGAAAAGAATTTGAATTTACGAAGATCACAATTGCAAAATGAAAGTTTGGGAAAGTCCTTTTATTCCCTCTCATTTAACTTTCAAAAAGTTTCGAATTTCACTCAATTTCACACAATCAATCAAACAATCAATCAAATCTATCTATTTGTTTATAACATTCCAAAATTTAGAATTTTGGGATGTTACAACGTACCCCCAAACGATCAGATACGGAGCCAAAAACCTAATTCCACCGCCGCAACTTTCTGTATCCACGAGATCCCATCTTGGGGCCTGCTCCGGAGCTCCGCCAGAGGGGGCATCGATCACGGAGGGCTTCTACATCATCATCCAAGCCTCTCCGATGAAGTGTGAGTAGTTTACTTCAGACCTACAGGTCCATAGCTAGTAGCTAGATGGCTTCTTCTCTCTTTCTGGATCTCAATACAATGTTCCCCCCCTCTCTCGTGGAGATCTATTCGATGTAATCTTCTTTTTGCGGTGTGTTTGTTGAGACCGATGAATTGTGGATTTATGATCAAGTCTATCTATGAATAATATTTGAATCTTCTCTGAATTCTTTTATGTATGATTGGTTATCTTTGCAAGTCTCTTCGAATTATCAATTTGGTTTGGCCTACTAGATTGGTTGTTCTTGCCATGGGAGAAGTGCTTAGCTTTGGGTTCGATCTTGCGGTGTCCTTTCCCAGTGACAGAAGGGGCAGCAAGGCACGTATTGTATCATTGCCATCGAGGATAACAAGATGGGGTTTTTCTCATATTGCATGAAACTATCCCTCTACATCATGTCATCTTGCTTAAGGTGTTACTCTGTGTTTAATTTAATACTCTAGATGCATGCTGGATAGCGGTCGATGAGTGGAGTAATAGTAGTAGATGCAGAATCGTTTCGGTCTACTTGTCTCGGACGTGATGCCTATATACATGATCATACCTAGATATTCTCATAACTATGCTCAACTCTGTCAATTGCTCAACAGTAATTTGTTCACCCACCGTAGAATACTTATGCTCTTGAGAGAAGCCACTAGTGAAACCTATGGCCCCCGGGTCTCTTTCTCATTATATCAATCTCCATCACTTTATTATTGCTTTGCTTTTACTTTGCTTTTACTTTTTACTTTGCATCTCTATACCAAAAATACCAAAAATATTATTTATCATCTCTATCAGATCTCACTTTCGTAAGTGACCGTGAAGGGATTGACAACCCCTAAGCGCGTTGGTTGCGTTGAGCTATTGTTTTTGTGTAGGTACAAGGGACTTGTGTGTGGCCTCCTACTAGATTGATACCTTGGTTCTCAAAAACTGAGGGAAATACTTATGCTACTTTGCTGCATCATCCCTTCCTCTTCGTGGAAATCCAACTCAATGCTCAAGAGGTAGCATTATGTGATCCAATTATGTTATTACTGTTGAGAGAACTTGCACTAGTGAAAGTATGAACCCTAGGCCTTGTTTCAACACATTGCAATACCATTTACACTCACTTTTATCATTAGTTACCTTGCTGTTTTTATAATTTCAGATTACAAAAACCTTTATCTACTATCCATATATCACTTGTATCACCATCTCTTCGCCGAACTAGTGCACCTATACAATTTACCATTGTATTGGGTGTGTTGGGGACACAAGAGACTCTTTGTTATTTGTATGCAGGGTTGCTTGAGAGAGACCATCTTCATCCTACGCCTCCTACGGATTGATAAACCTTAGGTCATCCACTTGAGGGAAATTTGCTACTGTCCTACAAACCTCTGCACTTGGAGGCCCAACAACGTATACAAGAAGAAGGTTGTGTAATAGACATCAGTCCACCATACCTACCTAGGGATTGAATAAGATCCTTCAAGTAAGTTGTCATCAATGCAATAAGGCAATAAAAATTTCTTCTAAAAGTGTTAGATCAATTAGTGTAAGAGAAAATTGAGCGTTGTACGAACTTGTGATGGCAAACAATAAAAGCGACAAACTGCATAATAAAGGTTGCTATCATAAGGGGCAATATGACGTGGCATTCTTTTGCACTAAGGGGTTGAGCATACAAACAAATAAGCGCATGGAAACCTCTAGTTCCCTCTGTGAAGGGCCTATCTTTAAATTTTTTGTATTTATTTTTATACAAAGAGTCAAAGTTTTTCTCTCTATTCCCTTTTATTTTTCTCTTTTGGCAAGCATCATGTGGTGAGGAAAGATCTAGGCACATATATCCAGTTGGATATGGGTAGCATGAGTTATTATTGTTGACATCACCCTTGAGGTGAATACGTTGGGAGGCCAAACAATAAGCCCCTATCTTTCTATGTGTCCGGTTGAAACGTTTTGCCCATGTGTACACGGTGAGTGTTAGCAATCATAGAAGACTAAAAGATGGTTGAGTATGTGGAGCTCTTACTTAAACTCTGTTGAATAAGTTGAATTGCAATTGCTTGGTGACTAAGAACATAGGTTGTTGAGTTTCAAGAGATCCATTGTTTGAACCTTAACATGTGAATTGGTTGCTACTTTAACATGAGAACTTTTATAAGAAAGAATTGCTATTATGATGCTAGGAAAAGTGATAGAAATTGTCATTTATCAAACTTGTGCACTTTGCTAGCATTCACACTACATAAATTATTTCTTTTATCATTTACCTACTCGAGGACGAGTAGGAATTAAGCTTTGGGATGCTGATACGTCTCAAACGTATCTATAATTAATGAAGTATTCATGCTGTTATACTATCATTTTTGGGTGTTTTACAATCATTTTATAGCAACTTTATATCATTTTTGGGGACTAACATATTGACCCAGTACCCAGTGCCAGTTGCTGTTTTTTGCTTGTTTTTTACATCGCAGGAAATCAATATCAAACGGAGTCCAAACACCATGAAACTTTTTGTGGATTTTTTACGGACCAGAAGACCACCAACTGGCCAGAGCAGCACCTGAGGGGTGCCCCGAGGGGGCACAACCCATCAGGGCGCGCCTGGGGGCCTAGGCACACCCAGGTGGGTTGTGCCACCTCGGTGGCCTCCCGCACTCCCTCTTTACCCTATAAATTCCGAAAAAATTCAGAAACCCTCGGGGTTAAGCTAGATCAGAAGTTTCACCACCGCAGGCCTTTGTAGCTACCGAAAACCAATCTAGACCCCATTCCGGCACCCTCCTAGAGGGGGGAATCATATTCGGTGGCCATCTTCATCATCCCGGCGGCCACCACGATGAGGAGGGAGTAGTCCACCCTCGGGGCTGAGGGTTTGTACTAGTAGCTATGTGTTTAATCTCTCTCTCTCTCATGTTCTTCATATGTCACGATTTTGATGTATTGCGGGCTTTGTTAATATACTCGGATCATATGGTGTTTTCCCCTCTATCTTGTTGTGAAGAATTGAGTTTTTCCCTTTGAGATTTCGTTGTTATCGGATTGAATACTTTTATGGATTTGAGAACACTTGATATACGTATTACAATTGAATACTCGTGGTGATAATGGGGTATCGTATTGATTCACTTTATATATGTTTTGGCACTCAACTCGCGGATTCCCGAGGTGACATTGGGGTAATCTATGCATAGGGGTTGATGCACGTTCTTGTCTTGGATTCTCCGGTAGAAATCTTGGGGCACTCTTTGAAGTTCTTTGGGTTGGATTGAATATTATGAATCTGAATTTGCTTTGGTGTTATTTTAGTACAAACTCTTGGTTAGATCGATCGGAAAGAATAGCTTCGTGTTATTTTAGTACGAACTCTAGGATAGATTGATCAGAAAGAATAGCTTTGAGGTGGTTTCGTACCCTATAAACAATTCTGTCTTATGTTCTCCGCTAGATAGGAACTTTGGAGTGATTCTTCGTTGCATGTTGAGGGACGGTTATATGATCCAATTATATTAGCACTGTTGAGAGATTTCACTAGTGAAATTATGAACCCTAGGCCTTGTTTTTAAGCATTGCAATGCCGTTTTGTGCCCGTTTACTATTTGCTACCTTGTTGATTTTATTTATTCAGATTATAATTATATATTTCTACCATCCATATTATACTTTTATCACCATCTCTTCACCAAACTAGTGCACCTATACAATTTGCCATTGTATTGGTATGTTGGGGACATAAGAGATTTCTTGTATTTAGTTGCAGGGTTGTTTGAGAGAGACCATCTTAATCCTACACCTCCCACAGATTAATAAACCTTAGGTCATCCAGTGGAGGAAAATTTGCTACAGTCCTACAAAACTCTGCACTTGGAAGCCCAACATGAGTCTACAAGAATAACGTTGCGTAGTAGACATCAGCATCCAACTTGCTTGCCCATGAAGACCTCGGGCATTTGAGGAAGCCCATCATCGAAATATACAAACCAATTTCCATAATAAAAAAACTCCCACTGGTATATGAAAGCGAAAACTCACGAGGCTCTCTATATGAAGAACATGGTGCTACTTTGAAGCATAAGTGTGGTAAAAGGATAGTAGCATTGTCCGTTCTCTCTTTTTCTCTCATTTTTTGTTGGGCTCTTTTTGACCTAAATTTTTATTTGAAGTCCAGAACTTCATTCTCATTCTTTGGAGGACTCATTAGTCTCCATCATCCTTTACCTCACTGGGACAATGCTCTAATAATGATGATCATCACACTTTTATTTACTTACAACTTGATAAACTAAAACGACATGAATCTGTATGAATGCCTCTGGCAGTGTATCAGGATGTGCAATGATCTAGCGTAACATGTATTGCAATGATGAATGGTGGCTTTGCCACGAATATCATGTCAGCTCTATATGATCATGCAAAACAATATGATGATGAACACACATGTCATAAGACAGAATGGTAGAACTTGCATGGCAATATATCTCGGAATGAATATGGAAGTGGCATGATAGATAGGTATGGTGGCTGTTTTGAGGAAGATATAAGGAGGCTTATGTGGCGATAGAGCGTACACTACAAAAAAAATACACTTCCGTGATGATATGTGTTTGTCACAGTAGGTCGCTTTTTTGTCATGCATGTACATCCATGACAAATTTATGACAGAATCAAGATAGTCATACCTGTGCTATCGTAGAAGTGTTCCATGACATTACCAAATTATCATCATGGAAGTGCCCACTTCCATGACAATAAATCGCGCGTCACAGAAGTGCTTTCGTCAAGGGTGACCGACATGTGGCATCCACCGTAACGGAACGCCGTTAAGCTATCGGGTCGGGTTTTGGATCCGATAACCCGTTAACAGCCCCGACCAATGGGGATTTTCCACGTGTAAAATCATCATTGGCTAAAGGAAACACGTGTCAGCTCATCATTGGGACAGATGTCATCCACTCAGTGGACAGAAGGCGCTTATGATACGTCGACACGTGGCATGGCCCAACAATGGCCCATTCATGTGAAAAGGCTGGCCCATTTGACTTGGTCAAAAGCTGGCGGGCCGGCCCATGGAAAGCCTGTTAACGGCATGTTTGCATATAGCCCATTTACAGCCTGCTAACCCAAGGCCCATTACGCCCTATCCGAATTAGGCCCAGTAGCGTCATCTGGGCCGTCCAATATGATTCCAGCCCGTTTTCACTTCTGGCCCATGTATAGCCCATGACGTCTTTCGGCCCATATGAGGCCCTTTGTAACTCTTGGCCCATTAGTGGCCCGTGCTGAAACTGGCCCGTAATGAACAGTGTATTACTTTACACCCATTAACGGCCCGTGGTGAAACTGGCCCGTAATGAATAGTGTATCACTTTATACCCATTAACGGCCCGTTATTCCGTTGGGCCGTTTCTAGCCCAAGTTAACTTTCGGCCTTCTGAGGGCCCATTTATTCTTGGGCCCATTTGCAGCATTCGGTTACTTACGACCCGTTACTGTCATTTTCTATTTGTGGGCCAAATTCAGCCCGTCGTTACAGTCGGCCTGTTTGTGGACCGTTAGTCTGTTGGGCCATTTTCATAGCATCACAAAATACGGCCTATTAACGGCCCGTTATGGTCAGCCCGTAAAACGTATGATTTCCATTAAAGGCCTGTCTACGGCCCATTAAAGGCCCGTACAAGACCCATAAATGAGCCGGCGGCCCATGGATCCTACGAGACGTACAAGGCCCATGGATCCTATGAGACGTAGAAGGCCCATGGATCCTATGAGACGTAGAAGGCCCATGGATCCTACAAGACGTAGAAGGCCCATGGATCCGACGGCCCGTGAAGGGCCATGGTCGGGCGAATTGGCCCCCGTTTGAACGATATAGCATATTCAAAGAATTATCCTACTCAATACTATCACCTCTAAAAAGCCTACACTATTACAACAAAGAGATCAAGGCATAGAAAGGTAGAATAATCCTACACTATACAATAAAGAAATTACAGCCGATTATACCCACTGGGCATTATGGTTCGGCACAGGTGATAATAAAGCATACACAAATAGCAAATTACATACACTGGGCAAATACAGCTCATACATCATGGACGCGCATCAACTTAACTCCATTTGAACTATAATCTCTTCAGATAATAGGATTGGCCGGATTCAGATAGCACAAATTGCAGTCTGCAAAATCTCCTATTCCTTCATGGTTACCTCAGTGTCTTGTTTCATTTTTTGACTCCTGCATCTAATACCTGCATGTACAGTCTCAACTTGTTGATTATACGTTGACAATCATGTACACGTTGTCTTGCCACCTCTAGTTGATGCTTGAGAACATCAGCACATTCCAATTCCAATCCCTAATCATTCGGTAGCGGCCATGCCGCAGTGCTCGCAGATCTTTGTGTTGATGTCACTTCATCCTGAAATGTTTCTGTAAGTACACATGACTAGGGCAAAAATATAGTTACAACAGTGAAGCGAACAAGACACTATTTTGTACTACATGGCAAAACAGGACTAACAATAATGTTACACGTCACTTTCAAAAAAAATGTTACACGTCATGAAGCATAAGCAGGTGATATTTTAAAAATTATAAAAAAGATAGTCTGTGATGCCTGCATACAGAAATCCCTCTTAGCTCACCAGAGGAGCATGATGTTGGGGCCCAATCGAAAACACAGACAAGTTACAAATTTAGACAGCACGTGCATATAAGTAAGCAAGCAGTTGGCCATTCTGTGCCTCAATTAAAGTCTTGGGGAGCATAATGAATAGCAGAGGGTTTCATACAAACATACTACAGCGGGCAAAACTATGCAATCATTAGCGTAGTATAAACTAGATTGTGAGCCTCATGCAATAATAGTTGGTTAATAGACTTCAATGCTTCAGGCACACTTCGGTAGAGTAATTAAATGGTAAGGCCTTTAATTATGTCAACTAATAGTGATACAAGTACCGAACATCAGGCATGATTATTTGGGCATCTCATTAACTGAGGACAAATAAAGCAATTGAAAATAGAAAATTAACTATGCCTGAAACAAACAAGGAATTGAACTGTTGAGTTGCATACAGTGACTTACCTTAGCAGGTTGAAGAGGCTCAGCGCAGCTCCTACTTCTCTTGCAAGGCTCCTTGCTAACATCTTGTACATGGAAATCCTCAATCTTATCTTCATTGCACCACCTCTGCAAGGTGACACAAACTAGTTACTCGTCTCCTTGGAAGATAAATATGCATACTTTCCAGTCTGTGAACACAAAAGGATGAGATTATAACAAAACAACACCACATAATTATGCCAACTAGTTACTCGTCTCCTTGGAAGATAAATATGCATACTTTCCTAACATACTTGCCTACTGTAGTGTACAGCCAAACCTTTATGTCACCTATGAGTTAGACAAGGCCCCACTATAGCAGCCCTTAGTGTTTAAATCGTTGACAAGCTCTGTTAGAGTGTTAGATCTAGAACAACAAGTAATCAAAGCAAACAGTCCTAGTATGGCTGGCTGATGCAAACAAGCAATTGAACAGATGTGTGAGCAAATCTTACATATCAATTAAAGAAGCAAAGAAGGAGGCTTAAAGACCATCACTTGACTGACCAGATTTAAGGGGCATTTAAACATCATGTGCAACGTATGAACTAACATAAACATTGCATATTCCAGATTCTACAATGGAATGCACATGTATTAGGTTATGCCATGTATGATGATGCCTAAATGTACAGATAACAGGCAGGAGTGATTCATCATTGCACGCACAATTGAATTGCGGGTTAAGGGCCAGTTCGATTCCGCCTTTTCAGGGCATATTGTCAAAATAAGCCATAAAAGATGTAAAGAAGTAATTTTTGAGTTATGGGCTTGGGCTTAACTAATTTCGCTTTGGAGGGGGTGTTTCGGGTAGAACCTCACTAAAAATTGAAGGGAAGGGGAATAGTGAAATGACTCTGTTGTCTGCCTATATTACACTCAAAATGCAACTGCTGATGCCCGTGTCACACCTGACCCTCAAGTAAAAACAAACATGCAAGCATTCATTGCCATGCCCGCTTGCATCTCCTCTCCCCTTTCCCTATACCTTGATCCCCTGCCTGTAGCACTAGGGTTCCTCCAGCGAGCCGTCGCCACTGGTGCACTACATCTTGGACTTTTTCATTGTGTAACCCTATCTGCAAGTTGACACGGCTAATTTTAGACATCTCTACATGATACTACATTGCATATCCCTTGCCATATTTA
The DNA here is from genome assembly GCF_056163025.1 of Triticum urartu. Classification (NCBI taxonomy): domain Eukaryota; kingdom Viridiplantae; phylum Streptophyta; class Magnoliopsida; order Poales; family Poaceae; genus Triticum; species Triticum urartu. Next base: position 147,739,417 of record NC_141876.1, read on the forward strand.
AACCACCAATTAACGATTGTGTGCGTACCATAAACTAGCCATGACTCTGTATGCTGGACTAGCAGGCACTCTAAGGGAGCCTAATGTAGTGCACTGGAATTCCTACATGCCACCTACGATTTTGTGTAATGTACTGCCCCTGTTCCTAAATATATGTCTTTGTAGAGATTCCAGTATGGCCACACACAGATGTATATAGATGCATTTTCGAGTGTAGATTCACTCATTTTACTCCGTATGTAGCCTATAGTGGAATCTCTAGAAAGACTTATATTTAGGAATGGAGGTACGAGGTAGTATCATGTATGACATCTACATATCTAATTTAGCAGCCAGTAGTAGAAATCATTGTCTGCACAAAGGGATTACTGGTCAAAAATCCTAGCAAAGCACGCTGGCAGGCACAAAACAATACAAGAGAGAGAGACGCGCTTACAAGATCATAGCAATGACTCAGTCCAGGATCTTGGTTGGCCAAGCTATTAGATCCAGAAGAAACATCGTCCTTGTAGTTTTTGCCAGCTGCATAATAGGTAACAACGACCGGTTAGTATGTTTGAAGTACATCGGGCAGGTGATGCTGGACGGGTTTAAAGGTGACAAGTACCTAGGCCGTGGCGGGTGCTTGGCATCTCTCCAGACCGTGGGAATCAGGTTAGAAACGTCGAGGGTGATGACGATGCGCTGGCTGTCGGGGTCCAGTAAGGAGATCTAGAACCGTCGAGTAGGGTGTTTGTGGAGCAGCTCCAGTAGGGTGGACTACGGTGTGGGCGAAGCGGATCTATGGCCGTGGACGGGGGCATAGGTGAAGCTGCTCCGGTGGTTGGGTTAAGGATGGTGTCGACGATGCGGATCTGCGGCCGTGGACGGGGCGTCATAAGCTCCTCCGATGGTTGGGTTAAGGGTGGTGTCGACGATGCGGATTTGCGGCCGTGGATGGGGCGTCAGAAGCTGCTCCGGTAGGTTGGATGAGGGTGCGAGGAAGCGGATCTGAGGCCGTGGACTTGTGAGTTGGCAAAGCGGCCCCGGTAGGGTTGAGAATGGTATGGGCGAAGCTACTCCGGTAGGGTTGAGGAAGGTGTAGGTGAAGCGGCTCCGGTAGGGTTGAGGAAGGTGTCGGCGAAGAGGATCAGAGGCCGTCGACGGGGGCGTCGGTGGGGCGGCTCCGGGGGGTGTGGACGAAGCGTCTCCGGTGGGGAGTACGAATGAGCCGCTGCAGATGCGCGGCGGTTGACGAGAGTACCGGCGAAGCAGATCCGGCGCCGTGGACAAGATCGGCACTGAAATGGCTGTGGTACAGTGGTGGATGAGCAGTCTACTTGTTTCTAGGGGAGGTGGGAGGGGTAGATACGGCCGCAGAAGCAGATCCAGCGAGGTGGACGCCGCTGGCAGTGAATGGGCTATGGTACGCCGGTGGATGAGCGGTCTGGGGTTTCGAGAGGGGAGGGGAGAAAGGGAAATGAAGTACAGACGGCGTGATGTAAGATGCTCTGGTGCTATGGAGTTAGTCGTTTTTGCGGGAGGGGGAGAGGAAATGGGGGTGCCGTGTAGTGGGGGAACCGGAAGTTACTAAAGTAGCCCCGACCTATCATGTAGATGAGGGCGGTATTGTAACTGTTGGTCTCCGTGCACCAAGGACAAAAGGGGGATTTCGCATGCTAAAGACTAAGGTGGCGGAAATTTTAGAAGGAGGCGGGAGATTTTGCCGCCCGCGGGATCGTTCGTATCCAGTTTCAACTAATTTTGGACCGTGCTAGCGGGAAGGTCATGCTAGAGTGTGTACACGGGGCACGCGTCAGCAGTTAATAACTGGTGTGAAGTCCACCCCAGAAAAAAGACAATAACTCGGGATGATGCGCCGATAACTTGGACGTTCACACGGGCGCGGCCAATCGTACGGGTGTAGTGGCGCGTTCACAAAAAGGGATCAAACGCTCAGCCTATGTATTTCTCGTGTAAATAGATAATTTAGTGCCATTGGTTATTTACTTTAAACATAATGCATTGACGTGTTAGTGTAGAGGCGCACAAAAAGAAATGGATATTGTAGTCAGCTACTTAAAAGTGTTACCTCATATGATTACATAGCCTCCATTTCATAAATTGCGTACCCCTTGAATTCATATATGAATATTACATATATTACTTCAAAATAGAAACTTAAATCATCCAAGACTAATGAATTTGAATGCAAGAGTAACAATGGTGCATGTTCATGATAGCTACATTGGTTGTTTGAAGAAACATCACTGTAACTTTGGCATGCACAACTAAAAAGGCTTATTTAAATAGAAAAAAATGTGATATATGAGTGTCCAATCTTTATAGCGTTGAATCGATATTGTACCTTTGGCCATGATACAAAGTAGATATTGACTTATGTTCAAGCGATGCACGCCCACGATCGCTAGATAGTGATACGTGAATGAATTGTGCAATCTCTCTCTCACACATACATATCTCATTTCCATGTGGGCATCGGAATCACACTCGCGCACTTCGTGTATTTCTCTCCCTCCGTTAGGGTTAAATTCGTCTTTCTACCCCGTCCTACAAGTCTCTCACACAGAAACACACACGCTCTCTATGTCTAACATGCCCACCCCTTTAATTCCGCCCACCCACAGCCACTAATGTCTCTCACACATATGCTATCTACCTATCCCTTAATATAGCTAGATATGTGTCACACAAACTCCTTCTCCCTACTAGCAAGATGCCCATGCGTTGCACGGAACATCAAGATGCATTTGTATGAGAAGTTTATCTTTTGGGAGAAAAGGATGAACGAGGGAATGCCTTATTTGCAAATGTGGAGAGGGGTGTGGGTATCTTTTTGCAAAATTGCCATAGTTTCCTTCCTGTCCATCGAATATAAATTAGATGGCCTATATTGCAGGATGGCAGGAACACCATCATCACCAACTCTATTTTTTATAAGAGTAGAGATATGTGAGTATCACTGCCCCCCCCCCCCACACACACCCACACTCCCCAACACCGAAGGAGTAGGGTGACACCTCGATCCTGATACTAATCTATCGACTGGCTTCTCTCTCAAACATACACACACACACTACCCGGCACCGAAGGAGTAGGGTGGCACATCGATCTTGATAATAATCTATCTACTCCTCTTTCAAACACACACACACACTAGTTGTGCCTCTGTACCTACCGCGCACACTCTCGATACGTCTTTCTCTCCCTCCCCCCCCAACAATGACAGCAGAAGGGTGACAACTCGATCTGATCATAATCTGTCAATTGGTTTCTCTCTCAAACATTGTGTCTCGGTGCCTCGCTCGGTAGCCCCCCTCGATATGTAGACTTCTCACGCGCGCATAGCTGTAGTGACGATGACGCTGAACCCAGTGTGCCTTGTTTTTACCAGCCTCATGTGATAGTTTTCACCCTGTTTTCTGTTAATTAACAAGGAAACCTTTTCTTTGTTACTACTAGTGAATCTGAAATCATTCGGGGCATACATAAAATATATCACTTCAACCCAATTATCGCAGCAACTATTTTAAAAGAAATAAGCTAGCTGCCCGTGCGTTGCACGGAACATCAAGATGAATTTTTATGAGTAGTTTATCTTGTGAGAGAAAAGGTTGAATGAGGGAAGGCCTTATTTGCGAACGTGGAGAGACGTGTGGGTATATTTTTGCAAAATTGCCATAGTTTCTTTCCTATCCATTAGACATAAATCCGGTGGCCTATATTGCAGGATGGCACGCACACCATCATCACCAACTCTGTTTTCTACTCCCTCCGTCCGAAAATACTTGTCATCAAAATGGATAAAAAGAGATGTATCTAAAACTAAAATACGTCTAGATACATTTCCTTTTATCCATTTTGATGACAAGTATTTCCAGACGAAGGGAGTATTTCTCTTTTTAGAGATTTCAACAAGTGACTATGACCGGACCTTACCAACATACTCAAAAAATTAGTCCATAATTTTGATGTTACCCTGTTTTCTTGGCGGTGCAGTGCCATCTGGATACCTCATAAATAAATAAAGTACTACATGATACTAATATATGATACATGGCGCAGGAGTACTAAGTATTATTAATACAGTTTTGCTAGAACTCATCTAGATGAGATATAATTTGGTCTCATTCATCTTTTATAGCCATTGGATGTGATGCTATATAATATGCGTGTGTGCTGACGTGGGTTGTATTTGTTCTTGTGCAATGAACTGACCACTGCATGTCATGTTTGATAGTCTCAAGTCATTAAAAGCATACAAGCCCCACATCTCTTCTTGGTTGATTCCTCTATTTATGTCAAAAAATAAGAAACAACGTGAGAGTTAATGCACCACGCCTATGCGTTTACTATTTGGTTTTCGTAAGATGACTTAATACTCACCTAGACGGAGGGAGTATTCGATTTGACAGCTGGCGGCACAGTTCCCGATATGGCTTTAATGCAGACGAGGGAGGGAGTAGCGGTTCCCGATATGTTGAACGACCAATGCATCCTCCTTCAATTAATGCATGAGGGAAGTAATGGGAGGAGGTCCGGGAAAAGAGGCTGCATGATGTGAATGCAACGCAGTTTGCCCTCATTGCCCTCATATAAAGGCGCCCCTCCATTCCAATGCATCTACCACAGCATACGCACCTAAGCATTTGCCTAAGCACCTACACTAAGCGCAAAAGAGCTCACTCCAGACCCATGGTGGCGATGCTCGTGAGCGGCCAGCGGCTGCGCCAGATGGTCCACGACGCTGGCCTATGGCATGGCGCCGAGGATCGTCTCCAGACGATGTTGGAGACCGGCTGGTGGATGGCCGCCTTCGACGCCAACCACGACTCTTAGTTGGACCAGATGATCGTTGCCACCAGCAACAAGTTCACCGTCCTCAAGAAGCTCGCGGATGACATCGCCATACTCCTCCAGCCCGCGCGCCCGGGCTCCTCATTGCCTGCCACCCTAATCGGCCTCCATGGCCGGAACCTCTTTCAAGCACTGGTGGCCCTGCGACTGCCCGCTGACGCCATGAAGAATGTCCACTTGGAGGTCGCGCTCGCCGCAAGGCACCTCGCCCTGCAAGAATTCATCGACCTACACATCCACATGTACGAGGAAATCGTGTACATAGGTATCTACAAGGCCAGTGAGGATGCTACGACATTGGCCTTCCTCAACCGGCTGCCTTGGATGCCTTTGCTGAGAAGCACCTCGACCTTGCCACAAAAGCCACCGCTCCTTAGTCGCCGGTCGGTGGCCCGGCGCACTAAGTTGAGGAGGAGGAGGTCGTACGTTCATGGATCCATCTTTCTTCTTGCCTTCTGTAACCACCACTGCGGTTGCATCATCGTGGCCTTAATTCTTATTGTGTTGTTGCATTCTCGTTCCAGTCAATACCGACATGTGCGATCCCTTTGCTTAATTATATGCAGCACTGTAACTAGTACTCCATCCGTCAATTTATAAGTTGTGCTTACCTTTTCCATCAACTTCGTGCAACGCGCGGGCATCTTGCTAGAAACACTAGAATATGTCTATATAATCTGTATGTGATAGTCCATTTAAAATCTCAAAAAGACAAATATTTAGGTATGGAGGGAGTAATATATTAGGAGTATATCAAAACAATAGTGATTTATTTCAAGTTTGTGAACAAATACTACTATTCTACTACTTTGGATCCATCACAACGCACGGGCACATTGCTGGTAAAAGGAAAGGGCCTGCCGCGTTCGCGTCGCACCCCCACACGCCTGGGAATCGGGAGTACAACACGGCCCGTCCGGCACGACACATAGCTTAGGGAAGGCGTGTTGCCTAGCATTTTCACTTTCATGTGGGACCGTCGTTGAGCAAACCGACACCCCGCCTGCCGCCGGGTTGGAAAACAGAAACGAGGGGAAGATCTAGCTGTAGCACGGAAGCCAAGAAATTTGGTGTCAGACGGGGCTCGTTGATAGAGTAGGAGCATTCCGTACTAGTACTACTCCTACTAGTACCAAGTTTGTACTCCTAATACTATATTACTAGTACTACCACTATACAACTAGTAGGTACGTGCACGGCACAAAATCATAGGAATAAAAAACGGGAAGATCTTGTTTTGGGTGATTTATCTTTTTTTCAATCAACATAGTATGAATAATATGATGTGGGGGGCACCCATGAAGCTTATGTGGCTTGGCTGCATGGCTACGGAAGGTTAGAGAAAAATAAATAGATAATGTGTTTAGAGTGCACTCCACTAAATAGATATATATATATATATATACTTTGGATCCATTGCAACGGACCGGCACATCTATATCTATACCCCCTATATAGTGTGTGAAAAACTTTGAAAGTTGGTCGTTGGATGAAGCCAATCCGACGGTACAAAGATGGCAAATCCGAGCACTACTGGCCGTTGGATATCATCCACCAGATTCTGCCACATGTATAATCTAGAAGACTACATGGTTGAACTGAATTCATGACTAAGGGCCTCTTTGATTCATAGGATTATAGAAACACAGGAATATGAAAAAAGTAGGATTGGAATGGCATGTTCATTAGATCCCTATAGGATTTGAGTTTGTTTGATTGTGTCACATGAAAAACAAAGGATTTCTTTCAAGAGGTTGGAGTGCATGTTAGAATTCCTGTGAAACGTAGTACAAATGAATCCTTAGGAAAATATTCTACATGATTCAATCCTACGAATCAAACGACCAACGTAGGAAAAATTCCTAAGGATTCTAATCCTTTAAAGATCATATGAAAATCCTTTGAATCAAACAGACCCTAACTTTTGCCACAACTAAGCTTAGGCAAAGTTATTAGTTCTTCAAAACGAGAGAAACAAGTTGGCAAGCCTAAGGGAATCTTGCCACATTTTTTGTGTGTATATCATGTGGGGCCTTAGTGTGGCTTGCCTAAGGTGTGGCTTGAATCAAACACTCACCTAAGTTTATCAAACTTGCCTAACCTTACATTCCACCAGATTTTGCCACATGTTAGAATCCATAAAGCTCCACATGTAGAAGCATAATGCACAAACCACCAGAATCTCATGCGTGCAATGCACGTGTACCTTACTAGTACTAGTTGGTAGTAGTAAGAAACAAATTCCAGTTTTGGCACGAGCTCGTACTGCGGGAGCACCACAAGGCCTGCCGCAGGAGTTACATTTCCCTCTCGGGGCCCATGGGACCGAACTTCAGTGGCTTAGTGGTAGAAACAAGAAACATGATGGTTGTCGTGGTTCAACTTCCATGGACAAGCTTTCATGTCTGCTGACACATGTATATCAAAACTAGAGTGTTTATATTTCAAGCACGTGAACAAGTATTATTCTACTACTTTGGATCCATTGCAACGCATGGGCCAGCACATTGGTAGTAGTAGTGTCCATCTCTATCTCTAGAGGCCTTCCCTCGTTCATCCTTTTCTCTCACAAGATAAACTACTCATACAAATGCATCTTGTTGTTCCGTGGAACGCACGAGGATGTTTCCTTGGGGGTCTCTCCAGCGCGGTGTGGCCGTAGTTGCAAGTTGACGCCCCTTGAGATGCTGATGATGAGGGGCACTCGGATTTCCTCCTATGAGCAGGTAAGATGAGTTTGATCATGTAGTAAATGCATTCTAAAGACTACTTCCGTGTCCATTTCCTAATTCTCCCCCTGCCCACTGTTTCACAGGTTAGGCTCGGTGTGAGTGGAGATTGGCTTGCATATGTACGGGAGGGTACCAACATCAATTTGCACAACATTTACAATGGTGAAACCATTCCCGTAGAACCTTTGTCCAACATTGGGATCAGCCATGCAATGGGCCACCGCATGAATTGGTACGATGGAACCACGGTAAGATTGAATAAGATAGCACAAACCTTGCACATGGCGGTCAAAGGCGTACCATGCTGTCTGCGGCCGATTTGTTGTCGTACGAGTAGGAAGACGTTGTGCTCCTTTCTAACCGCATCTTCGCGGTGACAAACCAGGGGACTTATTTTGTATGGGACACATCCTACGATATACTCCCTCTCTCCCAGTTTATTTGTTTTGAATCTTTTCGTTTTATAAGTTTCAAATTCAAATTTAGAGCTCCCCATCACATGTTGAGATTACAATGTCCATTAAATCATTGCGTGCATGTATAGTAAAGAAACAAATCTCGAGTTTGGCACGAGTTCGTGATGCGGGAGCACCACAAGCCCTGGCGTAGGAGTTACATTTCCCTCTCAGGGCCGTCGGGACTGAGCTTCAGCGCCTTACTACACCTACCTTTGAGTCAATAACATGTGGACCCGATAGGTGATTGGTCCACATGTAATGCTCCCATAGGTAGAGGGGCAGTGGGGCCAAGAGGGGTGAGCCGTAGGTCGGGGGACGTGTGGTTTCATGGGTTCGAGCGGCGTCGTGGGAATCACGGGTGGCTGTGGTAGAAACTTGATGCTCGCTGCATTTTAGGTGGCCCACATGTCATGCACACAAAGGCAGAGGGGCGGTGCGGCCGAGAGGGGTGAGGCACACGTCGGGGGCGTGGTGCCGTGGGTTGGAGAGGCGTCGTGGGAATCACGAGATGAAATGTGATGGTCGTCGTAGTTGAACTTCCATGGACAAGGTGCATGTCTATGGACACATGCACTGCATACCGATCACTGGAAGGAGTAGCAGAGAAAGCTATATATGCGGATAAATAGTTCCTTATAGTCAAGCGGACCCACGCTACTACTCTGTTCCAAAGACATGCACACCATCGAAATAGTCCATCTATATCAATATACACCGAGAGGGAATAATTTTTTTTACAAGAGAGGAAATAGTTCATCCATCCATAATGCCCTCCTGCTGGTGCAGCCTTTTGTTCTTCTTCTTCTTCTTCTTGTTGTTGTTGTTGTTGTTGTTGTTGTTGTTGTTGTTGTTGTTGTTGTTGTTGTTGTTGTTCTCATTCTCTGTGGGAGACGGCTTCGCAACAAGCTCTTTGGACCTTGCAGCTATCTCGTAACTCACACGGGCATCGAGGGCAGCATATTTTATCTGCTCGTACGTCAAGGGATAATTCTCCCATCCAGACGACCTTAATGCCACCGTCTCGTCACCCTTCTAAAGATTTGTACCGATCACAAAATTTGCTACGTCGAATAGGGATGGTGTCTGTTCATCACAAACTTCTACAGGAATTTTGATTCTGGTTTGTAGGTCAGCGATGCTATTCAAATCAAGGTTGTATAGCTCCAGCTTCTGTTTGTCCACTTCGATGGCTGCCCCACAGAAGTATACGTCCTCCCGAGACAAGAAATCGTGAAGCTTACCTGGTATGGAGGGCGAGTGTATGATGTGGTACACCAAAACATCATCTTCGAGGCACAGCTAAAGGACGGCGGTGCACTGGATCTTCCCAAGGGCACGCTCCGTGTACTCTGCGTCGAGACCGATGACCCTCGTCTCTACCTTTTCGAGGGAGTTGGATACATTGTTGATCCACTACCGAACAACCCTTGGGTGGATGGTGACGGCGGCAACTATGCGCATCGAGCCTTCGACGAGGACATGTTGGACGCTAAAAACCTGCATCTCAATCTCTATTGCCATTTGGAACCGCTGGAACAGAGGGCTATGGTTTGGAGAATTAGGATTAGATGGCTAGTCTAACTGAAGTAGGAGATGATTATTTAAAGAGGTTAAAACAATGTGAACGCAGTTGGGTTTGGATGCAAATGAAGACGAAGGGGAGGTGAAGAAGCCGAGGAGAATCGGTTCCCGATGGAGAAGTAAATGGGAGAAGTGGTGTGCAGGCAGTTGATTAGACGGCTAGGTAGACTAAAAGAAAAGACTATGCGGGTAGACTGATGAGTCGTACCTGTTCGTGTACGTGCCCATCCTTCCTGATAGGTGGGACCTATGCAAACAGATAAAAAATGTGTCGTAGTTTTTTTTGAGCGTGTGAGTGGGAGACACAACATTCTCTGGTTAAGGAATACTTCCTCCGTTTAGGTGAGTATAAGTCACCTTATGAAAATCAGGTTTTCCCAAAACCTTTAGGCGTGGAGCATTAACTTCCTGCTCGATCCCCTCCCAGCCTCGTTAGCCAGCATTCTCTTCCTCTGCTGCCGCGTTCTACCTTTCCATTTTTCCTCTTCTCAAGTGTGGAATGATCTGCATGCCGTCCTTCATGCACCAGAACGGCCACTGCATGCATCGCGGCAGAGCGTTGATTGGGCATGCACGAGAATTTGGTTTTGCTCGCAATATGGATGATACCTGAACGATGAAGTGAACAGGCATGCTAGCACGGGCGACCTATTTACGCTATACAATACTAGAGTACTCATGTACCTACTACTAGTAGTAGTAGTAGTAGTAGTAGTAGTACAACTGTGGTACACTTGATGGTCAAAATACTATTCATCCGGTCCTCACAGTGAAGTGACAACACCCTGCACCTGACACTAGTCCAGGCGGCGTGTTAGGGTTACCAAAGTCAGCCTCACCCTGTGCACAGTGCAGTCTGTCACCGCCGCTGTACAGCACATTGGCGCCTCTGTAGGATCGAAAGTATGTCTAGAGGGGGGGTGATTAGACTACTTGACCAAATAAAAACTTAACCTTTTCCCAATTTTAGTTCTTGGAAGATTTTTGCTATCTTAGGACAAGTCAAGCAATCATCACATAATTCAAGCAAGCATGCAAAGAGTATATTGGCAGCGGAAAGTAAAGCATGCAACTTGCAAGAATATAAAGGGAAGGGTTTGGAGAATTCAAACGCTATTGGAGACACGGATGTTTTTTCCCGTGGTTCGGATAGGTGGTGCTATCCTACATCCACGTTGATGGAGACTTCAACCCACGAAGGGTAACGGTCGCGCGAGTCAACGGAGGGCTCAACCCACGAAGGGTCCACGAAGAAGCAACCTTGTCTATCCCACCATGGCCATCTCCCACGAAGGACTTGCCTCACTAGCGGTAGATCTTCACGAAGTAGGCGATCTCCTTGCCCTTACAAACTCCTTGGTTCAACTCCACAATCTTGTCGGAGGCTCCCAAGTGACACCTAGCCAATCTAGGAGACACCACTCTCCAAGAAGTAACAAATGGTGTGTTGATGATGAACTCCTTGCTCTTGTGCTTCAAATGATAGTCTCCCCAACACTCAACTCTCTCTCATAGGATTTGGATCTGGTGGAAAGAAGATTTGAGTGGAAAGCAACTTGGGGAAGGCTAGAGATCAAGATTCATATGGTAGGAATGGAATATCTTGGTCTCAACACATGAGTAGGTGGTTCTCTCTCAGAACATATGAGTAGGAATTGTGTGTGTGTTCTGATGGCTCTCTCTTCGAATGAAGAGGGGGTGGAGGGGTATATATAGCCTCCACACGAAATCCAACCGTTACACACAGTTTTCCAATCTCGGTGGGACCGAATCAACAAACTCGGTCGGAGCGAAAAGGTAAACCTAGTGACCGTTAGAGATTTTCGGTGGGACTGACATGCAACTCGGTAGGACCGATTCTGTTAGGGTTTGGGCATAACGTAATCTCGGTGAGACCGATCACACAAACTCGGTGAGACCGATTTTGGTAATAAGCTAACCAGAGAGTTGGTCAGGTGAACTCGGTGGGACCGATTTGCTCTTTCGGTGAGACCGAAAAGTTACAAAAGGGAAACAGAGAGTTTACATTGCAATCTCGGTGGGACCGATTCGCTCTTTCGGTGAGACCGAAATTTACGAAAAGGAAACAGAGAGTTTGCAACCCCATCTCGGTGATACCGAGATCCCTATCGGTAGGACCGAATTGCTAGGGTTTGGCAGTGGCTTATGACAAATGAAAAACTCGGTGGCGCCGGATAGAAAGAATCGGTATGACCGAGTTTCGCTTAGGGTTTAGGTCATTTGTGGATATGGCAAAAAGTAGTTGAGGATTTTGGAGCATATCACTAAGCACATGAAGCAAGATGCTCATTAAGCAACACCTCATCCCTCCTTGGTAGTATTGGGTTTTCCTAACGACTCAATGTGATCTTGGATCACTAAAATATAAAATGAAGAGTCTTGAACTTTTGAGCTTGAGCCAATCCTTAGTCCTTAGCATTTTGAGGGTTCCACTTTCACATTCATGCCATGCCAATCATTGAGCTTTCCTGAAATAATCATCTTGGAATAGCATTAGCTCAATGAGCTATATGTTGTTATGAATTACCAAAACCACCTAGGGATAGTTGCACTTTCAGCCTCGCCTCGTCTCCCTCTCCGCTCCCATAGCACTACTCCATCTCCATCTCCTTCTCCCTCTCCATCTCACTGTGCCCCCATGTACCGTCGCCTCACTCGCCTCCCCCAGTACCACTATTCCCTTACTAGCCGCTCCAGCACCGACATCCTTGTCCCCGTAAATCAAGCCCCCTTCCAAACTCCACCATGGCCGATTTCGAACCGCGCAACATCCATATGAGCCGCGATTGGAGCAATCTCCCTAGTGACATCCTCGACCTCTGTTGTTCGTGTATGGATATGTTGAGCGCCCTGCGGTTGGCGGCATGCTTGAGGGACATGCACACGGCCATCGTCAAAGCAAGGCCTAAGCTTTTCAAGACACCCTGCTTGCTGCTATCTAGTCTTGCGAGATTGGCTCACCATGATACGGAGGCGTGCATGATGCCCCTCGACTTTAATCCGATCTCCATTAGCCAAAACTTCTTTGCAGGTATGTAGTGGGTCGCCGTACATCATTTCCCTCGACATCGATCCGATCACCATCGCCCGAAACTTCTTGGTAGGTATGTACTGGGTCGGCATGAACTCCCATTGGATGGCTGCCTTCAGAGAAGACGGTAAAAATTTGGTGCTCGTGAACTTCCAGACCTCCCATGAGATTATCCTTCCTCCGTTGGATTATATAGAGTATTACCATCGTGGTCCAAGTCATCTAGATTACTACGTCAGTTGGACGAACCTTGTTTTGTAGAAGATTGTAATTTGCCAAGTGCCCACACAACATGCGAATTACGCAGACTTCAAGCTAATTGCCTTGTTCGACCGCGGACTCGCCTACCTTTACATCGGTGTCTTCTTTAGCTGGAGACAACTCGGCTCACAGTGGATCACCGTCAAAGCTGATACACACTTCTGTGATGCTATTGAACACAATGGCATCATCTACACGATCGACAAAGCAGATGGCACCGTGTATTGCAGGGACGGCGTGTGTAAGTTGTTTCCTCTCATGTTAATGATGACGCCATGACACTGTTTGAACTTTTTGTGATGATTGGCATATCTCTGTTTGAGAAGAATTTGGGTAGAACTATGGCAATGTATTAGAGACGCCGTAAATCAGCTATATTTGGAATGAGTTAATTCATGCGATTGTGACCATGTCATTACAGCCAATTTGTACCCTGAATAATCAAACGGTTAGGAATATATGGATATTATCCTTATTTTACAGTAATCTATATACTACTACTAAATATGAGTGTGTATCAATGGCCATGTTAGTTTCCTCATTTTCATGATGTAGAAACATGCACCACACTGTTGGTTTCATCTAACGATACATTAGGGAAGTAAATGTGCATATGGAGAACTCTATATTTGGAAGTAGTGAAATCCCGCAATGCTTACCATGTGTACATACCTATATTCGCCCTTCAGCAATCATTGGCTAGAATAATATCCTCACAAAAGTTTTGCCCACAGAACACGAGTATATAACAATGCATGGTCTGTTAGTTACCTTGAAGAATTTGTTTATGAGGACAGAACATGATTACATAACATGCATGACATGGTAGTTTCCTGTGAAGAATCAATTGCAAGATAACATGAGTATAACCATGCATGGCACTTCTATATTTTCGAACCCAGTATACATTTCCCTATATTTTCCTCCCAGTTCCAATAGGGACATATCAATGTTGTTTCTTGCATTATCCTACTCATACTCTGAACAATGCTGATCTTACATTAACAATGCATGTCCTTTTTGATATGATGCAGTGTCCCTACAGTTACTGCCCTTTGTAATCACACCACCTTTGCCAAAAACAAGGAAGCACAACTGGTTCCTCGCTCGATCAGACGACGGCAAAAGACTGATGATCATTCAGACACATGAGCCGGAAAAGTTATATTGCAAAAACCCCACTGTGTACAAGCACCGTCTAATACGTGAGTATCCGGACAGTGGTTATTACGTCTATGAGCAGGATACCAGCTTGTTGGGGCCTTTAGGATTTTTTAGTTGGAGGCAGGTAAATAGCCTTGGTTCACACTCTCTGTTTCTCGAACTCAATTATCCGATTAACCAGGAGATCACCGTTGGCAAGGACCTTGATGGCAGAGAGGCTCTGTTTGCTATGGAAAATTGTGTCTACACGGCGAGCCCTAGGAGTTCGGGAGCAAACTCCCCTGATTGTCAACGATACTTCCTGCAGCCAAAAGAAGGTGAGAATGACAAAGGCATCCGGATTAACTTTGATCCTTGGATGTCTCAATTACGACAGGCAGTGATGTGGTTCGAGCCTTCAGGTTGATAGGTAATTGGGCTGTTGCATCGAAAGGGTGGAGTACTTGTGTCTCCGGATCACTGGTCGCTGAAGCGGGGCTGCAAATTATGATGGTGTTGGATCATATCTTCGAATGACTTTGTTGTCTTTGCTGGTGGTTCTGGATGGGTAGTTCTTTCTTTTGTTATGCATATTCCTTGTCATTTGGTCATCCTCATCTATGTCACTCTTACTATGTAATAGTTGCTTCTGTTTAGAATGTCATTCTAGTCTGGATCACGAGAGTCTGAGCGCTGCAGATGGGTGCGTTTTGGTGGTGTAGCAAGATTTCTTATGAACTATCATGTCTTCCTATTTATGTCAGTAGTAGTCACTAGTCAGTGTTTGAATGTTGTATATATTGTTGTTTCGAACTGTTTATTGTCTCGAACTACTGGTGGGCTAAATGAGGGCATCACCATTCTCCGGTGTTCAGAGTATATCTCCTTTTTTCAAGTTATATAATTTGAGCTTAGTGTCTTTTCGATGATGTACACTTGTTTGGGCCAGTGAGGTGTCGTTGAATATGGGCCGAGTAGTAACGCAATGCCAAACAGGTCAATTATGACTCTCAGGCCGGGCTCTCAAAAGATCCTGAAAAAAAGGCCGGGCTCTCCAAAAAAGAATGAATAAGGACTCTTAGGCCGACATGTGGGTGCCACTGGTGTTTTCGTGCGCTTGCACGCCGAGAGCATATTGGCGCGTGCTCGAAATTCATGCTACCTTTCCATCCGCAGTCTCCCGCCCCTCCCCACCTTTGGAATCTCGATTCCTACTCCAGTTCCCCCAAATACCCCTCCTGTACTCCCTGTACTCAAGCGCACTATCATGTCGCCGGTCAACGCGGATCTCCGAGCCGGAGATCCTGAGGTCCGTCCTGCCTTCGGTCGCTGCGTGCTATCGCTCAACAGTGGCATGGCGGCGCTTGACGACCAGTTTGCCGGCAAAGTGCTGATGGTAACCATCAACGGCGACCGGCCTCCCGTCTCACCAGATGACCTTGTCAAAGCTCTTGGCATTGCGCACGGCATCCAAATAAGTGACTTGTTCGTCGAAGTCTATCCGCCACCGACTGATTTCTTCGTCAGGTTCCGGACAACTTTCGACTGCAGTCGTGTGTCCGAATCTTCCCGGCGTTTGTTCTGCGATGGCGCGCTGGTGAGCTTTGATCGGTGGCACCCAGGATGGGGCTCGGTGCCCTCTGAGCTTGAGTTTTTAACAAAGCTTACCTTCCACAGCATGCCTCGACGTGCTTGGAACAACGAGTCCATGAACGAGCTTATCAACGACCTTGGAGGTGAGCTCGTAAGTATGTTTGTTCCTCTAGACAGCTGGGCTCTGACGGTTATGGCATGGATGAAGAAGCCGTCCACCGTACCGAAGGTGATTGGTGTTGAGAGACCCGTGCAGGAACCGGGGTTGTACTATTCGTCGCCACCAAGGCTGTCGCGGACCATGTTAGGGATGTACCTGTATCGAGTGTTCGTGCATGTCGAAGAAGTGGTCAATCCATCAATCAATCAAAGTCCTGCCGCCACCGCCGCTGGTGCCAGGGTCCGTCGACGACGTCCATTACAGGAGTCAACGTCAGACTTTCCCTATGTTGCTCGGAACGATGGATGGCATAGGGCCTACCCCATCGCGCGGCGGAGGCCACTGCTTCTTTGGGAGAAGAGGTAGGGTTGGCTGCCTGGATGTGCTCTAATTTGAGGTAACAACTGAATCTTGTCAGATACTAGTTAAATCCGAGCTATGGGTGTGAAGCACTGATATGCCAGTACATTTGATTGTGACATGTTCTAATTTTGTTCCTGAACTTTTTTAGAAAGGGATGTACGTCAACTTAATGTGCTAGGAGAACTTATTGTGTTGTTTTTCTATTTTCTTTGCACAACATTCAAGATATTTCCCCGTCATTGATAAAGACAATGAACCGTTATGTACGACTTCGTTGGTTTCAACATAGCCCTTCCCGTAGCGATCCACTGCTTCCATCCTGATTGTGCCGCCTGCGTGAAATTTCTGTATGCAAGTTCAATGTGCTATGACGTTCTATATGATTGTGTCAACTATATAAGTTTTTACTGAGCATCAGCAATGCATATGGCTGAAAGATGTATTTACGAGTATCGTCCGATGGGTCTCTCTCTCTCTCTCACACACACACACACGCGCGCGCGCGCACGCACACACGCACAAGTGGGACCCGTGGAATTATTTATTTGCTTGTGATAGCTTTTAATTAGGTTCCACTGTAATCTAACTTTTTTCTTAAGTTACTAATTGAGCTCAATGACTTCAAAAAGTTGTACAAAAGCCTTTTTTTGGTCCTTTCCGGCATCGCTGAATGTGGACTGAGTAACCATGTTAGGTTGTACTGTACTACACAGGCCTTTTTTCGCTATTTTTTTAAATAATACATTTTTTATTAATTTTCATAAATATTACTCTGGGTAATTTTTTTCAAAATAATATACCATCCGCCCGCTGCAGGCCGACTGGGCCTAGTCGGCCCACAGCAGGCCGATTGGATTCCAGTCGGCCTATAGCTGGCAGACTAGCCCCGTCGGCCCACTGTGGGCCGACTGGAGCTAATTGGATCGCTGTGGGCTAATTGTTTTTGCAAAAGTGTTAATCATGTATTTAAAAAAAATATGTGTATTATGACCTCCTCCGCTCGCTGTGGGCCCACTGTTGACTAAAAAATATGTTTTAAAAAGTATTAATCATGTATTTAAAAATTGTTAAATGTGTGTATAAAAATGTTCCTTATCTATACAAAAAAATTTAAATGTGTGTATAAACAATAGCTTTTTTTCAACATCGGCAATGCAACTGGGCCGACAGTTGTACACAATATCCGGGTCTCCGCCCCGCTGGGCTGCAAACTTTCCTAGGAGGTATGCATTAGGCTTAACAAGAAAATGGACTTTAAGAAATAATAAATGGGATGTAATTATAATAACTGGACAGTTACTATGCACCAAACACGTAATTAGTTTGAAAAATATATTATTTTTGGAATTTGAAAATTTTAATTTCATTACTTTGTTGCGCGCAATATTTCATTGGATTTTAACGTAATACAACTTTATTTTGAAATTATATTTAACCTGACTAGAAATTTCGGATAAAAATATTTCGGATCCCATCAAAATGTGGGAATTTTTTTTGAATTCTGGTTTGAGCGGTTGTTTGAAATTATTAATCGTTGTCCTAGCTAGAAGTTGGGCTGTACTTTTAACAAACTGTAAATGGGCTGTAGTAAATTCCATTAGAATTAAAAAATGGGTTGTACATTCTTACAAATCGCAAATGGGCTATATGTTCTCTGCCAAATCCGAGTTGTGGGCCTACTAAGTTGACGCGTACCAAGGGCTTTGTCAACTTAGTCAATATAAACGATTCTAGCTGTAGTGATCGTACGATGTCCATCCAACGGCCGTAGTGCTTCTTCAACCTCTCGTCTTCTTGCTCCAGCCGCCCAAAGCAGCGCCGGTCGTGTCGTGTGCTCCTGCCTCCCGTGGCCGGCTGTGATGCCGCGGAGGCCTCACCGCCCCGTACTACTCCCACCGTTGGCCAGGCCATCCCTCTACTCACCCACACCCCCTGTTATTCTGCGGCGACGGCAGCCTCACACCGCAGCCGAACCAGTGAACCCTCGTACTCCTCTCTGCGCGGTCTTCCACTGCTGCGTCTTCCCCGGCTCCGCGTCATCCCCTTCCTAGGCCTCGCCGTCATCCAGACCACCGCCATGGTGCTCTTGGCGCGGCGTGGTCAACGTGGTCAACGACCGACTTCCATCGGAAGAGTACTGTACGTGGAGAGGCTGACAGCTGGGTCCACGGCAGCCGCAAGGAAGTGCCTCCTTATTACGCGCAAAATAATTATTCCTCCACCTGACAGCGGGGACCCACCGGACGGGCCACCGTATTTCGTGAAAAAAATGATTCGCCCCCTGACTGCTGGGACCCACTAGCTACATCTTCGCACGCAAGGAAGTGCGTCCAAAAAAAACGATTCGCCCCCCTGACTGCTGGGACCCACCAGCTACACCTTCGCACGCAAGGAAGTGCGCCCGGGCAAAAAAAACAAAACAATTCGCCCCCTGACTGCTGGGACCCGCCAGCTACATCTTCACAGGCAAGAAAGTGCCTGACAGTCGGGACCCACCTGGTCGAAGCGTATGTAGCGTTGTCATTCTGGTCGCGAACGTGTACGTACATACTGGTTGATGTAGAGGCGCGCACGTGTCGTAGTAGAGGCGCGCACGTGTCATAGTAGAGGCGCGCACGTAGCATGTACACGTACATATAGCGGCCAGGGTGCAAGAAATAAAATACGGCCACGTATGTGTACATACGGGCGGGGTCCCGAATGCCTACTCGCGCATACGTATGGCCAGGGCTCGTGTACATGGCTGGGTCAGAATGGAGTAACAACGTCGTCGTCGTGTTCATGGGGAGGCAACGGAATGCGTCGTGTTCATGGGGAGGCAATGAAATGCGTCGTGTTCATCGGGAGGGCTTGGACGGAACAGGCGATGGAAACGAGGCCTGGCGTACCGCAGAATGGAGGAAACGGCCTTGTGTTCGACCGGCCACGTTCGAAACGGGATCCTGTTCATCGGGAGGGGTGTGGCGTACCGCAAAACGGAGGAAATGGACCTCCTACGGTCGAAACAGGGGTCCTGTTGATCGGGAGGGGTGTGGCGTACCGCAAAACGGAGGAAACGGACCTCCTACGGTCGAAACGGGGGTCCTGTTGATCGGGAGGGGTGTGGTGTACCGCAAAACGGAGGAAACGGACTTGTGTTGGAGCACTACGGTCGAAACGGGGGTCCTGTTCATCGGGAGGGGTGTGGTGTACCGCAAAACGGGACTCCACGGGATACTGTTCATCTCCACCGTCGACCTCCTCCAGCCTCCACGGGCTCCTGTTCATCCACCCTCCACGGGCTCCTGTTCATCCAGCCTCCACCGCGCGCTACTCCACCGGCTCCTGTTCAACCACCCCTCCACCATCTACTGTTCATCCAGCCCTCCACACCACGGGGTCCTGTTCAACCACCCCTCCACCGTCTACTGTTCATCTAGCCCTCCACACCACGGGGTCCTGTTCATCCACCCCTCCACAGGCACCCCTCCACCGTCTACTGTTCATCCAGCCCTCCACCACACCATGGGGTCCTGTTCATCCACCCCTCCACCGTCTACTGTTCATACAGCCCTCCACCACACCACGGGGTCCTGTTCATCCAGAGGCAACGCCACCGCTCACTGTTCATCCAACCCCCCCCCCCCCCCCGCAACGCTCACTGTTCATCCCATCGATCGGCTTCAGTTAGCAGGAGTAGCGAAGGAATCGCTCGATCGGGTTCAGTTAACAGCCATCGATCGATCGCTTGGGTTCAGTAACGCTTAGCCTGCAGTGCAATCGCTCGGGTTCGGTTAGAGCCCAACGCCTCGCTCGGGTTCAGTTAGAGCCAACGCCTCGCACACACGCGCGTACGTGTACGAGAGAAAAGCGCATCGCTCGGCCCCCGACCTACCACCGTAACCGGGAACTCCCCAAAAGTTTCCTCCCCCTCGCTTCTACCACAGTTTTTTCCATCATGCACGGCCCAAAGAATGTCATGCAGCTGCGTCTCCGGCCCGCCCAGGACGAAAAGCCCATTTTCTGTCATAATTTTTTGTCATAGAAGTAGGAGCCCACCACATCTATGATGATACTGGGTTTTGTCACAATTATCGTCATAGAAGTGTCATATGTATGACAGAAAAAAATTCGTTCGGCCCAAAATGTCACGGATGTGTCTTTTTTTTGTAGTGGTATCATATCACGGGGTTTGGATGCACCGTCGAAGTTTGGAACTCTCGAGGTGAGAAAGGGCAATGCATGGTATCGAAGAGGCTAGCAATATGCAGAAAGGTCGGAGTGTGTATAGGCCATGAACTCACATTAGCCATGAAGAACTCATATACTTATTGTGAAAGTTTTATTAGCCCTTGAAGCAAAGTACTACTCGCACACCCCTAGGGAGCAGCTTGGTAGGAGTTAACCATCGCGCATACCTGAGTTAGACAACACTCAAGGATTTCAGTCAGACATAAAAATGCTCAAACCTCCCCACCATTCCATGATGGACACTTAAATGAGTAGTTAATACCAAGCTTTAATATCGATATTTCTACCCTGGCAACGGAAGGAGTTGTCGTGGCGGCAGGGAACACGACTGCAGGAGGACGAGGCGACACCGATGGGGGCGGTGGCTGCGAGTACTCCATATCGTCGATTGGGAGACAGTGAGGGGCCGGGGAGATCAACGGCGACGGTGGGAGGGCGACACAGAAGGGACGGAAATGTCCTTCCCGCCAAGTTGCGCGAGGGATAGAGGGAATGGAGAAAACCCCGGGAGGATGGGATTGGGCATATGGCTGGTGCAGGCCAAAATATGCAGCTGCCCGCAATTTTTTTGGATGACCCATTTTATGTGACCTGCGCGGGAATATTTATCATCCCTGTCTCATAAAACGATGGTTATTTTAGCGGAAGCGGGTTTTGGCAGGATCTGCTAGAAATGCTCTTATGGCAACTGGTCCAATGTTGTGACCCGGTTAAATATGTTCTGAGTGGAGGCAAAATCGGCTATCAGTTGGTTTTCCACCCATCCAACTGGTTTTTTAGAAAAGGTGGCTTGCCCCAGGCCTCTGCATCAGAATGATGCATGCAACCATCTTATTAAATAGTCTCAACGTAGCATAGAGTCCAAAAAGTATTACATCTCGCAAGTGGAGCAAAAAGTAAAAGAAAATTGAATGCTCAAAATCGCAACCGGTATGACAATGTAAAGGACAATCTCCCTAGACTCCTATCTTGTTATGCGACCGCCATCCGAACCGGTTGAATATAGCCCGTGCTACCATCTCCCACTGGTTGCACCCAGTAACCAAAGGCTCCCTGGAGTCCGTAGGAGTGAGTAAGGACCACGTACGGATCCATGCGGTACCTCTGAAGATGACCTGCAAGAAAGTTAAAGTATGTTGTCTATTAAAAATCATATCATTCCTACAATTCCATATAACCCATATAAGCGCACATATTCCAATCCAAATACGAGCCGCAGTAATATGATCAACCCCAGCTAACCACGTCCCAAATAATGATTCGATGTTAACTGGAGGAGTAATGTTAAAGGCTATATGGATCGTTCTCCAAAGCAATTTTGCTAGTGGGCACTCTATGAACAAGTGTTGTATTGTTTCATAATGATCACAAAAACAACAATGGAAACTACCTGCCCACCGCCTCTTTACTAAGTTATCTCTGGTGAGGATCACTTGCTTGTGTACGAACCACATAAAGATTTTAATACGCAAGGGAACCTTAACCTTCAAAATATGTAACGATCACGAGATTGGGACAAAATTAATTAGATCCATGTAAAAAGATTTCACCATAAACACCCCATTTCTAGCTAACTTCCGGTGCATCGAATCGGGTTGGTCGGATAATTAAACATCTATCAATCTCCGAACCAAGTGCATCCAGGCATTCCATCTCTCACCAACTAACACACGTCTGAACTGAATATTCAAGGGAGTTGATTGAAATATTGTGCCTATGTAATCCTCCTTGAGTTGCATAATGTTATATAGGGTGGGCTATTGTATGGCTAGTGGCGTCTCCCCTAACCATGTATCCTCCCAAAATCTTGTTGACATCCATTGCCAACCAAGAATTTGACCCTACGAAAGAAAAAAGCTTTCGTTCGCATGAGTCTCTTCCAGAATGGTGAGTTCATTGGCCTCATGTCGGGGGACGGATTTCCGAGACAAAATTCCTAGCAAACGACCCTTATGTCACCACAAGCACCAGGATTACTGTTGCTGGTGGATATTTCCTTGATACATAATTCCAAGCAATTACAAGATTTGAGTACAAGACCTTATAGGTCCATTGAGTACAAAAATGATTTCTAGTGGCAGATGATGGAAGCAACTCGTGGATCTCCAACATTGATGGAACTCCATTCCCACGGGAACAGCTGACCTGGATAACCCCTATCTCGCATGGCTGCTATCTCTGAATCCTAGGTTGCGGGGGTGTCGTCGCAGTACTCCTTTCTGAATCATGATCTGGCCAAGACAACAGCCAGGGACAAGCCTGTGAGTACGTTTGAATGTACTCGCAAACATGATGAACAAAAGATATACCGAACGCATACGTTCATGATGAATTAAACTATATGCATGTGCTGACTGAAAACTAAAGCATGGCATGACCAATATTCATATGGTGCAGAAGGAATAAATGAATCACGTTAGTAGTAAATCGAGGAAATTAAATGGAACGTCGGGCGTTGGACCGCCTGAAGAATTCCAAGAAAAATGCCAAGCGGGTGTCTAAAAGCGACGCCTCGAGAGGTCTTCAAAAGAAATGCCAAACGGGTGTCTAAAAGCGACGCCTCGAGAAGTATTGAAAATAAATGCCATAGTTGGGTGTCTGAGCGACGCCTCATAAAGGGCTTATAAGAAAATAATAACATGAGTATCCAGGTGGACTAGCCATCCCAAGTGATACCCAAAGACAAAAATGAAAATGAGTGTCTCGGGTAGTCTATCCATCCCAAGAGATACTCACAGTTGCACATAAGAGTAAAGGGTTAGTCCACAACAATATTCATGTCAACAATAGTATTCATAGTGCACCAGTAGTGACAATAATTATCCCGCAAATGGATCATGATCAATTTAATTATTTCCTCCAGAGACTGACACTAAGACCGACACTTGACCAACCCAAACTGTAGTCCTTAACCATGGACATGACTATTCGAATAGATATAACTCTGCAGAGGGTGTACTCTTTGTTGGGGAACGTTGCAGAAAACAAAAATTTTCCTACTCGTTTCACCAAGATCATCTAGGAGTTCATCTAGCAACAAGTCATTGGATGCATCTACATACCTTTGTAGATCGCGCACGGAAGCGTTCAAAGAACGGTGATGATGTAGTCGAACACGACGTGATCCAAATCACCGATGACCAAGCGCCGAACGGACGGCACCTCCGCGTTCAACACACGTACGGGACAGGAGACGTCTCCTCCTTCTTGATCCAGCAAGGGAGAAGGAGAGGTTGACGAAGATCCAGCAGCACGACGGCGTGGTGGTGGATGCAGGGCGTCACAGTAGCAGGGCTTCGCCTATACTACGAGGAAGAGAGACGTAACGGGGAGAGAGGGAGGCGCCAGGGGCTGGGGTTGAAATCCCTCCTCTCCCCCACTATATATAGGAGGGCCAAGGGGGGGTGGTGCACAGCCTAGGAGATCTGATCTCCTAGGTGCGGCGGCCAGGGGGAGGATTCCCTCGCCCCCAAGGCACCCAGAGGTGCCTTCCACCACTTGGACTCCTCCCCCTTGGAAACCCTAGGCGCATGGGCCTAGTGGGGCTGGTGCCCTTGGCCCATGAAGGACAAGGCGCACCCCCTACAGCCCATGTGGCCCCCCGGGACAGGTGGCCCCACCCGGTGGGCCCCCGGGACCCCTCCGATGGTCCCGGTACAATACCGATAACCCCGAAACTTGTCCCGATGGCCGAAACAGCATTTCCTATATATAATTATTTACCTCCGGACCATTCCGGAACTCCTCGTGACATTCGGGATCTCATCCGGGACTCCGAACAACATTCGGGTTCCTGCATATACATATCTTCACAACCCTAGCGTCACCGAACCTTAAGTGTGTAGACCCTACGGGTTCGGGAGACAAGCAGACATGACCGAGATGACTCTCCGGCCAATAACCAACAGCGGGATCTGGATACCCATGTTGGCTCCCACATGCTCCATGATGATCTCATCGGATGAACCACAATGTCGAGGATTCAATCAACCCCGTATGCAATTCCCTTTGTCAATCGATATGTTACTTGCCCGAGATTCGATCGTCGGTATCCCAATACCTCGTTCAATCTCGTTACCGGCAAGTCACTTTACTCGTACCGTAATGCATGATCCCGTGACCAGACACTTGGTCACTTTGAGCTCATTATGATGATGCATTACCGAGTGGGCCCAGTGATACCTCTCCGTCATACGGAGTGACAAATCCCAATCTTGATCCATGTCAACCCAACAGACACTTTCGGAGATACCCGTAGTATACCTTTATGGTCACCCAGTTATGTTGTGACGTTTGGTATACCCAAAGCACTCCTACGGTATCCGGGAGTTACACGATCTCATGGTCTAAGGAAAAGATACTTTGACATTGGAAAACTCTAGCAAACGAACTATACGATCTTGTGCTATGTTTAGGATTGGGTCTAGTCCATCACATCATTCTCCTAATGATGTGATCTCGTTATCAATGACATCCAATGTCCATAGTCAGGAAACCATGACTATCTGTTGATCAACGAGCTAGTCAACTAGAGGCTTACTAGGGACATGTTGGTGTCTGTTATTCACACATGTATTACGATTTCCGGATAATACAATTATAGCATGAATAAAGACAATTATCATGAACAAGGAAATATAATAATAAAGCTTTTATTATTGCCTCTAGGGCATATTTCCAACAGTCTCCCACTTGCACTAGAGTCAATAATCTAGTTACATTGTGATGAATCGAACACCCGTGGAATTCTGGTGTTGATCATGTTTTGCTCTAGGGAGAGGTTTAGTCAACGGATCCGCTACATTTAGGTCCGTATGTACTTTACAAATCTCTATGTCTCCATCTTGAACATTTTCACGAATGGAGTTGAAGCGACGCTTGATGTGCCTTGTCTTCTTGTGAAACCTGGGCTCCTTGGCAAGAGCAATAGCTCCAGTGTTGTCACAGAAGAGTTTGATTGGCCCCGACGCATTGGGTATGACTCCTAGGTCGGTGATGAACTCCTTCACCCATATTGCTTCATGTGCTGCCTCCGAGGCTGCCATGTACTCCGCTTCACATGTAGATCCCGCCACGACGCTCTTCTTGCAGCTGCACCAGCTCACTGCTCCACCATTCAACATATACACGTATCCGGTTTGTGATTTAGAGTCATCCAAATCTGTGTCGAAGCTAGCGTCGACGTAACCCTTTACGACGAGCTCTTCGTCACCTCCATAAACGAGAAACATTTCCTTAGTCCTTTTCAGGTACTTCAGGATATTCTTGACCGCTGTCCAGTGTTCCTTGCCGGGATTACTTTGGTATCTGCCTACCAAACTTACGGCAAGGTTTACATCAGGTCTGGTACATAGCATGGCATACATAATAGAACCTATGGCTGAGGCATAGGGGATGACACTCATCTCTTCTATTTCTTCTGCTGTGGTCGGACATTGAGCTGAGCTCAATTTCACACCTTGTAACACAGGTAAGAACCCCTTCTTAGAATGATCCATATTGAACTTCTTCAATATCTTATCAAGGTATGTGCTTTGTGAAAGACCTATGAGGCGTTTTGATCTATCTCTATAGATTTTGATGCCTAATATATAAGCAGCTTCTCCAAGGTCCTTCATTGAAAAACTCTTATTCAAGTAGGCCTTGATGCTGTCCAAGAGTTCTATATCATTTCCCATCAACAGTATGTCATCTACATATAATATGAGAAATGCTACAGAGCTCCCACTCACCTTCTTGTAAACGCAGGCTTCTCCATAAGTCTGTGTAAACCCAAACGCTTTGATCATCTCATCAAAGCGAATGTTCCAACTCCGAGATGCTTGCACCAGCCCATAAATCGAGCGTTGGAGCTTGCACACCTTGTCAGCATTCTTAGGATCGACAAAACCTTCCGGCTGCATCATATACAATTCTTCCTTAAGGAAACCATTAAGGAATGCCGTTTTGACGTCCATTTGCCATATCTCATAATCGTAGAATGCGGCAATTGCTAACATGATTCTGACGGACTTTAGCTTCGCTACCGGTGAGAAAGTCTCATCGTAGTCAACCCCTTGAACTTGTCGATAACCCTTAGCGACAAGCCGAGCTTTATAGATGGTCACATTACCATCCGCGTCTGTCTTCTTCTTAAAGATCCATTTATTCTCTATGGCTCGCCGTTCAATGGGCAAGTCAGTCAAAGTCCATACTTCGTTTTCATACATGGATCCTATCTCGGATTTCATGGCTTCTAGCCATTTGTCGGAATCCGGGCCTGCCATCGCTTCTTCATAGTTCGAAGGTTCACCGTTGTCTAACAACATGATTTCCAAGACAGGGTTGCCGTACCACTCTGGTGCGGAACGTGTCCTTGTGGACCTTCGAATTTTAGTAGGAGCTTGATCAGAAGTATCTTGATCATTATCATTAACTTCCTCTCTAGTCGGTGCAGGCACCTCAGGAACATTTTCTTGAGTTGAGCCATTTTCCGGTTCAAGAGGTAATACTTCATCAAGCTCTACTTTCCTCCCACTTACTTATCTCGAGAGAAACTCTTTCTCTAGAAAGGACCCATTCTTGGCAACAAAGATCTTGCCTTCGGATCTGAGGTAGAAGGTGTACCCAATAGTTTCTTTTGGGTATCCTATGAAGATGCATTTTTCCGACTTGGGTTCGAGCTTTTCAGGTTGAAGTTTCTTGACATAAGCATCGCATCCCCAAACTTTTAGAAACGACAGCTTAGGTTTCTTCCCAAACCATAATTCATACGGTGTCGTCTCAACGGATTTCGACGGAGCCCTATTTAAAGTGAATGCGGCAGTCTCTAAAGCATAGCCCCAAAAAGATAGCGGTAAATCAGTAAGAGACATCATAGACCGCACCATATCCAATAGAGTGCGATTACGACGTTCGGACACACCGTTACGCTGAGGTGTTCCAGGCGGCGTGAGTTGTGAAACTATTCCACATTTTCTTAAGTGTGTGCCAAATTCGTGACTCAAGTATTCTCCTCCATGATCTGATCGTAGAAACTTGATTTTCCTGTCACGTTGATTCTCAACCTCACTCTGAAATTCCTTGAACTTTTCAAAGGTTTCAGACTTGTGTTTCATTAAGTAGACATATCCATATCTACTCAAGTCATCAGTGAGGGTGAGAACATAACGATAGCCACCGCGAGCCTCAACACTCATTGGACCGCACACATCAGTATGTATGATTTCCAATAAGTTGGTTGCTCGCTCCATTGTTCCTGAGAACGGAGTCTTGGTCATTTTACCCATGAGGCATGGTTCGCACGTGTCAAATGATTCATAATCAAGAGACTCTAAAAGTCCATCTGCATGGAGCTTCTTCACGTGTTTGACACCTATGTGACCAAGGCGGCAGTGCCACAAGTATGTGGGACTATCATTATGAACCTTACATCTTTTGGTACTCACATTATGAACATGTGTAGCATTACGTTCGAGACTCATTAAGAATAAACCATTCACCATAGGAGCATGACCATAAAACATATCTCTCATATAAATGGAACAACCATTATTCTCAGATTTAAATGAGTAGCCATCTCGAATTAAACGAGATCCCGATACAATGTTCATGCTCAAAGCTGGCACTAAATAACAGTTATTGAGGTTTAAAACTAATCCCGTAGGTAAATGCAGAGGCAGCGTGCCGACGGCGATCACATCGACCTTGGAACCATTCCCGACGCGCATCGTCACCTCGTCCGTCGCCAGTCTCCGTTTATTCCGCAGCTCCTGCTGTGAGTTACAAATATGAGCAACGACACCGGTATCAAATGCCCAGGAGTCACTACGAGTACTGGTAAGGTACACATCAATTACATGTATATCAAATATACCTTTGGCGTTGCCGGCCTTCTTGTCTGCTAAGTATTTGGGGCAGTTCCGTTTCCAGTGACCCTTCCCTTTGCAATAAAAGCACTCCGTCTCAGGCTTGGGTCCATTCTTTGGCTTCTTCCCGGCAGCTTGCTTGCCGGGCGCGGCAACTTCCTTACCGTCCTTCTTGAAGTTCTTTTTACCCTTGCCTTTCTTGAACTTAGTGGTTTTATTAACCATCAACACTTGATGCTCCTTCTTGACTTCTACCTCCGCTGATTTCAGCATTGAGAACAACTCAGGAATGGTCTTTTGCATCCCCTGCATGTTGAAGTTCATCACAAAGCTCTTGTAGCTTGGTGGAAGCGACTGGAGGATTCTGTCAATGACCGCATCATTCGGGAGATTAACTCCCAGCTGAGACAAGCGGTTATGCAACCCAGACATAGTGAGTATGTGCTCACTGACAGAACTATTTTCCTCCATCTTACAGCTGAAGAACTTATCGGAGACTTCATATCTCTCGATCCGGGCATGAGCTTGAAAAACCATTTTCAGCTCTTCGAACATCTCGTATGCTCCATGTCTCTCAAAACACTTTTGGAGCCCCGGCTCTAAGCTGTAAAGCATGCCGCACTGAACGAGGGAGTAGTCGTCAACACGTGTCTGCCAAGCGTTCATAACGTCTTGGTTCTGTGGGACGGGTGGATCACCTAGCGGTGCTTGTAGGACATAATCTTTCTTGGCAACTATGAGGATGATCCTCAGGTTCCGGACCCAGTCCGTATAGTTACTGCCATCGTCTTTCAGCTTGGTTTTCTCTAGGAACGCGTTGAAGTTGAGGACTACGTGGGCCATTTGATCTACAAGACATAGTGTAAAACATTTTAGACTAAGTTCATGATAATTAAGTTCATCTAATCAAATTATTAATGAACTCCCACTTAGATTATACATCCCTCTAGTCATCTAAGTATTACATGATCCGAGTTAACTAGGCCGTGTCCGATCATCACGTGAGACGGACTAGTCAACGTCGGTGAACATCTTCATGTTGATCGTATCTTCTATACGACTCATGCTCGACCTTTCGGTCTTCTGTGTTTCGAGGCCATGTCTGTACATGCTAGGCTCGTCAAGTTAACCCTAAGTGTTTTGCATGTGTTCCGAGGCCATGTCTGTACATGCTAGGCTCGTCAACACCCGTTGTATGTGAACGTAAGGATCCATCACACCCGATCATCACGGCATGCTTAGAAACGACGAACTTTAGGAACGGTGCACAGTTAGGGGAGAACACTTCTTGAAATTGTTATGAGGGATCATCTTATTTACTACCGTCGTTCTAAGTAAACAAGATGCAAAAACATGATAAACATCACATGCAATCAAATAATAAACGTGACATGATATGGCCAATATCACATAGCTCCTTTGATCTCCATCTTGGGGCTCCATGATCATCCTGTCACCGGCTTGACACCATGATCTCCATCATCATGATCTCCATCATCGTGTCTCCATGAAGTTGCTCGCCAACCATTACTTCTACTACTATGGCTAACGCTTTTAGCAATAAAGTAAAGTAATTTTACATGGCGTTTCTCGATGACACGCAGGTCATATAAAAGAATAAAGACAACTCCTATGGCTCCTGCCGGTTGTCATACTCATCGACATGCAAGTCGTGATTCCTATTACAATAGCATGAACATCTCATACATCACATATAGATCATTCATCATTCATCACAACTTTGGCCATATCATATCACAAACCACTTGCTGCAAAAACAAGTTAGACGTCCTCTAATTGTTGTTGCAAGTTTTACGTGGCTAATTTAGGGTTCTAGCAAGAACGTCTTCTTACCTACGTTAAAGCCACAACGTGATTTGTCAACTTCTATTTACCCTTCATAAGGACCCTGTTCATCGAATCTGCTCCAACTAAAGTGGGAGAGACAGACACCCGCCAGCCACCTTATGCAACTAGTGCATGTTAGTTGGTGGAACCGGTCTCACGTAAGCGTACGTGTAAGGTTGGTCCGGGCCGCTTCATCCCACAATACCGCTGAAGCAAGAAAAGACTAGTAACGGCAAGAAAGTTGACAAATCTACGCCCACAACTCATTGTGTTCTACTCGCGCAAGAAGAACTACGCATAGACCTAGCTCATGATGCCACTGTTGGGGAACGTTGCAGAAAACAAAAAATTTCCTACTCGTTTCACCAAGATCATCTAGGAGTTCATCTAGCAACGAGTCATTGGATGCATCTACATACCTTTGTAGATCGCGCACGGAAGCGTTCAAAGAACGGTGATGATGTAGTCGAACACGACGTGATCCAAATCACCGATGACCAAGCGCCGAACGGACGGCACCTCCGCGTTCAACACACGTACGGGACGGGAGACGTCTCCTCCTTCTTGATCCAGCAAGGGAGAAGGAGAAGTTGACGAAGATCCAGCAGCACGACGGCGTGGTGGTGGATGCAGGGCGTCACAGTAGCAGGGCTTCGCCTATACTACGAGGAAGAGAGACGTAACGGGGAGAGAGGGAGGTGCCAGGGGCTGGGGTTGAAATCCCTCCTCTCCCCCACTATATATAGGAGGGCCAAGGGGGGGTGGTGCGCAGCCTAGGAGATATGATCTCCTAGGTGCGGCGGCCAGGGGGAGGATTCCCTCCCACCCCCCCCCCCCCCCCCAAGGCACCCAGAGGTGCCTTCCACCACTTGGACTCCTCCCCCTTGGAAACCCTAGGCGCATGGGCCTAGTGGGGCTGGTGCCCTTGGCCCATGAAGTCCAAGGCGCACCCCCTACAGCCCATGTGGCCCCCCGGGATAGGTGGCCCCACCCGGTGGCCCCCGGGACCCCTCCGGTGGTCCCGGTACAATACCGATAACCCCGAAACTTGTCCCGATGGCCGAAACAGCATTTCCTATATATAATTCTTTACCTCCGGACCATTCCGGAACTCCTCGTGACGTCCGGGATCTCATCCGGGACTCCGAACAACATTCGGGTTCCTGCATATACATATCTTCACAACCCTAGCGTCACCGAACCTTAAGTGTGTAGACCCTACGGGTTCGGGAGACAAGCAGACATGACCGAGACGACTCTCCGGCCAATAACCAACAGTGGGATCTGGATACCCATGTTGGCTCCCACATGCTCCACGATGATCTCATCGGATGAACCACGATGTCGAGGATTCAATCAACCCCGTATGCAATTCCCTTTGTCAATCGATATGTTACTTGCCCGAGATTCGATCGTCGGTATCCCAATACCTCGTTCAATCTCGTTACCGGCAAGTCACTTTACTCATACCGTAATGCATGATCCCGTGACCAGACACTTGGTCACTTTGAGCTCATTATGATGATGCATTACCGAGTGGGCCCAGTGATACCTCTCCGTCATACGGAGTGACAAATCCCAGTCTTGATCCATGTCAACCCAACAGACACTTTCGGAGATACCCGTAGTATACCTTTATGGTCACCCAGTTACGTTGTGACGTTTGGTATACCCAAAGCACTCCTACGGTATTCGGGAGTTACACGATCTCATGGTCTAAGGAAAAGATACTTTGACATTGGAAAACTCTAGCAAACGAACTATACGATCTTGTGCTATGTTTAGGATTGGGTCTAGTCCATCACATCATTCTCCTAATGATGTGATCTCGTTATCAATGACATCCAATGTCCATAGTCAGGAAACCATGACTATCTGTTGATCAACGAGCTAGTCAACTAGAGGCTTACTAGGGACATGTTGGTGTCTGTTATTCACACATGTATTACGATTTCCGGATAATACAATTATAGCATGAATAAAGACAATTATCATGAACAAGGAAATATAATAATAAAGCTTTTATTATTGCCTCTAGGGCATATTTCCAACACTCTTTACCCACATTTATAGGATTTCTTTAGCCAGCACTGAGATGCTGACTAATTCCCATTACGAACTTTGGATTGAAAACACACCTGACCAGCACACACCAGATTAACTTTCCGGATGCCAAGAATTTCCCAAAGCATCATTCAAGAGAAACTCTAAGGCGGGGAGACCATCGTCTCGAGTAGCATGGGATCACTATTAACACACGCGGATTACAAGGGGTGCCCCCCTCGGCCTAGTCGTATACACCCATGCCCCCTGACCCGATGACCAGCATTGCAATGGGTACATGGAAACCCTCATCGTGGCCTCTCTGTACAGTGTGTGCAGGGAAAGGGGTTAACAACTTACTGAACCGTACCCTGCCTGTGGAAGGGACAAGTGGTAGCACGAAACAAGTATGGGGTTACCGGAACAAGAATCGATCTACGGTGAACTCAGGAGGTTTAAGTTTTCCTGAAGTGGTTAGCATCATATAACTCCTTGGCAGTACCCAACAGGGTCACCACCTGGTATGTCCCAACATACCCTCACTGATCATTCTCGTCACAATGAGATTTCAGTCTCACGGTCACTTTTCTCATGACTGGTTCTTTCCTGCAGATTAGCCTAGACCATCACAGGCATATATGGCACTTGAAGATAACCATACTCACATATACCTCATGTTTAAATGAAGATAAAATACCATCAAGGGGTTATGCATGTATGACTAGCAATATGCAAATTCTATATGAATTCCAAACATATTCATAATTCAATTATGCTCGCAAACAAACAACTATGAATTCACCATATCATGTGTTCAAGATGCTTGCCTTGAGCATGCAGAAAGATTAGGTGCACTCCAAAACTTTGTAACCTATATCTCCCCTCCATTTCCTATTTTCAAAATATTATAATTACCACATAAATCCAAAACAATGCTAAAATTTGTTTGGAAATTTATAAAATAAATACTAAAATAAACTAGATGAAGTTTGAGAATTAACAAAAAAGAATCAAATGGTTTGGAGTTCATATGATTTTCCTATGGATTTACTAAGCTAGAATAATCAAGGAAATGGACTATTTAGTAGATCCAGCAAAAACCAGTCCTAGGAAAAATGTTCACCCTATCTAGATAAATAGAGAATGAATTAAGAAGTATGTAAAATTTGAATCATCAAATTTATATGTGGAATGACTGCTGTGGAATTATTTGAAATCTGCTGGAAAAGAAAAAGGAAATAGATATTACCATGATGGGCTGAGCAGAAACACGCCCTGGGCGGACTTAGTCGTCTGGCGCTACTGGGCCAAGCCCAATTGATTGGCCGCGCGGGAGGGTTGCAACGTCGAAGGCGTATTCCATGGAATACGTCCTTCCCTTGGCAAAACAACTTGCACGACACATGTCTCCACTTATCCACGCGGCGGGGGTTGCGGGTCACTGACCGTGGGCCGCTTGGCCCACTGGTCAGGTTTGACTGGTTGCCACGCACGCCATATCCTCTGGCCGAATAGAGGCGGCGCTCCACGAACAGCGGCACCCGTTGGGGATCTAAGCACATGGGTGTGCTCAGGATGTCGAGGCGATCCCGTGGGTACCCTCATTGGTCGCTGGAGTGGACGGAGTCTCCGGCAGACGGCGGCGTCGGGTGAGATGGAAACTTTTCCTATGGCGGCTCCCGAGATGATTTGAAGGTGGGGCTGGAGTCGTGGGGTGATGAGGGGGTGGAAGGTGAAGAGAGTGGAGGAGGGGAAGCTCTGGTGGCGCCGGAATCATCCGGAAGATGGCGGCGGCCATAGCTGCCGGAGTTGGGGAAGACGGCCATCCTAGGTCATTCTGATGTTCGGGAAGGCACACAGAGGGATATAGAGGAGTGGTGATGAACTGAGAGGGCCCGAGGGAAGCTTAAATAGGAGGGGAAGAGCGGTGCCGCGGCTTCCAGAGGGTGGACACAGCGGCGGCGGCCATTCAAGGCGAACGTGTGGGCGTTGGCGAGGTAGGCGTGGCCGGTGTGTCTCTTGTGAGGCCGGTGTGTCTCTTGTGAGGCCGGTGAGCTTCGGATGAGCTCAAGCCGAAGGCGATTTAAGCGAAAGGGGCTTGGCAAGAGATGCGGCGAAGGAGGACTCATCGGGTGGCGGTCCTGGTCATCATGGACGGCGGTGGACGACGCTAGGGGCCAAGCGAGGGTGTCGGTGAGGTTCCTGGTGGTCGAGCTGATCCAGAGGAGGATCATGATGAGAGGGGGTGTCGGATTTCGGGTTCCGGCAAAACCCTTGAGGTTCAAGGAATGGGTGCGCAGAAAGATCTCCCCCTCTCTAGCTCGCACACATCATGATCTCACGGCCTAGCTCGACGGACCCAAAGAACAAGAGACACAAGAGTTTATACAGGTTGAAGCCACCGATGCGGTGTAATATCCAACTCTAGTGTGGTGTGGTGGATTGCCTCTTGGGATGAGGATGAACAGTTACAAGGGAAGAACAGCCTCCTCAGGAGAGGTGTTCTTGTGCTTAGTGTGTTGATGCTATCTCGGATCAGACCTCTAGATGAGATGCCTCCCTACGGTGGTGGCTGGTCCTATATATAGAGGCCCGGGTCCTCTTCCCAAATATTAGGCGGGAAGGGATCCCACAATGGCCAATTTGAAGGGGGCAGCTAGTACAAGCTATCCTGACAAAAGTAGTCTTCGCCTGCCAAAGCCTCTGGTGGTGACGCCGTCTTGGGCTCCACGGTGACCTCCGTCCTGCTGTCCTGCTGGTCTTGGTCTTGTTGCACCGATATGGAAACCTTTGCCTGATGCCTCGGGACTCCTCGTCTGCGCTTGCCCCTTTAGCACCAAAGAGGAAACAAGGACACTGCGCACTGGTGCCCGCCTGGCTCCAGTCGTCATGGCTTGCGTCACAGAAACCTCGCGAGGTGTCCCTTGCCTTGATCTCTCCGCCCCTCACGAGCCGGCCTGGTGAGTCCGCCCCTGAGGAGGTCTTGTGTCACCCGCCTCGCGAGACTTGGCCCCTCACGAGTGTCTTGAGTGTTTGCTGGTGAAGATGGGTCGACAGGGCCGCTGGTGGAGCCACGCCGCGGGCCGCAGGCAGGCAAGTCTGGGGACCCCCGTTCCTAGAACGCCGATAGTAGCCCCCGGGCCCACGGCGCGCTCTGGCTTGGCTTCGAGGCGAAGCCAAAGGGCAAGTGCGAAACGTCGCGGGGCCCAACAGCCTGTGGCCCTGTTTGACGCGTGGCAACTGATTGGACGTGGGCGTCTCCGCTTCCCCATGCCGCCTCGGCAACTGCCCGACTTGACGAGTCCCTGCTGCATGCAGAAAAAGATCATTATTACCTTAGATCGTGGAGGCCAGCGGTTGGCTTTCCCTTGGCTATAAATGGGTAGGGGCGGAGCTCCTGTCGCCCGTCTCTTCATTTGCTTCTCCCGCTCCTTCTTCTTCCTCGCTTCACTGCTAGCAGCGACACCCATGGCGCCTAGGAAGAGGCTCTTGGCTGCGGAGAAGGGGAAGGCTCGCCACGAGGGGCCTGTCTCATCGCCACCCAAGAGGGGGCGCGGCCATCCCCGCAAGCACGCCATGACCCCCATCGTGGCTCCTCGCGGTCGCGGTGGTGCTTCTTCGCCTGGTGGTGGTCGCCCGAGTCGTGGCGTCCCCGTCGATGAAGGGAGGCGCGCCATGGTCGCGCGGCCTCCCAGGCCGCGCTTCCACTCTGCGGAAGTGCTGCCGGAGTTCATCGTGTGGTCGGAGAACCCGACCGGCACTTGGCTTCAGCTCCCGCGCTTCTTTGTCGGTGAGCTGCCAGCCACTGGTGCAAGCGGTCTTTTGCTGCAGGCGGACGGCTGCTGCAGCAAGGCTTCATGGGTCGCGGTCAAGGTCTCCGCCACAGGCAACGCAGTCCTGGACCGCGGCTGGCAGACGTTTGCCCGCGCGCACGGCCTGGGTTGGCAGTGCTCCCTCTACTTCAAGTACGATGGCAATGTGACCCTCTGTGTGAGGGTGTTCGGGGAAGATGGCCGTTGCATTGGGTGCTTCCCTAAGGACAACGACGGCGGTGAGGTGCTCGGCCTCGGTGACGGCCGCGACGAGAGTGAGGGCGGCGCGGCCTCGACGCCGGCCATGGCTCATCCAACTATGGCAACTCTTGTTCCGGCCACAGCTCTAGCAGCTGTTGCAATGACCGCCGCGCCCGCTTCAAAGGTGGCAGCGGGTCATCTCGGCGCCGCACTTCAGTGAAGCGCGAGGAGGGGTCTAGCTAAGCTCAGGAGAGCGCCACAGGCCCGTCCTCGTGACTTGCCGTCGGAGCACATTCCTCTTTTGTTTCGTTCTTCCTTTCCTTCCTGCATTAAGAGAGACAAGTATGGGGCCCCGCTGGGGCATGCAACAATTATGATTTCTAAGTGGCTGTTGTCGGTGTCAAAACCGGCGGATCTCGGGTAGGGGGTCCCGAACTGTGCGTCTAAGGCGGATGGTAACATGAGGCAGGGGACACGATGTTTACCCAGGTTTGGGCCCTCTCGATGGAGGTAATACCCTATGTCCTGCTTGATTGATCTTGATGATATGAGTATTACAAGAGTTGATCTACCACGAGATCGTAGAGGCTAAACCCTAGAAGCTAGCCTATGGTATGATTGTATCCTGTCCTACGGACTAAACCCTCCGGTTTATATAGAAACCGGAGGGGGCTAGGGTTACACAAAGTCAGTTACAAGGGAGGAGATCTACGTATCCGTATTGCCAAGCTTGCCTTCCATGCCAAGGAGAGTCCCATCCGGACACGGGACGAAGTCTTCAATCTTGTATCTTCATAGTCCAACAGTCCGGCCAAAGGTTATAGTCCGGCTGTCCGGAGACCCCCTAATCCAGGACTCCCTTAGTAGCCCCCGAACCAGGCTTCAATGACGATGAGTCCGGTGCGCAGATTGTCTTCAGAATTGCAAGGCAGGTTCTTCTCCAATTTTTGAATATCTGCTGAGTAGTGTCCGGCTCCCCATAAATGTTGCACTTCTTGGCTTCCGCGCCCAATAAGGGCTATCTTCCACGTGTCGAGCGAATGCGAGGAGCCAGGGCATTTTTACATTCGCCACCCTAGCCATGTAGGTAAACTGTCTATTAAAGAGACGGGGATTATTAGATCCAGACCACACCATCCTCCCACGGCGAGTATCCATCGGAGCGCGCTTGGAAAAATCCATTCCAACATGGCCGGCCATCGCAGCTCCTCCTCCTGCTCCCGTAGCCCTAAGCCCAGTGATTGGGAGAAGTGTTCCATCCCGCACAGCCAATTAGTAGAGTTACAGGCCCAGGGATTTCTCCCTCCAGCGTATATGGTCCCCGTTCGAGTCGGGCTCGCCGCCTATAATGGCGGGGAGCAAGCGGAGAGCTTCCCCAATCCCTCCAAGGGAGAGCGGGTATGCCTTGTCCCTTATTTACTAAGGGGACTTGGATTTCTAATCCATCCGTTCCTCTGCAGGCTCCTGGAGTTTTATGGCCTCCAGTTGCATAATTTCACCCCCGCTTCCATATTACACATCGCTGGTTATGTTGCCCTTTGTGAGCTGTTTCTGGGCTGTGAAACTCATTTCGAGTTGTGGAAGAGGCTCCAGGACCGGATACCTGTCCGGTACCCTGAACAAGACGTCCGAAGACTGGCCTTCGGAGTGGTTTTACATGGAGGACGTCCCCCTTCCGGATCCTATTTGGATGGGTCTTCCTAAGTTCGACAATGCCCCTTTGAAGAAACGCCGAAGCTGGCGTCCACGGAGCCCTCAGGAGGAAGATAACAGAGAAGTCCTTTACCTGATGGGCCGGATAAAAGTGCTGGCTCAATCAGGACTGACAATAATCGAGGTTATGTCAATATGTATAATGCGGGGGGTGCAGTCACTTCAATATCGAGGGCACCCCATGTGGTGCTTTAACGGGGAAGATGATGCCACCCGCTGCGGACGTAAGGGACCGGACTCAGTTGCTGCTCTAGCAAAAATTCTGTCCGCTTTGTTCAAGGGAGAGGAAGAGGAGTTCATCCGTATTAAGCCACAGGATGGATTCTCCATGTACAACCCTCCAAGTTGGGTGAGCTGTCACTTTTTACTCCCAACCTTCCCGCATTCTTCGTCATAAATACTCACCTTGCCATTTCATGGCAGGAACTGCGAAAAGCTGTAAGGGAGGTCAATAGCCCACCTCCACAACCGGAGGACCCTGACCGGGCCCTCGATCCCGGACTCGAAGAGGATCCGAACATATTTGTGGAGCTGATCGACAGGACATTCTATCAATTGAGCTGCGATGATGCCCTGGTGGCCATCATAGCCGACTATCCTGGGCTACTCCCTGCATCACATGTAAGAAAAACCGGAGTCCCAACTTCCAAGAAGGATCCCCTTTTATGCACTTCACCTACCATACACATATGGTGTTTTACAGGGAAGGCCCTCGGGACGCCATGCCGAACCCGCAGTGACTCGCCAACAAGGGACACCGAAGCCGGATAGGCTAAAAAGGAAGGCGGTTAGGACTGAGACACCGACGCAGAGGTATGATACAGAACCTCGCTCCGTGGTTGTCGCCTTTATTAAAATATAATGACGTCCATGTTTCCTAGTAGGAAAAACGCTCGCCGGATTATATCCGGAGAGGTTGCCAATCATGCCTCCACCAGTCGGGCTCCAGGGCCGGACATAGAGGCGGAAGCTAACACGGGGCGAACACTGGATGCTCCTCCTACAGAGGATGCAGATAGACTATCCGCTACAAATTCTGAAGTGGAGAGCGCCATGAATCATAGGCGTCGCTGGACTGTACTCCATGATGCTTGTTTCTCCCAAGAGGCGTTCGATGCCTTCAACTCAGGAGAGGCGTACATCCG
Organism: Triticum urartu; assembly: GCF_056163025.1. NCBI lineage: Eukaryota > Viridiplantae > Streptophyta > Magnoliopsida > Poales > Poaceae > Triticum > Triticum urartu. The sequence continues at coordinate 147,778,456 of NC_141876.1, forward strand.
TGCTGCTCAAAATGGTCTTGCCAGAGCCACGGACCAGTATGTAAAGGATATACGGGTAAGAAAATTTGACGATTATATATATATCAGTAGCCCCTGAGACTTGAAACAGTTGACACAACTGATTTAAGGATCATTATTTGTCTAGGTTCTTACAGAGAAGAATACCCAATTGTCTCAAGAGCTAGAAGAGTGCAAAGCCCAGCTACGGGCCGCGGTTGCCGCGTTGAAGGAGTCCGAGAAGGCCCCCTCAGGTAACACTTGTTTCCATTGCAAAGAATGACAGGTACCAGATAGTATTCGGCATGTATGCAAATCTAACAATAGATATTGCATATGACTCCGGAGTGAATCCGGAGGCCGTGTCGGAGAATGCGCAACGTGCTAATCGACAACTAAATGTTGGCGAGCGCGTGCTTACGCGGGTCACGCAGGAGAAAAATAATCTCCAGGACGCCAATATCCAGCTAGGCGTGGAACTGAAAGATGTCCGAGCCCAGCTTGCCGACTCCTTGAAGGAGAATAAGCGGCTTCGACGCAGCATTTTTAGTAAGTTCTTGAACAAACTTTGGAAAGAGTTCGGCGAAGAAGCCGGCTAACAGAGTTATGTCTACAGGTATGCTAATGGGTCATCCCGCGGAGGAGATGCCCGGGTCTGCGGGTGATATTCTACCAGAGCTCTCACAACTGCACGAACAAGTTCGGCAGGTGATGCAGGGTATTGCCCAAGCCTTGTGGCCATCCGCCTCCCCGCTAGGAGGCATGGGGGAGCTTATATGGAAGCTCAAGGGAGCGCGGCGGCGCTTCCTATTATGGAAGGTATCAGCCTGCCGACAAGGTGCAAGGGAAGCCTGGGCCATGGTGAAGACGCGATATACCAAAGCTGAGCCAAACCACATGGCCGAGGTCGGACCTGTGGGGCCCGGTGGGAAAGAGATCCCCGTCAGTTTGGTGTATGACCAAGTAGAATTAGCCGCAAAGTATTCCCAACAGGATTGTAGGCTAGATAGCCTGTTGGATGGTATAGAAGAAGAATTTAGTCAGTCTTAGTGATTGTGTGCTTTAAGTGACATATATAATGTCCCTAGCCAGATTGTAAATCATTTGTCATGGCGGACCTTTTCGCTTCGACCTCTAGACCCGATAGTCCGGAGTGTATCCGAATACCCGCTCGGTTATGTAAAAACTGGGGTATGCGTAGAAACCAGGCGTAGGGGTCCTAAGTGCTTGAACAGACAAGTACCCAACTAGCTATGTTGTATTACATGGATAGTAAGAAACATCTTCCAGGGAGAATAGTTCCGTTAAGGGTTCCTTTCCCTGGGTACGCATGCCCTAATGTGCATGTCCGAACTGTGAAAAGAGACGCTAGTTATAAACATCTGGGGGCATGTATCAAAATAAATAAAATTCATCTTTTTTTCACCAACCGAATATTCCCTTAAGAATGCTAGCTTTCGGCTTCACCCAGTCTGAGGTACACATCCGGCTGACCCGGCAGTAACAATCGCAGAGGTGCTCCCCTTATGCCCTAGCCGAATTAACGAGCACGTAGGGCATAAATACAAGAGCCAGGCAACCCAGCTTGGCCAAAACTTAAGTCATATGGATGCATATAATGGCAAAAAAGGTACATGTGGAAGAATAACACATGTGTGGGGCATAAAGCCCAGAAAAATAGTTATATTAAGCTTCTGTATAAGAAGCCCCAAGGTATAATGAGCGCGGTTAGCACGTCAAGATTGCGTAGTCAAGACACAAGTTAGCCTTTTAAGGCATTGAGGAGAAAAAGAAAAGGAGAGAAAGAGAGAAAAGACAGATAATGGATACGCAAAAAATTGACGGGGGTAAGGAGACGAACATAGAATCCGGCACTATGCGTAGAATCTTCGGAGTCTAGCTGCGTTCCATGGGTTTGGATCGAGTCGGTTGTCCGATGCATCCCGCAGACGGTACGCTCCACCGGTCAGAACCTGGTCAATAATGAAGGGACCTTCCCATTTGGGCTTGAGCTTGTTCTTTTTCTTCTTCGGCAGGCGTAGAACTAGTTCGCCAACGTTATAAGTTTTGCCCCGTACTTCTCTGCTTTGATACTTTCGAGCCTGTTGCTGATAGAATGCGGAACGGGCTTTTGCCACGTCGCGCTCCTCCTCCATGGCGTCCAAACTGTCCTGCCGATCGAGCTCGGCCTCTTTTTCTTCGTACATGCGCACACGAGGTGAGTCTTGAATTATGTCGCAAGGCAGAACCGCCTCTGCACCGTACACCATAAAAACGGTGTGTATCCGGTAGTGCGATTCAGCATGGTTCGCAGGCCCCATAGTACGGAGTCGAGCTCCTCTACCCAGTGCATGTTTGATTCCTTTAAGGACCGCACTAATCTGGGTTTGATGTTGCTCATGATAAGACCATTTGCTCACTCGACATGACCGTTAGTTTGTGGGTGATAGACAGAAGCATAATCGAGCTTGATGCCCATGTTGTTGCACCAAAGTTTTACCTCGTCGGTTGTAAAGTTCGTGCTGTTGTCAGTGATGATGCTGTGGGGGATGCCATAACGGTGTACAACCCCAGATATGAAGTCTATCACCGGTCCGGATTCAGCCGTTTTAACAGGTTTGGCTTCTATCCATTTGGTGAATTTATCCACCATGACCAGTAAGTACTTTTTCTTATGGGTTCCCCCTTTGAGGGGTCCAACCATATCAAGCCCCCAGACCGCAAAGGGCCAAGTAATGGGGATTGTTTAGAGAGCGGTAGGCGGCATATGGCTTTGGTTTGCAAAAAGCTGGCAACCGACGTAACATTGGACCAGATCCTCTGCATCTGCTCGGGCCGTAGGCCAATAGAAACCTGTACGGAAGGCCTTGCTTACAAGGGCCCGGGCTGCGGCGTGGTGGCCGCCGAGTCCAGCATGGATTTCTACCAAAATCTTCCGCCCTTCCTCTTCAGAGATGCACCTTTGAAGGACTCCGGTAGTGCTTTTCTTATAAAGCTCTCCCTCATGGACCTTGTAGGCTTTAGATCACCGCACTATGCAGCGTGCCTCATTTTGGTCCTCGGGTAATTCCTGCCTGGTTAGGTAGGCCAGGAATGGTTCTGTCCACGGGGCATTGACGGCCATTATCACGTGGGCTGAAGGTGTTATTTCGATGGAAGAGCCTTTGATTATGTCAGAGTGTTCGGTATCTGGTGTTGTGGACGGGTCCAGACTATTGTTACCGGTGTCCCTTTCCCATACCACGGATAGCTTAAACAGCCTTTCCAAGAAGATGTTAGGTGGGATAGGATCGCGCTTAGCGCCGATACGGGCGAGGATATCTGCCGCCTGATTGTTTTCCCGAGCCACATGGTGGAATTCAAGCCCCTCGAATCGAGCTGACATTTTGAGGATGGCGCTGTGATATGCTGCCATTTTTGGATCCTTGGCATCGAAGTCTCCATTTATTTGAGATATTGCGAGGTTCGAGTCCCCACGCACCTCCAGGCGTTGAATGCCCATGGAAACTGCCATCCAGAGACCATGTAATAGGGCCTCGTATTCGGCTGCGTTGTTGGAGTCTGTGTATAGTATTTGGAGTACGTATTGGACTGTATCTCTGGTGGGGGACGTCAGGACGACGACAGCCCCCAGACCAGCCAGCATTTTAGAGCCGTTAAAGTGCATGATCCAATTGGAGTACGCGTCGTACTCTTTAGGGAGTTTGGCTTCTGTCCACTCGGCGACGAAATCGGCCAGTACTTGCGACTTAATGGTTCGCCATGGTCTATATGTTATGTCGAACGGGAGGAGCTCGATAGCCCATTTGGCAATCCGGCCCGTGGCATCACGGTTGTTTATTATGTCGTTGAGTGGTACTTCTGAGGCCACCATAATTGAACACTCTTGAAAGTAGTGTCGTAATTTCCGGGATGCCATGTATACCGCGTATGCTATCTTTTGATAATGTGGGTACCGTGATTTGCATGGAGTGAGGACAGTGGATACATAATATACTGTCTTTTGAAGTGGGAATTTATGTCCGTCCGTCTCTCGTTCGACGATGAGCACTACGCTTACAACTTGGTGGGTTGCCGCTATATATAGCAGCATTGGTTCGCCGACATTTGGCGCAGCCAAGATCAGGTTGGTGGCCAAGATGGCTTTTATTTCTTCCAATCCGGCCGTGGCTGCGTCCGTCCACTCGAAGTGTTCGGTGCGCCGAAGAAGGCGATAAAGGGGGAGTTCCTTTTCTCCTAATCGGGAGATAAAGCAGCTTAAGGCCACCACACATCCAGTTAACTTCTAGATTTGTTTGAGGTTAGTTGGGATAGGCAACTGCGACAGAGCTCGGATTTTAGCCGGATTTGCTTCAATTCCTCTACTGGAGACGATGAAGCCCAGTAGCTTTCCGGCGGGTATGCCAAAAACGCATTTTTCCGGATTGAGCTTAATGTCGTATGTTCGGAGATTGTCGAATGTGAGCCTCAAGTCATCTATTAAGGAGTCGACATGTCTGGTTTTAACGACCACGTTGTCTACGTATGCCTCCACTGTCTTGCCGATCTGCTTTTCCAGACATGTCTGAATCATGCGTTGATATGTTGCGCCGGCTTTTTTGAGCCCGAAGGGCATTGTGTTAAAACAGAAGGGGCTGTATGGAGTGATAAATGCCGTTGCGGCTTGATCAGACTCCGTCATCTTAATTTGGTGGTAACCGGAGTATGCGTCGAGGAAGCACAATGAGTCGTGTCCTGCGGTGGCTTTGATGATTTGATCGATGCGAGGGAGGGGGAAGGGATCCTTTGGGCAAGCTTTATTGAGGTCCTTGAAGTCGATGCATAGGCGCCAGGATTTGTCCTTCTTTGGTACCATTACCAGGTTTGCTAGCCAGTCCGGATGTTTTATTTCTCTAATGAATCCGGCCTCCAGTAACTTGGCTAGCTCCTCTCCCATGGCTTGTCGCTTAGGTTCGGAGAAACGCCGAAGAGTCTGCTTGACCGGCTTGAATCCCTTTAGAATGTTAAGGCTATGCTCGGCCAGCCTGCATGGGATTCCTGGCATGTCTGAAGGATGCCAGGTGAATATGTCTCAATTCTCGCGCAGGAACTCCCATAGTGCGGCGTCTACAGTGGGGTTTAATTGTGCCCCGATGGATGCTGTTTTTATGGGGTCCGTTGGATGGACATGGAATTTGACTATTTCATCCACTGGTTTAAAAGAGGTGGACTTGGATCTTTTGTCGAGTATCACGTCATCCTTGTTCACTGTGGAGCGCAGCGCAGTTAATTCCTCCACCGCAAGGCCTTCGGATAATGCCTCGAGGGCTAGTGCGACCGTTTTGTTCTCGGTGCAGAGTGCTATGCCCGGATCACTAGCTAGAGTGATGATTCCATTGGGCCCGGGCATTTTGAGCTTCATGTAGGTATGGCTTGGAAGATCGTGAATGCCTCCCGCCCTAGAAGGGCGTGGTATCCGCTACTGAACGGGGCCACTTGGAATGTAATTTCTTCGGACCTGTAATTCTCCGGAGTGCCGAATACCACATCTAGTGTGATTTTCCCAGCGCAACATGCCTCCCAACTGGGGATGATTCCTCGGAAGGTTGTGCTGCTTTGCTCAATACAGTTTCTGTCTGTTTCCATTTTTTGAAGAGTCTCCTCATAAATGAGGTTTAATCCGCTGCCGCCGTCCATGAGCACTTTAGTAAGCCGAAAGCCGTCCACAATTGGACTGAGGACCAAGGCGGCTGGTGCTCGGGCTGTTCGGAATTTAGGTTCATCACTGGCATTGAGGTGATAGCCGTGTCGCTCCATGGATTTATTGCTGCCACGTGGTAGACTTCGGCAAGGCTGCGGAGTGCTCGCTTACGCCTATTATTTGATGCGAAGGTCTCGAAGACTGTCCATATTGTATTGTTATCCACGGGATGGTGCTCTGCGGTGTTTTGAATGAGGAGATCCTCACCGCTCTTGGCCACCTGTCGGAGTACCCAACATGCTCTAAGGTTGTGTGTTGGTATGGTATCCGCTGTACTATGAATTTTGCAGGGTCCGTTAGGCCATCCCTCCAATACGGTTCCACGCCCTGTGGCGGGCTTTTGCTTCTTTGTAATTGAGTCGGGCGACTTATGAGAATGCACCCTTTTAGTTCGGATTGGGGGTTTTGTCAGAGCCGGATTATCCCAAAATTTTGTTTGGGTTTTCTAGGCACTTTCCATCGCACAGTATTTCCGTACTATGGCCGCCAAGTCAGCGAAGTGTGCTATGTCACGTCGACTTATGGCATTGAGGATTCCCTTGACCGTGCAATTGTTGCAAAAGAACGAAATTGCGTCTTCCTGGCGACAGTCCTTGACCTTGTTCATTACAAGGAGGAATCTGGCCCAATAGTGATGTACTGTCTCTTGGGACTCTTGCCTAATGTGGGAAAGATCATTTATATCTGGGTGGGTGGGTGGATTTAAGTCCAGACCTTGACCCAATCTGAGACCCAGGGGCGGGGGAGTTTCCGATCTTGGAAGTTCGGGCTCCGGGATGTTGCCTCGCAGGTTAGGTGTGCTGCCTAATTCTAGGTTCAGGGTTAGGGCGATGCCCTCCCGTGGACGGGTATCTGGCTCGAAGAGCTCGGGAATCCAGACATAGTTCATCCTCGGGATAGAGGAAGAATCGCCGCATTGCTCCTCCACCACCGCTATCTGATGGGTGACCGGTGGAGAGTTAATCTCCCTTTGGTCGGGTTTAAGCCCAATCCGATCGTAGTCTGTAGCGACTCCCAGAGCGGCGATGCGATCCAAGAGCTCGTTCAAAGAGGAGAGCTACATTGGATCCATCTGCTTGGTGAATTTCGAGCCGATGTGGAGGCTATTTTCGATGACCCGAGAAGTCATCGTCGGCGCAGCGGCCGAGCGGGCGGTCATGACGAAACCGCCTAGTCGGAGAGTTTGGCCTACAGCCAGGGCTCCCTCAGAGGTGATGTTGTTCTTGACAACAAGACGAGCCATCAAGCTTTACGGTGACGACACAGTGGAACTCTCAATGAAAGCACCAATGTCGGTGTCAAAACCGGCGGATCTCGGGTAGGGGGTCCCGAACTGTGCGTCTAAGGTGGATGGTAACAGGAGGCAGGGGACACGATGTTTACCCAGGTTCAGGCCCTCTCGATGGAGGTAATACCCTACGTCCTGCTTGATTGATCTTGATGATATGAGTATTACAAGAGTTGATCTACCACGAGATCATAGAGGCTAAACCCTAGAAGCTAGCCTATGGTATGATTGTATCCTGTCCTATGGATTAAACCCTCCGGTTTATATAAACACCGGAGGGGGCTAGGGTTACACAAAGTCGGTTACAAGGGAGGAGATCTACACATCCGTATTGCCAATCTTGCCTTCCACTCCAAGGAGAGTCCCATCCGGACACGGGACGAAGTCTTCAATCTTGTATCTTCATAGTCCAACAGTCCGGCCAAAGGATATAGTCCGGCTGTCCGGAGACCCCCTAATCCAAGACTCCCTCAGCTGTGCTATGTTTATCATTCTTGTGTCGTGTTGCCGCGTCATGTTTTATGTATGCGCGTAGGAATAACTTAGCTTGATCCGCGTGAAGTAGTTTCCGTCTCGTGAGACGTGTGTTCCCCAATGGCTGGCGAGGCCTTCTGTGCTCGGAAGGCGTCTGGGAACTGCAAAAATTCGCTAGGAAATTCTCATCCTTCCGAATCCTGGTCGCAGGCACTACCGGTCATGACCCAGTGCTTCGCATCGCAGTACCCGGGGGCACGGATTTGAGAGGGGTGCGCTAGCTTGCAAGCTCAAGCGAGGGTGCCTTGCGAAAAAAATAGGAAAACGAAAGCGCGAAAGCGCTCAAGAGGGCGCCTATCCAGCCCCCTCACGAGGCACGCGAGGGAGAGTATGGAGCCAAATCGAGGAACTAAGGGCAGAAAAGGAGGCAACATGGACAATGGAACCATGCCAGCAAGGAACATCAGAAAGCAAATTCTCACTAAAAAGGGGCAAACCTACTGCGGAAAGCAAATGAAAAGCCGTGTCCGGTATCTAGTCTAGTATTCTTGTCTTTTCACTAGCGCGGAGCTAAGTGCTGCCACTAAGACGTGGGAGGGAGCCCCCGAGGCCCGAGGGCGGCACTCCTGAGACTCTAGGGCGTGTACAGCCCCACTCATTATTACATGAGAGTGTCATGAGCGGAGATCTTCACAGGCACTGGGCCTTGCTTCACAGGCACCGGGCCTTGCTTCATGGGTAGAACCTCCGGAGGTGCTGGATGTTCCAGGTGTTCTGGATGGGGATCCCTTCCTGCGTCTCCAGGCACATGGCGCCGGGTCTGGAGACGTGTGCGACCCGAAACGGGCCCTCCCACATGGGTGAGAGCTTGTGCAGCCCTTCCCTGGAGAGCACCCGCCTTAGGACAAGATCACCTACCTCGAGCGTCCTGGAGCGGACGCTGCGGCAGTGGTACCACCGCAGCGCCTGCTGGTACCTCGCAGCTCGGAGCGAGGCTTCACGGCAGCGTTCCTCCCCCAGCACGAGGTCCATCCCCCGCATGGCGTCCTGTTGTGTTTCATCGAACGCCAGGACCCGCGCAGAGTGATGCCTGGCCTCGTGTGGGAGAACCGCTTCTGCTCCGTAGACGAGGAAGAACGGGGTCTCGCCTGTCGGCCTGGTGGCGGTGGTGCGGATGGACTGTAGCTCATCATGCCAACCCCTGCCGCAGGCCTCGAGCTTCTTCTTGAAGGTCCTTGTCTTGAGACCCCTCAGGACCTCTGCGTCGCGTTCGGCCTGGCCGTTGCTCCTGGGGTGCGCCACGGAGGTGTAGCAAATATGTGTTCCAAGGTTAGCATAATATGTTTTGAAAAGATTACTAGTGAACTGTGAGCCGTTGTCGGTGATGATGCGATTAGGGACCCCAAACCGGCTTACGAGGCCCTTGATGAACTTGACTGCTGACCCAGCTGGGATGGTGCGGACTGCTTCCACTTCCATCCACTTGGTGAATTTGTCGATGGCGACGTAGAGGTAGCGGTAACCTCCAGGCGCTCGAGGGAATGGGCCCAGGATATCCAGCCCCCAGACCGCAGACGGCCATGAAAGCGGGATAGTCTGGAGGCCCTGAGCCGGCTGGTAGATCTGCTTGGCGTGGAATTGGCAGGCCTCGCAGGATTTCACCAGCTCGACCGCATCGTTGAGTGCTATGGGCCAGTAGAACCCGCTGCGGAAAGCCTTGCCGACCAGGGTGCGCGACGACGAGTGGTGCCCGCAGTCCCCGCCATGTATGTCGGCCAGCAACTCTTTTCCCTGTTCCCTGGAAACGCATCGCAAAGAAACATCATTTGGCCGCTTCATGTATAGCTCACCGTCTTGTATGCAGTACACTGTAGCTTGCCGGGCCACACGCTCCGCGTCTTCCTCCTTCTCCGGCAGCATGCCTTGCATCAGGTACGCCCTGAACTCTTCGATCCAGCACCCCTCCTGAAGCTCGAGCGCTAAGAGGAGGCGCGCTCCTGAGGTCGGGCCGCAGGCGGGGGCTCCCGAGGCTGGTGGCTGGGGGTGCTCCTCCTGAGGTGGCACCGGCTCTGCAGGCGGAGGTGCTGCTGAGGGCTTGAAGAGCCACTCCTCGAAGACGCCAGGCTCTTGGGGTAGCCGCTTGGATGCTCTTTTGGCGATGTTGTCGGCCTCTTGGTTGGTGCAACGGGGCACATGTTGTAGTTCCAGGCCCAGGAAATGCTTCTCCATCTTGCGTACCTCCGCGAGGTATGCCTCCATGTGCTCATCCTTTGGCTCGTACACCTTGTTCGAGAAGTTGACGAGGAGCTGCGAGTCTCCTTTGACGGTGAGGCGTTTCACCCCCAGGGCCACTGCAGCCTTGAGGCCAGCGATGAGACCCTCGTACTCTGCAATGTTGTTGGAGACCTTCTCGCCCCGCTGGAAGCAGAGTTGCATAGCGTAGTAAAGTTTGTCCTGAGTGGGCGAGATGAGCACGGCTCCATCCCCGCACCCTGGTGTGCAAACCCGCCATCGAAGTACATGACCCAGCCATCCGACGCTTCACTCCCTGGCGAGAGGGATCGGTTCTCGCCTGCTTCGAGCTCCGGGGTGTCGGTCCATTCTGCCACGAAGTCGGTGAGTGCGGCCCCCTTGATGACCCTGGTTATGCTGAACTCCATGTCGAATGCTTGTAGTTCGATGTTCCATTCGGCGACCCTTCCCGCAGCATTGGGGCTCCTGAGCACTCTCTCCAATGGGTAAGCTGAGACGACCTCGATGGGGTGTCCGTAGAAGTAGTGGCGCAGCTTAGGCGAGGCCACCAGGAGCGCGAGCAAGAGCTTCTTAGGCATGGGGTATCATGCTCTCGCGTTGCGTAGCACTGTGCTGACGAAGTACACTGGTTGCTCGTCGAGGGTGGGAGAGTTGACGGGGTTTTGGCTCCCGAGGGTTGAGGTGTTCCCTGCGGGTCCCCGGCTTCTGGGGCTTGATGACTAGCCGGGGCAGCCGCTGTCTCAGGAGCATCTCCGCAGTGCTGAGCTACCTCATCCGGCTTGGCGACTCCACTTGACGGGTCCTTGACCTCGGGCTCCTCCCTGAGGGCCACCAATGCCGCGCTGGCGGAGTGGGGCGTGGCAGATAGGTAGAGTACCAAGGGCTCGCGAGGACGAGGTGCCACCATCACCGACAGGCTGGTCAGATATCTCTTGAGGTCTTGGAATGCCACGTCGGCCTCGGGGGTCCACTCGAACGGGCCCTTCCTCTTCATCAGCTTGAAGAACGGCAAGGCGCGCTCCCCCAACTTGGAGATGAAGCGCCCCAACGAAGTCACGCAGCCTGCAAGCTTCTGCATCTCCTTGAGGTTTTGTGGTGGGCTCATGTCTTCGATTGCTTTGACCTTCTCCGGATTGGCCTCGATCCCCCTGTGGGGCACGACGAAGCCCAGCAGCTTGCCGGAAGGAACACCAAACACGCACTTCTCCGGGTTGAGCCACAGGTCCACCTGGCGCAGGCTCGCAAAAGTTTCCTCCAGGTCCTGAATCAAAGTTCTTGCCTCCCGAGACTTCACCATAATGTCGTCGACATAGGCCTCAGTGATTCTCCCGAGCTGCCACCCCAAGGCGATGTGCATCAGTCGATGGAAGGTCGCTCCTGTGTTGCGCAGTCCGAATGGCATACAAGTGTAGCAGTATACCCCACATGGGGTCAGGAAAGTTGTTTTCTCCTCATATTCCACCGCCATCTTGATCTGGTGGTAGCCTGAGAACGCATCCAGGAAACATAGTAGATCACACTCGGCGGTGGAGTCGACAATCTGGTCGATGCGCGGCAGCGAGAATGGGTCTTGAGGGTAAGCCTTGTTGAGGTTGATGAAGTCGACACACATGCGCTCCTTCCCTCCTTTCTTCGGCACGACGACCAGATTCGCCAGCCACTCTGGGTACCAGACTTCGCTAATGACACCCGCTGCCTCCAGCTTGCGGGTTTCCTGAACGATGAAGGACTGCTTCTCCATGGACTGCCGCCTTGCCCTCTGCTTCATAGGGCGCACATTGGGGCATGCCCTCAGATGATGCTCAATCACTCTTCTCGGAACCCCCAGCCAGCTACTTGGGTTCCCAGGCGAATACTTCCTTGTTTGCTCGCAAAAAGTCCACCAACTTCCTTTCTTGATCTGCTCCTATAGTAAAGGTGGCGCCAGAGGCCCCGTATGCGTCAACCGGTATCTGCTTTGTCTTGGCTTGACCTTGAGTGAATAGCTGCTTCCTCTTGGTCCGTGTAGCGCCCTTGGTCCTTGGCACGGCCTTGTCGGTCGGGCAAGCTGCCGCTGTGGCCCTGAAGGTGAGTTTGAGGGCCGCCAAGGCTTCCTTGGTGTCTCCGGCCATGGTGAGGATGCCTTTGCTTCCTGGCATCTTCATGAGGTTGTAGGCAGGATGGGTAGCTGCCATGAACTGAGCCAGCGCCAGGTACCCGAGGATGGCGTTGTACGGTAAGCCGATGCGTGCGACGTCAGAGTCGATTAGCTCGGTGCGGTAGTTGTCGTGCATGCCGAAGGTCACGGGGAGACGGATCTTCCCCAGGGGGTTGGAGGAGCCGCTGCCGACTCCAAAGAAGGGCTTGCTAGGGCGGAGCCATTCCAGCGGTACGTGAAGGAGACTAAAAGCCTCCATGGAGAGTATGTTGAGGCTGGCGCCGCCGTCGATGAGGGTCTTGGTGACGGCTACGCTATAGATGGTGGGCATGCAAAGCATCGGGAGCACGCCTGAAGCGACGGTGGTGACTGGGTGATCCCCCGAGTCGAAGGTCAGGTCAGCCTTGGGCGACGCCCAACCCGGGGGAGCCCCCTACCACATGGAGACGGTGCTGATCTGGCGAAACAACGGTTTGGTGTGACGGCCCGAGGGCGGCGCCTGCGAGCCACCGAGGAGAGCTACGATGACGAGGGGTGCTGGTTCCCCGAAGCGCGTGGTGAAGAGGTCGCGTAGCTCCTCCCAGGAGGCCACAGAAGATTCCAGCAGATGGAGGAGCCAGGTGCGCGGCACGCCGGCGAGGGCCATCGGGAGCCAGTTGGCCATGACTTTATCGTCGCCCCGGCCTCCAGGATGGCCTCCTCGTACACCAGCAGGAAGGCTGCCGGATCCGCCGCACCATCGTAATGGGGCGGCATCTCCGGCTTGAACTTGTGCGGCCACCGTACCCGCCGCAAGGCGGGGGTGAAGGCTCGGAGCCCCACGGCGTTGTGGAGGGCGCCTTTCAATCCAGTCGGAGAAGCGGCGGCGTCCATGAGAGCCGGTCGGAGTGGCGAGGCCGTCGGGGGGGCAGAGCTTCGGCGCACCCCTACCTGGCGCGCCAAATGTCGGATTTCGTGTTCCGACAAAACCCTTGAGGTTCGAACACTGGGGTGCACACAAAGATCTCCCCCTCTCTAGCTCGCACGCATCATGATCTCACGGCCTAGCTCGACGGACCCAAAGAACAAGAGACACAAGAGTTTATACTGGTTCGGGCCACTGATGCGGTGTAATACCCTACTCTAGTGTGGTGTGGTGGATTGCCTATTGGGCTGAGGATGAACAGTTACAAGGGAAGAACAGCCTCCTGAGAAGAGGTGTTCTTATGCTTGGTGTGTTGATGCTACCTCGGATCAGGCCTCTAGATGAGATGCCCCCCAACGGTGATGGCTGGTCCTATGTAGAGAGGCCCGGGTCCTCTTCCCAAATATTAGGCGGGAAGGGATCCCACAACAGCCAATTTGAAGGGGGACAGCTAGTACAAGCTATCCTGACAAAAGTAGTCTTCGCCTGCCAAAGGCTCTGGTGGTGACGCCGTCTTGGGCTCCATGGTGACCTCCGTCCTACTGTCCTGCTGGTCTTGGTCTTGTTGCACCGATATGGAAACCTTTGCCTGATGCCTCGGGGCTCCTCGCCTGCGCTTGCCCCTTTAGCACCAAAGAGGAAACGAGGACACTGCGCGCGCTGGCGCCTGCCTGGCTCCAGTCGTCATGGCTTGCGTCACAGAAACCTCGCGAGGTGTCCCTTGCCTTAATCTCTCCACCCCTCGCGAGCCGGCCTGGTGAGGCCGCCCCTGAGGAGGTCTTGTGTCGCCCGCCTCACGAGGCTTGGCCCCTCGTGAGGGTCTTGAGTGTTTGCTGGTGAAGATGGGCCATACAGGACCGCTGGTGGAGCCACGCCGCGGGCCGCAGGCAGGCAAGTCTGGGGACCCCCGTTCCCAGAACACCGACAGGGGGCAGTAGAGACACGACATGACCTCGGTGCCGACGCATGCAAAACGCATGCTCTGGCCGTGCCTAGAGCACGTGCACAAAGTTCTCTACAAAATTCCATGGCAACCTAGGGGCCTCTGATGGCAGTACAAATTAACACGATTGTGAGCCTAGTTAAGAGAGTGCCAATGGACATGCTGGTTTGGCCAAGTGATCAAGTGTCCAATGTATGTTAGAAAGTGGCAACATTTCTGTCATGCCCACAAGGTGCTTGACAACATGCTAGGGCTAGCTAGGTGATTCTATTGATGATGAAATTTGGCAGGATGAGGTTTCTTTAGATGATAGAGATGGTGGTGGAGTTAGTTCCGCAAGGTGAGAAACTTGCTAGTGCAAGTTTTACCAGAATTCAATTCTAGACAGAAACTTCAGTGGCATGTTTGGTGTACTTAAAAGATGCAAATAGAGTTGACTTCCTGGAGTTAAGGTTTTGGTTGGAAGGACTACAAGATGGCAAAGTTTTAGAATTAATGGAGATAGGAAAATTAGGGTTGCAGTTATAACTCAAGAATGGGACAGAATTTGAAAAGAGGATGTTTCACTCAAAATTTTCAAAACACATAGTTATGTTTTTGCTCAAAAGCGATTTATAGGCATCACCTGACCTCTCATAATTTTTGTGGGATTTTATAAAACAATTATCTAAAATATCTGTAGTGTAACTGAAGCATTTCAAGTATTTGAAAAATGCTTTAAAAGGATTATTTGTGGCAAATTTTATTATGAAAATATTTCCTACTATTTTTATGATATAAATGAAATGACTCAAGACACAACGAAAGACCACAACATTTCACAAAAATAATCTTCTATGATGGGAAGAATTTTGTAAAACGGAAAATAGAGAAGGCTGTGAAATTAATAAATGACCTAGTAATTCAAAATTTTATTACTGGAAAAATTTTACTTAATAAAATTATGGTTGAATTTTTGGGGTGTTACACCTCACGATAACTTGGGCTAGTGTTTTCGTTTGTAGATACTTATTGCGTAATATTTGTGCCCACATACCCTCCGGCTCTGTCTCTAACGTGTAGAGACATTTATTCTTAATTTCTTGGTTTTCAATACCGAGACCCCCCTGGTCTTTGGGTCGGCATAAAATATCCCATCGTGCGAGACAGTACTTCTTCATGGCCTCATCTGACTGCCAGAAGAATCGAGATCGAAAGAAATCAAGTCTCTTCCGCACCCCTTTTGGTACCTCGAAGAAAGATAGTAGGAACATAGGCATACTAGTAAGTACTGAGTTGATCATCACTAGTCGACCTCCATAAGACATTAGCTTGCCCTTCCAGCAACTAAGCTTTTTTTCAATTCAATCTTCGACTCACTTCCATTCTTTATTAGATACCTTCGGTGATGAATTGGTATGCCCAAATAACTTAAGGGCAAAGAACCTAATTCACACCGAAACAATTGTCTATATGTGTCTTGCTCTTCATTGGCCTCACCAAAGCATAACAACTCGCTCTTGTGGAAGTTTATTTTAATCCAGACAATTGTTCGAAGAGACATAATATGAGTTTCATATTCCGCGCTATTGCAATGTCAAGTCCCATGAACAAGATAATGTCGTTAGCGTACTATAAAATGGAGACTCTCCCATCGACCAGATGAGGGACAAGTCCATCCACTTGACCGTTTTCCTTGGCCCGACATATCGACCGCTATATTAAAAAGGAGAGGAGACATTGAATCCCCTTGTCTCAATCCCTTGTGTGTCTAAAAGTAGTGACTGATATCATCGTTAACCTTGATTCTGGCACTACCTTTTTGGACTAGAAACCCCACTTGGTTCCACCAAGCCTCATTAAAGCCTTTCATTCGCATTTCCTGCTGAAGGAAAGGATATTTAACTTTATCATATGCCTTCTTTAAATCCACTTTGAAGATAACCCCATGTAGCTTCTTCAAATGAATTTCATGCGGCGTTTCATGCAGGACGACGACCCCTTCAAGAATGTGTCTCCCAGACATGAAAGTTGTCTGGTTCGGTTGCACCGTCGAATGGGCAATCTGTGTCAATCTATTGGTGCCCACTTTCATGAATATTTTGAAACTCACGTTAAGAAGACATATTGGCCTGAACTGCTCAATCTGAACTGCCTCTTCTTTCTTTGGCAACAATGTAATCATGCCAAAGTTAAGATGGAACAGTTCCAAATGACCGTTAAAAAATCTTGAAACATAGGCATAAGATCATCCTTAATAATATGCCAACATTTCCTATAAATTCCACAGGAAACCCATCTGGTCCTGGTGCTTTACACAGTTTCATTTGTGAAATTGCATCTGGAACCTCTTTCTCAGCAAACGGTGCAAATAGAATATCATTCTCTTCTGACCGAAACTGAGGGATATCTCCAATAACATATTCATTAATGGACACCTTGCTCGCTTCCAGAGGCCCAAAAAGTTGTTTATAATAATTAGATATATATGCTTTCAGATTCTCATGACCCACAATTGTCCCTTCATCCTGTTCAAGTTGTATTATTTTCTTCTTCCCATGTTTCCCATTTGCAATCATGTGAAAGAATTGTGTATTGTCATCCCCTTGGATAACCTTAAGCACCTTAGCATGCAATGCCCATTTGAGCTCCTCTTCTCTAAGAAGAGCTCGTAAGCGTTGCTCGGCTTCGGATTTCGATCTCTGCTCAACTACATTAAGAATGCTTGCTTCTGCTTTTAGATCCAGAGTATCTATTAACTAGGTGAGTCGCTCTTTTTCTTGTTTGTATATCCCACTCTCGTTTCTGGCCCAACCTCGTAAGAATTGTCTCAGATGTCTAATTTTGTTTTGCCATCTCTCAATACTTGATTGTCCACTAATAGGCTTTTCCCATTTCTCGTGCAATGATCTCCATGAAGTTCTCTTTCTCGAACCAACCTAGTTCAAAAGAGAAATTTTTCTTATTCCCAATATGAGTTGCATCTCCCGAGTCAACTAGTAATGGTGTGTGGTCTGAGATCGCCCTCTGCATCGCATACACCGACACTAATGGGTATTTTTGTTCCCATTCCACACTAGAAAGCACCCTATCCAACTTCTCATACGTTGGAGTGGGCAATGAATTAGCCCATGTATATTTCCTACCTGTGAGTTCAATCTCTCTCAAACTAAGACTCTCGATAATCATGTTAAACATCATGGACCAACGTCCATCAAAGTTGTCATTGTTCTTTTCATCTCTTCTTCGAATTATATTAAAATCCCCTCCGACTAGGATTGGAAGAGTTTCATTCCCACAAATCCGCACCAAGTCCGCTAGAAAATCTGGTTTAAGTTCGGGTTGTGCAACTCCATATATAGCTACCAGAGACCATCGGAATCCATCCAACTTCGATCTCACCTGGAACTTGACTGCAAAGTCCCCCCGAACCACATTAATTACCTCAAGTGATTCGCACATAACCCCCAGCAGTATCCCACCAGATCTTACCTTGGAAGGTAAACAGTGCCAATCAAAATCAATTCCGCCAGATAAAGTTCCAAAGAACTGTGTGGTGAAATTACCTCGTCCTGTTTCGAGAAGTGCAATAAAATCTAGGTTTTGCTCTATCGTTGTCTCTGCTAGGAACCTTCTTTTAGCCAAGTCAGCTAGACCTCTGCTATTTCAAAAGATTCCTTTCATATATCATCATGGATTTTTTTCTTAAGCTTAACCCACTACTGCAGGATGCTGCTAACGTGACACTACGATCAGAGACCCTTCGACGAAAATGTGTGCGATGCAATAATCGCAAATGGTGGTGTAAAAGAACCATCAAAAAAGGTGCAAAATGTTTGCGATGGCGGAGCCATCAAACACGATTCAGATTTTAGTTGTGTGTGCGATGCACGACATACGGTTTAGTTCAATGAACTGTTTGTGATGAGGTGGAACAAAAGAAACGGGCAGCCAGATGAAGGTGTGTGCGATATACAACATACGGTTCACTCGGATGAACTGTGTGTGATGAGGAGGAACAATAGAAACGGGTAGCTAGATAAAGGTGTGTGCAATTGAGGGCATATGCTTCAGAAGGATTAACTGTTTGCGATTAGGCAACAGAACAGAAACGGGTCAGCCAGATAAAAGTTTCTGCGATTGATGGCATACACTTCACACGGATGAACTGTTTGCGATTAGCCACAACAAGCTGAAACAATTAGATAGATCAACGTGTGTGTGCTAGACGGGCACACACATTCTAATTAAAAGAAGCGTGCGCGATGGTAATAACGAGCGCACACGGTTGTTGGAACAAGACGTGTGCTGACGTGCCTATTGCGGTGCACCCTATGGTGCAAACGCCACATATGCGGCCGAGAAGGCGTATGTGCCCACGTTACGCCTTCTGAGAATAATGCCGCACTTATAACCGTCAGTAAATTTTGAGCATGTGTCCCATCGCATTCCAAATTGCAAACCTGTTCACACCGATCAAAACCTAAACGGTTTCCCACTTAGGAGCGTATTAGTACTTGATTATAAATACTACTACTCCAAGATGACTGCACATTCCTCAACTCCTCATCCACAAAAACAAACAAGTCATTCATCATCGTTCCCTTGCGTCAACCATGGCCAGCGTGAGTTCTGGGTCGAGAGATTGCCACCAGGGAGATGCGAGCATGGAAGCGGAACCACGAGAGATGTCCCGCCTTGCCGCGAACGTAGCCGGCATGTCCCGCCGCGGGATGAGCTCTTTCTTGTCCAGTAGCACAGAGGTCCCGCGGCCTGCAGCAACGCATCAAGAAAGTAGAGATCAGCAAGCCAAATCATTGTATTCCTTCTTCTTTTGCCCTTGTGTATTTTGGGTGTTGCCGCATGTGGTTTTTTTAATTATGTTCATTTTTTGCGGGGATTTTAACTATGTTCCTAAATATGTAAGACAATTATTATCCACTATCATCGTCCTTATATTCATCATGCTTGCTATAAGTCGTAGTGGATGCTATATAGGTCCGTCGGATCTTACATCAAGATCCGTGCAAAACTTTCTTTTCAGATTTTCATTTTTCTCTCTTAAATCTCTGTCCAGTGAGACATATAGCCATGCCGTAGAACAGGGGCTCGGGTGCCATTAATGGAGACATTGGGAGGGAGGTGCGTGGCGGGTAGATGTCAAAGGGCTCTCCTCCCAATGAGCACACGCAGGGGTCTGATCGCACGCCTCCTGTAGTCAAATAGCTACCCCGCACGGCACCTCCTAGCCAATAAAAAAAGGGACGCGTAGCGGTACGTAATTGGTAAGTAGAACGCCCACGGTTTCAATAATACTTGTGTTTACGATTTGTAACATGACAGCACTTGTTCCAAGCTGACTTTGTTAATTGTTAATGTGTGCGCCTTCGCAAATTGGACAGAAAAATTACCACATCATGTTGGTGCCATGTCATTACACCATGCCAAGTTTCATGATTTTCACGCGTATTTTGGATTTACAGGAATTAAAAAACCAAGTTTCTCAATCTTTCCGTCCGAGCCACGATGCCCAGATGTTTGAATTTCATTCTCAATTCTTGCGTGGGACCTAGAAATTCACCCAAGGACACACATGCCATTTTTCAACCAACTTTGGTGCACTGAAGCATGTGCTTGTAGTTCAAATTTGAATTATGCACATTAAATGCACATAAACTCAATTAATGTATAAAAAAGGCCAAACAAACCTTGAATAAATCCAAAATTTAGCACGATACTTCTATTTGGTCTAATCTGGCTGTGTAAAAAACTTAAGGCGGGAGAAGGCAGTGTACGTATGTCGTTTCGCACATGGAGGTGACACGTTCCCTCTCAGAACCACGAGCCTTCTTGAGGGAAGCTCCGGTTTGCTTGAAGCTTACACCAAAGCTTGTCACAATTCGGCCAAAAAAATTACAGCAGCATGTTGGTGCCATATCATGACACCATGCCAAGTTTCATAATTTTCAGGCATGTTTTGGATTTTCAGGAATTAAAAAACCAAGTTTCTCAATCTATCCGGCCAAGCCACGACGCCTAGATATTTGAATTTCATTCTCATTTCTTGCATGGGACCTAGGAATTCACCCAAGGACACACATGTGATTTTCCAACCAACTTTGGTGCACTGTAGCATGTGCTTGTAGTTTAAATTTTACTTATACACATTAAATGTGCAGAGACTCAATTAATGTATAAAAAAGGCGAGATGAACCCGAAATAATTCCAAAATTTAGCACGATACTTCTATTTGGTCTAATCTGCCTGTGCAAAAAAATTAAGGCAGGAGAAGACAGTGTACGTATGTCATTTCACAGATGGAGGTGACACGTTCACTCTCGGGACCACGAACCTTCTTGAGGGAAGCTCCGGTTTGCAAGAAGCTTACACCAAAGCTTGTCCCAATTCGGCCAAAAAATTACCACAACATGTTGGTGCCATGTCATGACACCATGCCAAGTTTCATGATTTTCAGGCGTGTTTTGGATTTTCATGAATTAAAAAACCAAGTTTCTCAATCTATCCGGCTGAGCGACGACGCCCAGATGTTTCAATTTCATTCTCATTTCTTGCATGGGACCTAGAAATTCACCCAAGGACACACATCTGATTTTTTAACAAAATTCGGTGCACTGGAGCATGTGCTTATAGTTCAAATTTGAATTATGCACATTAAATGCCTAGAAACTCAATTAATGTATAAAAAGGCCAAATGAACCCGGAATAATTCCAAAATTTAGCACCATACTTCTATTTGGTCTAATTTGCCTGTGTAAAAAAATTAAGGCGGGAGAAGGTAGTGTACGTATGTCGTTTCGCACACGGAGGTGACACGTTTCCTCTCGGAACCACGAGCCTTCTTGAGGGAAGCTCTAATTTGCAAGAAGCTTACACCAAAGCTTGTCCCAATTTGGCCAAAAAAGTTACCGCATCATGTTGGTGCCATGTCATGACACCATGCCAAGTTTCATGATTTTCAGCCGTGTTTTGCATTTACAGGAATTAAAAAACCAAGTTTCTCAATCTTTCCGGCCGAGCCACGACGTCCAGATGTTTGAATTTAATTCCCATTGCTTGCATGGGACCTAAAAATTCACCCAAGGACACACATGCGATTTTTCAACCAACTTTGGTGCACTAGAGCATGTGCTTGTAGTTCAAATTTGAATTATGCGCATTAAATGTGCAGAAACTCAATTAATGTATAAAAAAGGCCAAACGAATCCGAATAATTCCAAAATTTAGCACGATACTTCTATTTGGTCTAATCTACCTATGTAAAAAAATTAAGGCGGGAGAAGGCAGTGTACGTATGTCGTTTTGCACACGGAGGAGACACGTTCCCTCTTGAAACCACGAGCCTTCTTGAGAGAAGCTCCGGTTTGCAAGAAGCTTACACCAAAGCTTGTCCCAATTCAGCCAAAAAAAAGTTACCGCAGCATGTTGGTGCCATGTCATTACACCATGCCAAGTTTCATGATTTTCGGGCGTATTTTGGGTTTACAGGAATTAAAAAACCAAATTTCTCAATCTTTCCGGCTGAGCCACGACGCCTAGATGTTTGAATTTCATTCCCATTTCTTGCATGGGACCTATAAATCCAGCCAAAGACACACATATGATTTTTCAACCAACTTTGGTGCACTGGAGCATGTGCTTGTAGTTCAAATTTGAATTATGCACATTAAATGCGCAAAAACACAATTAATGTATAAAAAAGGCCAAACGAATCCGAAATAATTCCAAAATATAGCACGATACTTCTATTTGGTCTAATTTGCCTGTGTAAAAAAGTAAGATGGGAGAAGGCAGTGTACGTATGTTGTTTCGCACACGGAGGTGACACGTTCCCTCTCGGAACCACGAGCCTTCTTGTGGGAAGCTCCGGTTTGCAAGAAGCTTACACCAAAACTTGTCCCAATTCGGGCAAAAAATTACCGCAACATGTTGGTGCCATGTCATGAGACCATGCTAAGTTTCATGATTTTCAGGCATGTTTTGGATTTACAGGAATTAAAAAACCAAGTTTCTCAATCTTTTCGGCCGAGCCACGACGCCCACATGTTTGAATTTCATTCCCATTTCTTGCATGGGACCTATAAATTCACCCAAAGACACACATGTGATTTTTCAACAAACTTTGGTGCATTGGAGCATGTGCTTGTAGTTCAAATTTGAATTATGCACATTAAATGCCCAAAAACTCAATTAATGCATAAAAGTGTCAAACGAACCCGGAATAATTCCAAATTTAAACATGACACTCATGTACTAGTTGCATGTTCAATGTACGTAAATGTTCTAGAAATTCAAACACCATCCTTTTCCTCCATAACAACATTTTTTCTTTCAAAACATAATGAAAAAATCAGGTATACCACAAACAGTTTACTAGAAAGAATCGTGTGGGATGCGATATAAAATATCTTGGTGCACCGTCTTGTCGGGATTACGCAAGAAGCTTCGTCGTCTACAGTCCACCGTCCCCGCTTGAACCACACTTGTGCGCCAGTTTCTCGCGGCACCGAGCGAAATTTTTTTGCCACCGCGGAAATATCTATCTCCCCGACCCCTCCCCCCACCAAAAGCCACATTTCCACTGTTCCTCCTTGCTTTCCAAGTTCAAACCTTCACTGCTGCTTACTGGCAGCTCAGCCTCCTCGCCGGTGACCCTTCTTCTTGCAGCGCCGCCTCCTCGCCGGCTACCCTTCTTATTGCGGCACCACCTCCTCGACGGCGACCCTTCTTCTTGCAGCGCCACATCCTCCATGGTGACCCTTCTTCTTGCTACGCGGCCTCCTCGCCGCCGGCCCTTCTTCTTGCTGTGCAGCCTCGTCGATATGGTCAGGTAATCCTCACCCCACCCACACCATCCTCATCCTTTCCTGTCCCACATGCCTCGACCGATGGTGCGACACCTTCCACCGAAATCACTGCCCCCTCCTCCAATTAAGCGCCGCCCACAGCCATTTTGCATGCAGTATAACATGGAGCTCAGTAGCATGCGGCCGCATGCGCGCACGAGGTCGCTATGGCTACCATGCATGTGGACCGCCAGATCTTGGAGGAGCACCTCTTCTCCGAGGCCACCATCGACACCGCCACATGGTTGTCTACTTTAAAATACAGTTCATGATGTTTTCTTGAGACCACCGCTAGTGCCTTCTAGTGATTTTTCCTCTGTAATGTTAATATGCAATCTGATGGTTAGTTAACAGTTTGGTCCTCTGAAATGTAATGTTCAGTTAACACTTTTGTCCAAAAATTGCTACATTTCGTAGTACTGTTCTCAAGCATTCTATGTTTTGTTAACTGTCTTATCTTCTAGTGCATGTTTCTATTCTGCAATGTCGTGCTCAGTTAACTATTTTGGTTCAGTTGGTCTACTGTCCATTTAACTATTTCGTTCAGTTCTGCAATTTGATTTTCATTTGTTGTGGGTACAATTTTGTATTGTTATGCATGTGACACCAATCGAATTTGGCTGTACTCAATACATATTCTACTGATAGTATGGCAACTCTCAGTTAACCTAATCAAGATCTTCCTTATGTGTGTTGCAGGGAAACAATGGGAGACACTGCGGTTTACCATCAAGGTTTGTTCAAGCATGGTCCTTCGGCTAATAACACATTATTGTGCAGTTGTAGGAATCATTCTAATATTTAGGCTTCTTACAATTTGGTCTTGCACATGTAGGTCCTGCTGTGAGAGGCTTAGACCAACTATTCGACCCATTTTGCATATGGGGAAATGAGATGTCCATGAATATCAGTTAAGTCAAGAAACTCAGAAAGATTGTTAGGATGAAGAAACTTGCAACGAATAATAGCAAGATCTTTGTTTGCACAATGAAGAAGACATCAGTCAACTATAGGATGGTACTAACTCTTTTACCTTGTTTTTACCCCTTGCGCCATTTCAAAATTTATAACAGCAATTTATGCATAGCTTTGTTTTCAGTACTTTTCAAAGCAGTTCACCGATGATTACCTCTCAAACCACCTGCATGGTCAAGAGGCGAGGAAGGTATTCATTCAACACCCACGGTACAATATTGAAGTCTTGCTGAAGAGGACGAAGGTTGGGCGGACAATTATCCATAGCCACTGGCCTAAAGTTGCAAGGACATTCAACATCACTGAAGGCTCAATATTTGCCTTCCGCTTCTGCAGTTTCCCAAATGAGATTCATCTGTCTATTTACCGTGTATGATGCTACTTTCCAAAGGTTTTTGATGCCGCATGTGAAACTTGATGTTGTTGTGTAATGGCGTAACTGAGTGCCGAAGCTATCTGATGTACTTTGATTATGAAATCATGGTTGCTGTTATATGAATATGAAATATCTTGTGTGTTTTATAAGAAATATCAATTTGATTAGTACATGGATTATCAATAATAGGCTAATTACCCTGCTTATTGGGGTTTTCTATTGCAGACGGTTACTCAGACAGCACAGTGGGCGATGAAATCAAACAACCTGCACGGTTTCTAGAAAGTAGGCGTGTTCGATCAACTAACAATCACACACGGCTTCCGGCAGGGAACTGTTTGCGTTAGGCCACCTTGCACAAACGTTTCCACACAAAGAACTGTGTCTGATATACATACCTACGAAAATGTTTTTTCTAGGATTCATCGTGTGGGATGTACATACCTACGGAAATAATTGAGTTTCGATGCCTTGCTCGACCGCACACGAGCTCATTTGGTGTCCCAGGACGGCCTATCCCCGACGGTTTCTGGGTCGTGTGGGAAGGACCCCCCTATCGCCCACACTCACTTGGCGACGGTTCCAAATGCCATCACGGAAAGGGGTTAAAAACCGTTTGTATAGCATGTCGATCTACCAGTGACCCTAGCACTTCTACAAATTGCTGAAGTAGGATATACTTTCCTTTTCCAGGTTCTCTTGGGCTTCTCCCAATCACCCTTCGAGACTGCATTACTGGAAAAACTCGAGACAGTACCTTCCATTAAAGGCTCTACATTGTCCCCAGTCTCCGACCCCTCATCCCCTTCAGCCTCTGCACTAGCCATTAGATTATTACAAATGTTTTCAAGGGCGGATATCCCTAAATTTTTCATATCATCATCATTCATGGGTCTAACAGCCGCGAGGTTCCGAATAATTTCAGCAGCCCACTCCGCTTCTAAGTCTAAAAGATCATTCACGGATTTCGCAATTTCCTTCTCATCCGACCCCAAAGAAATCCCTAAGTCATTTGCCTTATCGATAATTTCATGTTCGGTGAAATGCAAAATTGAACAACTCTTATCAACAGACATACCTATAGATGCCTCGACATCTCGAAGCTTGGCCGCCCTCATAGCACGCCCTAACTGTGGGCCATCCGCATCTGGTTGCTCCTAGATCCGGTTGCTGACACGCCTGCCAGCCGTCACCGGATCCATGATCCCACCAAAAGCGATAAGCTCCTTCGTAGATCGCTCCCGCGGTGTCGGCTCCCCGCTCCCACGTCCATCCCTTGTTTCAGGTGGAGAGGGATAGGACGCGGTCGAGTGGGCACCGCTAGCAGCAACAACGGGAGAACAAGACCGCGGAGCCTCCTGCTCGATAGTCCCACTCCCCACTGTCGGTGTCAAAACTGACGGATCTCGGGTAGGGGGTCCCGAACTGTGCGTCTAGGCCGGATGGTAACAGGAGGCAGGGGACACAATGTTTTACCCAGGTTCAGGGCCTCTTGATGGAGGTAAAACCCTACGTCCTGCTTGATTAATATTGATGATATGGGTATTACAAGAGTTGATCTACCACGAGATCGGAGAGGCTAAACCCTAGAAGCTAGCCTATGGTATGATTGTATGTATATGATCTATCGACTAGCCTGGCCTCGGTTTATATAATGCACTAGAGGCCTAGGATAACAAGAGTCCTAGCCGAATACGCCGGTGGGGAGGAGTCCTTGTCTTGATCACCAAGTCTTGTGGAATCTTCCATGTATGCGGCAGTTGTCCGAACTGGCCCATGAGTATACGGCCATGGGGGTCCTCGGCCCAATCTAACAGATCGGGAGACGATGTGGTGAGTACCCCCTAGTCCAGGACACCATCAGTAGCCCCCTGAACCGGTCTTCAAGTTAGGGATGCTCCTCGATTCTTCCGAACTGTTCTTCATCTTCGGTTGTCGGTCTTGAAAACTGGTTCAACAAGTCTTCTCATCTTCGATCTTGAGGATCGCCGAAATGCATTCGACGAGTTTACACGTCGGGTATCCGAGGAGCCCCTTTAAGTTTCCGGCCTTTATCAATGCCTTGTTATTTTTATGCCACACCTCGGGTTTGAAGTTGTTCCCGGGAGGCAGTGTCCTCTTGCGTCCGAGCTCCAACGCCGGACTGCATTCGAGGTATCTTTTGCAGATGAGCACCAACGCCGGACTGCTTCCGAGCTCCAACGCCGGAATGTATCCGAGCTCCAACGTCGGACTGTATCCGAGCTCCAACGCCGGACTATGTCTAAGCTCCAACGCCGGACTATGTCCAAGCTCCAACACCGGACTATGTCCAAGCTCCAACGCTGGACTGTCATAAATCACCTTGGTTCAAAAAAGTTGAAGGAGTTTAGCCGAGCTTAATGCCGGAAATGCCCTCTATCGAGCCAGCCACTAGCGCCCGAGCTTTATGTCGGACTGCTTCCGAGGTGGTGCACCACCCCGACTGTGGGCCGATTTTTTGTCAATATTTTTTATTGGTGCAATTTATTCTCTGTCGAGATATATAGCCAGTAGCCCTCAAGGTGTGTATCGGTCTAAAACCCGAGATGCACCTGGAGGATGACGTAAGAACGTTGATCCCAACAGCCGCCGAGACTCAGGTTGATTTGCAAAATCGGCCTGAGGATCAAGTCCTAGCTTGGCAGAATACTTCGGGACACTAAAAGTGGCATGCTCAGTCCTCGAGACTCAGGTTGGGTGCGGCCGACCAACCT
Organism: Triticum urartu; assembly: GCF_056163025.1. Classification (NCBI taxonomy): domain Eukaryota; kingdom Viridiplantae; phylum Streptophyta; class Magnoliopsida; order Poales; family Poaceae; genus Triticum; species Triticum urartu. The sequence continues at coordinate 147,805,121 of NC_141876.1, forward strand.
GAGGATCAAAATCTCCTCGGAAACTATATTGCACGTAAAATTTTCTGCATTGGACAGGCAATGCAGTAGCCCCCGAGACACTGGACGGGTGGCAACACCAGATCAGGGGATCGATGTGCCCCTTTAATATTTTTAAATAATAAGCCCGAAGCCCAGTAGCCCCCGAGCCTTAATGCAGGCACGGGTGGCCGAATTAAGGATCGATATCCATAGTAAAATCACAAATTATGTGTAATGACTCTATGTATCCAAGTACTTTACGTCATTAATGCTCGGATCCGCATTGTACAAAACTTTGTTGACCGACCATCGGCTTCAACCTCCTCGGCCAGTAGCCGAGGAGCGTTTGTCCTACTTTATAAAGCCTTTATGAGGGCAAAGATTTACGACAAACAAGGCAATCTGGCCATACGGTTTTATAAACAAAGGTACGCAGAGAGATATGTTATATTACTGTTTAACGTAAGAAATGTCTTCCAAAGAAAATAGTCCCGCTATCGGTTCCTTTTTTCGGGTTGTCATGCTAAGCATGATCATGAAACCTCAGCTCTAATGTAAGAGCAAAATATTGAGGATTTAGTTTGGGAGGCCAGTTACTAGCCCCCGGTAGTGTTCGGCGACAGTCGAGGTCAAGCCGTAAACACTTCGGCCAATGTTATGAATGGCCGTCATTTAACACAGTTATCGGATTGTTGACCAGTTTACGCTTATTGTGACAGTCAGTTTTTGGCTTTCTCCACTGAGGTGCTTAACCATGTGAGCTGGAAGCACAATCGCAGTGGTTCTCCCTTTGCACACCTAACTGAACAAGGTGGAACGTAGGAGGCAAGCGCAGGAGCCAGGCAACCCAACTATTGACCGAAGACACAATTCGAAACCAATGCATATATAGTGAGATCCAAGAATGTTTTTGCCGAATCTAAAAGGTGTCCGACATTGCACTGTGAGACTTGTGTTGGAAACACACAAATAGTTTAAAAGTGCCAAAAGCTTGGAAAACCAAAAACGTCAGTAAAAACATGACGTCCGAACAAGATCAAGTGTTCGGTGCCAATCCGAAAATTGGCCTTAGAAAAAAAGTGCTTCTGTCGTGCTTTAACATGACACATCCTATCTCAAGACTTCAAGCGGGTCAGTCTACGGCTTCAACCTCCTATCCCGAGGGCGGAGTACTTCTCATTAGGTCAGTTTAGCAAACTAAACTCTAGTGGCTTTGAGAGAGAAATTAGGCTCCCCGGCTAGTGACCACACGCTCGTGTCGAAAAAAGGAGTGATAAATAATAATAGTAATAAAAACTTTGCAATGACTAAGAAGAAGAACACTTATTATAAAACGGCTCATATAAATTTAAGAGCCCCCAAGTGAATTGGGTAAAAGAATTTTATGTATAATGATTGTATGTACCGAAGTACTAATATCATATCTTTGTTCAACCGAACTTTAAACGCGTCTTAATCGGCCGTCGGCTTCTCCCTCTTCGGTCAAGGACCGAAAAGTGTTAGGTACTCCACCTGTCGAGAATATCGACAGTGTTTCCAATAACCAGGCAACCGGGCCATAAGGCTGTAACAGACAAAGCGCGCTCAGGGAACTTATGCTATATTACAGACGAAGTGTAAGAAGCATCTTCGAAGAAAATAGTACCCCCACCGATACCTTTCTTCGGTGCTCATTATTGCTATGAGACTTGTGCAATAGATTTTTTGTACTCATGAGTTCCGTTGTGTGCCGACCATGATTGAAAACAATAAGAGCGCTAGCTTTCGGCTTCACCCAGTCTGAGGTCAGAGCTCGGAGGACCCGGTCGTGACAATCGTAGAGGTGCTCCCTTTACTCCCTAGCCGAACAATTGGGAACATAGGGGTAAGCACAGGAGCCAGGCAACCCAGCTTGCAAATCTCTTAAGTCAATATGGTGCATATTGTGGCGTAATACACGAACAAGGAACGAAGCCGTACAAGTATAATCATATGCAAGAGGAAAAGCTTCATAAAGGAAGCCCCCAAATAAACGGGGTATTTGTATATGTGTGCCACAAACAAAGTTTGGACAAGGAAATTTTTTACAAGCAACTTTTTTCCAAAAAAGTATAATGCTTGGTCGAACCGAACACAAGTTAAAAATTAAAACTTTGAGCATGAAAGCGACTTAGCTGGTTAATGTATTCGGCATTGATGACGCGGTCTGAGCTTGATGCGGGATAAGGTTCCATCCCCCAAGCCGGTCCCTAGGTGGCGGAGCGGAGAGCTCGACACGCCGAAGTGGTGACATAGCACGGTCAATGCAGACCGGCAGAGTGACGACGAAGTCCCCGGATCATTTTCCTGTGCACAAAAAATAGTGCAAACCGGAGATAATAGTAATAATAATAATTAAAAAAATCATTGCATAATAAATAATTTATGCAAAGTGAGTAATAAAAGAAATATGGCCTGGCGCCGAAGTCAATGTCGATGCAGGGCGTCGGCGTGATACGGTAAAGGCGTGGCAAAGCCTGAATTCACAGGTTGGTCCGAGTTCCGGATGCGGCGCTCGCCAGACTATGTACGAAAACTGACCGAACCACCACGCGACCGTCGTTAATGCGGCCATCATTTGATAGACCTGTGTGCAGATGATGGACAAACCAGTGTAATAATTCCTTGGGAAAAATAAACCCAAACAAGCAAAAAAATACTAGGATTAATAGCACCAGGTTTATTTGTTGTAGCAATCCGAAGAAAGGTGATTCCCAAAAATGGGACTCGATCCGCACACCCATTGCCTGATGGGCGATAAAGCGACGGTATGGCGATGCAGGCAAAGGTTGGCTCGCCGAGGCAAAGCCCTCGGTCCAGCTAACGTGACGGAGCTGATCGGCTAGTGACGCCGAAGTCTCCGGAGTAGGTTGATGAAGAGATGGCGAAGCCCCGGTCCAGCCGAGATGTCGAAGCCTCGATGTCAGCCGATGAGTCGAAGTAGGTCGGCATGATGGACACTAGCTTGAAGAAGCAATAGTGCGGCCCTGCCGATGCAGGTGGTGACGTGGTCGATGCCGGCTTGATGAAGTGACCGTGCGGCGATGCCGGTATGCCCGCTCCGTGTAATCCGTGGGGAGGCGATGTTGGTGATGATTTATCCTTCGCGATGCCGGACTCTTGTTTGACTTGCCGAGATGATGATCCGAAGAAGTTGAGCTCGGCTCAACAAAGTGACGACGTGTCTAGTGCAGGTCGGCAGCCTTGGGGCAATATTGTCGGACTGGTTTGACACCAGCATGATGTTGAAGATCATGTTCAAAAGATCTTAAAGTTGGTGGGATGTGTTCGGGAACAAAACACAATACCCCATACAAAACTTCCTTCAAAAGGGATGTCCGAAATCCCGTTTATAAAAAAGACGAACTCGGGTCGGATTCATTTTCGCGCAGAAAACAGATCTGAAAAGTGATGCACTAATCGGAAGGTTCCTGGAGTTTGGACGGTCGGATCGAGCTGAAATTTTAAGAGGTGGTAGATATAGGAATTCCTCAGCCGATCAACGGTTGGATTTTCCAAAGGATGTCCGAGCTAGAAGCTGGACACCACGCCCTAAACTCGTCCAGATTCCCGTCCAGATTTGACAGGGCTCCGGTATATCGTGGATTGCCAGAGATTCCTCCATTGGGACTCGACGAAATTTTCCAGGGTTGTTGTAGACTCAATTCCGCACAACTCCACCAAAGAAATCGTTAAAAAGACACTTGAGGAGGCGGTGGCGGCGGACACAAGTTTGTTGTCCAAAAAAACAGCACGGTCGCCCGAGGGCAATGTTGACGTTGAGCCCCCGGGCTCCCTGGATGATTCCTCCATGATCTTGATAGAGATCGGAGTTAATGTTTATAAAGGCCCTCATCCGAACATGACGATCGGAGGTAGGGTGCAGTCCTTGGTCGAACTAAGGTGACCAGTCGAGCTGGTGACGAAGATGCCGAAGTCGCAGTTGATCTGCAGGCGAGCCATCAACCTTTTGCCGAACACACAGCGGAACTCTCAATGAAAGCACCAATGTCGGTGTCAAAACCGGCGGATCTCGGGTAGGGGGTCCCGAACTGTGCGTCTAGGCCGGATGGTAACAGGAGGCAGGGGACACAATGTTTTACCCAGATTCGGGCCCTCTTGATGGAGGTAAAACCCTACGTCCTGCTTGATTAATATTGATGATATGGGTATTACAAGAGTTGATCTACCACGAGATCGGAGAGGCTAAACCCTAGAAGCTAGCCTATGGTATGATTTTATGTATATGATCTATCGACTAGCCTGGCCTCGGTTTATATAATGCACCAAAGGCCTAGGATAACAAGAGTCCTAGCCGAATACGCCGGTGGGGAGGAGTCCTTATCTTGATCACCAAGTCTTGTGGAGTCTTCCATGTATGCGTCAGTCGTCCGAACTGGCCCATGAGTATACGACCATGGGGTCCTCGGCCCAATCTAACAGATCGGGAGACGACGTGGTGAGTACCCCCTAGTCCAGGACACCGTCACCCACCAAACCGTCAGCACGGCCTGGACTTGTCTCAGCAGAAGGGGCACTGCGGGTCTCCTGCCCATGCCCCTCCTCACTCTGCCTGGAGCTGATCCGTGGTGAGGGAGAAGCGCTGACCTCCTACCTGCGTCCCTCCTCCCTGTGGCTCCGGGTCACCATGGGTGGAAGGGTGGTGCGGGCCTCCTTCCAACGCCCCCCCCCCCACTCGCGTCGTGCGACCTGTCATCCGTAGAAACAGCAGCCGTGGAGACCACCGAGGTGTCCCTCCTCTCTCCAAACGGGCCGACGCCCGGAGATACAGGGACTGTAGCACCGGTGCGGGGATCCTAGCTGGTCGGTCCTCTGGCTACCACATCCTCAAGAATCGGCGAGCCTTCCCTCGGCCCGGAGACCTCCCTCGATGGAGTGGGCACCATCAGCGAGATGCAGTCAGGGAGTATCATCAGCGGTAACTCAAGTTCCGCTGGATAATCCGTCTCGACTCTGTTGCTCCAATGCTTACTAGGAGCAGACCGCGATTCAAAAGAACCAAAACGAAGTGTATTAACTTCATAAAACTTGCCAATTTTGTCACATAACACATGTGGTAAGCAGTCCAAACAATTCAAAAACTTGTCAATTTTGTCACATAACACATGTGGTAAGAGCAACTCCAATGGGGTGACCCATTTCGTCCGCTGGCGTCCGTTTGGGTTGGCTTGGACACAAAAGGAGGCCCAACGCGCCGACCCAAACGACGTGCGTCCGCTTTTTGTCCGCAGGCGACCCAGTCCCGACCCATTTTTTAACCGGATTTGTGTCGGCGCGGACACGCGACGGACGCGCGCACGCTCGCCTTCTCCTCCCCCGGGCCCGCTGGTCGGTGGCACATTGGCCTCCCCCCATCCAACAGCAACCCTCGCCTGCCTCCTTCGTCGCTGACGCCACCGCCCATTTTGGCCAGCGACTTTGCCAGCTGCCGGCGCCTCCACATCCGCCCAGCAATGCCGCCCACTCCCACGTCGCCCGCCACCGCCGCCAGGGAGCCGACTGCTTCCCACCCCCGCACCCCCACCCCCACACCACACAGCCGCCCGTGACCAATAAGCCGCCTCGCCGCCCTGGCCAGATCCTCACAGGCACGCTCGTCGGACGCCGGCCCACTCGTCAGACGCCGGCAAGGCAGCTAGCTGGTCCGTCCGCGTCGCGACTCCCTTCACCGGTCGTCTCCTTCGTCGATGCCCACAAGTTGTTTGAAAATTTTCCAAGCTACAAAATGGACTCCACCGACGAGTTCTTTTTTCACAATTTCCTTTGTGACTCCGACAATTCATCATCTGATGACAAGGAGGAGATATTGGCTGCCGTGTTGGTTCATCACCACCTCAACAGCCAGCGGCTGTTGTTCCGAGGCTCCATTCCGGGCCGCCTTGGAGTTGAACCGCAATCGAGAGAGCGGGCATTTCCTTCTTTGGAAGGACTACTTTGATACAACAAACCCATTGTTCCAACATCAAAAATTCCGCCGCCGTTTCTGTATGAGTAGGCATCTTTTCAACCGTATTAGAGAGGGGGTGGTCGGCTATGATGACTATTTCGAGTGCAAAGAGGATGCCGTTGGCAAGATTGGTTTCTCCTCTTATCGGAAATGCATTGCCGCCATCCGAATGCTTGCATACGGAGTGCCCGGTGATCTCATTGACGAGTACGTCCGTATGAGCGAGTCTACATGCCTAGAGTCCCTGTATAAGTTCTGCAAGGCTATTATTGCTGTGTTTGGCCCTGAGTACTTGAGAGAGTCGACTGCTAAAGTTACAACCTGTTTTATTGGCGATGAATGCCAGCAGGGGCTTCCCAGGGATGCTTGGCAGCATAGACTGCATGCACTGGGAGTGGAAGAACTGCCCTTCTGCTTTGCAAGGGAAATATAAGGGTCATGGTAGTGTGACGCCCAGATAATTAAGCTACAATAATCCCTTGCTAATGGTGCCAGGTCATCATTTTCACTGTTGCTAAATCCCCCTTTGATTCCATCAGGTTCAAATTCAAATTCAAATTAAAGTCCAATTTCAAATTGGTCAAACATGCAAATAAAAATGTACAAGTTGTGGCAAATTACCCTTGGATATTTGCCATGTAGGAACCAACCTCTTTTAAATTCCCAAGATGCCCCTGGTATTAATTTTTGATCCAGCAGCAATTAATTTGGCCTTTTCAATTTATAAAAATGGATAGACAACTCCTTTTGACCCCATACTTTTTGTGCCATCTCAATATATTGTGTTAGATTTATGTTCCAAGTTTTGTTCATAACAATGCTCATTTGGTACAAAAAGAAAATGCAAAAGGAAAAGAGAAAATGGAAAACAGAAAAGAAAAGGAGGAGGACCTAAGCTACTGGGCTTGTTAGCCCACCTAAATAAAGACCGGCCCACCCGACCAGGCCCAGCCCATCTTCCTCCCCAGTCGTCTTCTCTGTTCACCCGACCCCGTGCGCGCCCGAGTCGCGTCCCCGCTGAACCGACCTCGCCGCCGGCGCCTCGGTGGATAAGGACTCCACACCCCCTGGCGCCTCGGCCCCCGCTCCCACTCACCCCACTTGCCCCCTCCCCGCTCCCTCCGCCTCTCCCCTTCTCCAAATCTACCTCTCCCCGACGTACTATCACCGCCGCGGCCACCGTGCCCTCCTCGCCGCCCCGACGTGTCCACGAGGCCCGCGTCCATCTGCTGCTTTGTTTGCACCAACGACCTCAAGGCAGGAGCCACCCCAGCTCCGGATCCCCTTCGTCTTCCTCCTCGGTCGTCGTCGCCGTCGTTCTCGACTCCGGCCAATGTCACTGCGCTCCTGTTGCTCGCCGAGCCTTCGTGCGCCCACCCGGTGAGCTCCTTCCCCTCTCCCCTCTCTCGCGTAGGTCGCCTCCCTCTCTAGCTTCCTTGCCGCTACCGTCGTAGCTCGTGTTACCCCGCTCCGTAGCCGCGTGGCCATGCTCGCCGTCGAGCTCTGTCGAGCACGGCACCGTGCCCAGCACGCTTCGAGCAGCCCAGCGCACCTTGCCGTGCCTCCGCCCGTGCTCCTCGCCCGATTCCACCAGTGCCCGAGCTCCGACCTCCGCCGTTGAGGTCGTCGCCGTCGATGCACCCCCGCTCTGGCCGTGCCGTAGCCCCAGAACGACGCGGCTTCGCCTTTGCTTTCAAACGCGCTATCGCGCGGGCCAAACGGTGCCCCGTAGCCCATTTCCGGCGAGGTCCCGAGCGCCGCCGCCACCTCTGCTCAACGCCGCCGTCGTTGCAGCCCGCCTTAGCCTGAGCTAAGGTCACCGCTGGACGTGCCGCTCCTCCCGCTTCCAAACAAGCTCGGCCGCGCTCGAAACGGCCCCCTGTGGCGCGATTCTGGTGAAGTCCCGAGCCCCGCCGCCGTGATATGCGTCGCCGGAGCTTCACCGTCGACCGCGCCGACGTGGCCGCCTCGGGGCCACCCGCTGGGTCGCTGACCGGTGGCCCCCGTGTGCCCCCTGACCTGTTGACCTAGTCAATGGCTGAGTGGGCATCGCCCAATCACTGCCAGTGGGCCCCGAGTGGACCCTGTTGACTGGTCAGCTGGTCAGTTGACCGCTGATGCATTGATGATGCCATGCTGATGTCACGTTCCTTTTTCTGAATTAATTTAAATGATATTAATATTAGAAAATCTTTTAAAAACTTTGAAAATTCATAGAAATGAAACTGTAGCTCGGATGAAAAAGTGTTATACATGAAAGTTGCTCAGAACGATGAGACGGATCTGAATATGTGGTCCGTTCATCCGCCACATGTCCCTAGCATATCGAACCTGCAACCGCCCCCCTCCAGTTTGTCTATCCAAAAATGCCAAACTTTGGGAAAGCATTCCCGGATGTTTTCCCCCTTCGCCGGTAGCGTTTAGCACCGCGTTAGAACACGTCTAGCTCTGCATGTTGTCCTGTTATGCACTTGCTTACTATGTTTTTACTGTTTCTCCCCCTGTTCTCTTGGGTAGACCCCGAGATCGATGTTGATGCCCCTATGATCGACTACGTCACCGATGACTCCTCCTTCTTGTCTGAGCAACCAGGAAAGCCCCCCCTTTGATCATCCCGATATCGCCCATTCCATTCTCTCATGCTTGCATTAGATTTTGCTACTGTAATTGATTGCTCCTATTCTGATGCATAGCCTGCTTTTGTAACCTGCTTATTGTTACCTATCTGCTTATCCTAAACTGCTTAGTATAGGTTGGTTAGTGATCCATCAGTGACCCCCACCTTGTCCTTGTTGCCCCGCTTTATGTTAGATGACTTGATCAACGTGATCGACTTCCAGGCCCCGACACCGCACATCACCCCCCTCCCCCCTAGTTGTACGACTCTGCAGAGTTACTATCGAGTGCCGAGGGTGACACCTCATACATCACTCCTGATGAGATCTCTGTAGTGTAGCTATTCGGTAGTGGTCATCGAGGGTGATTTTGTCCTTAACCACTTCCGATACGACTCTGTCGTGCAACCCCTCAAGTGTGAACCTCGAGGGTGGTTCCTCTTATGTTCACCTTGATGATTACATCGAGTGGAATCCACCGAGGGTAGTTCCTCAGGGTTTTCCTTGGTGTTAGACACACAGTTACTATGGTTACTATGACTTTACACTGAACCATGTTACTAAAAACGGGTCAGCCCTGAGGGGTACCCGCGTGAGCTTAATTGCGAGTGATGTGGAGTCGGGTTGACCTGGAAGGTGCCCGCGAGATACTTATGAGGCGTGGCCGGGCATTCTTTGATGGAAATATGCCCTAGAGGCAATAATAAAGTTATTATTTATTTCCTTATATCATGATAAATGTTTATTATTCATGCTAGAATTGTATTAATCGAAAACTTAGTACATGTGTGAATACATAGACAAACAGAGTGTCCCTAGTATGCCTCTACTTGACTAGCTCGTTAATCAAAGATGGTTAAGTTTCCTAGCCATGGACATGTGTTGTCATTTGATGAACGGGATCACATCATTAGAGAATGATGTGATGGACTAAACCCATCCGTTATCTTAGCACTATGATTGTTTATTTTATTGCTATTGCTTTCTTCATGACTTATACATGTTCCTATGACTATGAGATTATGCAACTCCTGAATACCGGAGGAAAACTTAGTGTGCTATCAAACGTCACAACGTAACTGGGCTATAAAGATGCTCTACAGGTTTCTTCGATGGTGTTTGTTGAGTTGGCATAGATCAAGATTAGGATTTTTCACTCTGTGTAACAGAGAGGTATCTCTGGGCCCTCTCAGTAATGCACGTCACTATAAGCCTTTCAAGCAATGTGACTAATGAGTTAGTTACGGGATGTTGCATTACGAAATGAGTAAAGAGACTTGCCGGTAACGAGATTGAACTAGGTATTGAGATACCGACGATCGAATCTCGGGCAAGTAACATACTGATGACAAAGGGAACAGCGTATTTTGTTATGCGGTTTAATCGATAAAGATCTTTGTAGAATATGTAGGAACCAATATGAGCATCCAGGTTCCGCTATTGGTTATTGACCGGAGATGAGTCTCGGACATGTCTACATAGTTCTCGAACCCGTAGGGTCCGCACGCTTAACGTTCGGTGACGATCGGTATTATGAGTATATGTGTTTTCATGTACCGAAGGTTGTTCAGAGTCCCAGATGTGATCACGGGCATGACGAGGAGTCTCGAAATGGTCGAAACATAAAGATAGATATATTGGAAGCCTATGTTTGGACATCGGAATGTTTTCGAGTGAGTTCGGGCATTTATCGGAGTACCGGGGGTTACCGAAACCCCCCGGGAGTATATGGGCCTTATTGGGCCTTAGTGGCAAAGAGGAGAGGAAGGGAAAGGTGGAGGATGCGCCCCCCTAGCCCAATCCGAATTGGGTGGGGGGCCGGACCCCCTTCCTTCCCTCTCTTTCCCCCTTCCTTCTCTCCTACTCCAACTAGGGAAAAGGGGAATCCAATTCCCGGTGGGAGTAGGACTCCCCCTAGGGCGCGCCATAGAGAGGGCCGGCCCCCACCCTTTATATACGGGGGAGGGGGCACCCCATAGACACACAAGTTGATCTCTTAGCCGTGTGCGGTGCCCCCTGATGTCTACTACACAACCTTCTTCTTGTAGACGTTGTTGGGCCTCCAAGTGCAGAGGTTTGTAGGACAGTAGCAAATTTCCCTCAAGTGGATGACCTAAGGTTTATCAATCCGTCGGAGGCGTAGGATGAAGATGCTCTCTCTCTAACAACCCTGCAACCAAATAACAAAGAGTCTCTTGTGTCCCCAACACACCCAATACAATGGTAAATTGTATAGGTGCACTAGTTCGGCGAAGAGATGGTGATACAAGTGCAATATGGATGGTAGATATAGGTTTTTGTAATCTGAAAATATAAAACAGCAAGGTAGCAAGTGATAAAAGTGAGCGTAAATGGTATTGCAATGCTAGGAAACAAGGCCTAGGGTTCATACTTTCACTAGTACAAGTTCTCTCAACAATAATAACATAATTGGATCATATAACTATCCCTCAACATGCAACAAAGAGTCACTCCAAAGTCACTAATAGCGGAGAAAAAACGAAGAGATTATTGTAGGGTACCAAACCACCTCAAAGTTATCCTTTCTGATCGATCTATTCAAGAGTTCGTAGTAAAATAACACGAAGCTATTCTTTCCGTTCGATCTATCCTAGAGTTCGTACTAGAACAACACCTTAAGACACAAATCAACCAAAACCCTAATGTCACCTAGATACTCCAATGTCACCTCAAGTATCCGTGGGTATGATTATACAATATGCATCACACAATCTCAGATTCATCTATTCAACCAACACAAAGAACTTCAAAGAGTGCCCCAAAGTTTCTACCAGAGAGTCAAGATGAAAACGTGTGCCAACCCCTATGCATAAGTTCACGAGGTCACAAAACTCGCAAGTTGATCACCAAAACATACATCAAGTGGATCACATGATATCCCATTGTCACCATAGATAAGCACATGCAAGACATACATCAAGTGTTCTCAAATCCTTAAAGACTCAATCCGATAAGATAACTTCAAGGGAAAACTCAATTCATCACAAGAAAGTAGAGGGGGAGAAACATCATAAGATCCAACTATAATAGCAAAGCTCGCGATACATCAAGATCGTGCCAAATCAAGAACACGAGAGAGAGAGAGATCAAACACATAGCTACTGGTACATACCCTCATCCCCGAGGGTGAACTACTCCCTCCTCGTCTTGGAGAGCACCGGGATGATGAAGATGGCCACCGAAGAGGGATTCCCCCCTCCGGCAGGGTGTCGGAACGGGTATAGATTGGTTTCCGGTGGCTACAGAGGCTTGCGGCAGCGGAACTCCCGATCTAGGTTTCTTTCTGGAAATTTGGGTATATATAAGAGGTGTTGGAGTCGGGAACAAGTCAGGGCGGTGTCCCCGAGGCGGCCACGAGATAGGGGGGCGCGCGCCCCACCCTCTTGGTGGCCTCGGGTCTCCTCTGGTCCATGTCCGGTACTCCATGGGCTTCTTCTGGTCCAAAAACAATCTCCATGAATTTTCAGGTCAATTGGACTCCGTTTGGTTTTCCTTTTCTGCAATACTCAAAAACAAGGAAAAAACAGAAAGTGGCACTGGGCTCTAGGTTAATAGGTTAGTCCCAAAAATCATATGAAATAGCATATAAATGCATATAAAACATCCTAGATGGATACTATAATAGCATGGAACAACAAAAAATTATAGATACGTTGGAGACGTATCAAGCATCCCCAAGCTTAATTCCTGCTCGTCCTCGAGTAGGTAAATGATAAAAACAGAATTTTTGATGTGGAATGCTACCTAGCATATTCATCAATGTAATCTTCTCTATTGTGGCAAGAATATTCATATCCATAAGAGTCAAGACAAAATTTTAATATTGGCATAAAAATAATAATACTTCAAGCATACTAACAAAGCAATTATGTCTTCTCAAAATAACATGGCCAAAGAAATCTATCTCTACAAAATCATATAGTCTGGCTATGCTCTATCTTTATCACACAAAATGTTTAAATCATGCACAACCCCGGTGACAAGCCAAGCAATTGTTTCATACTTTTGATGTTCTCAAACTTTTTCAATTTTCACGCAATACATGAGCGTGAGCCATGGACATATCACTATAGGTGGAATAGAATGGTGGTTGTGGAGAAGACAAAAAGGAGAAGATAGTCTCACATAAACTATGCGTATCAATGGGCTATGGAGATGCCCATCAATAGATATCTATGTGAGTGAGTAGGGATTGCCATGCAACGGATGCACTAGAGCTATAAGTGTATGAAAGCTCAAAAAGAAACTAAGTGGGTGTGCATCCAACTCGCTTGCTCACGAAGGCCTAGGGCATTTTGAGGAAGTCCATCATTGGAATATACAAGCCAAGTTCTATAACGAAAGATTCCCACTAGTATATGAAAGTGACAACATAGGCGACTCTCTATCATGAAGATCATGGTGCTACATTGAAGCACAAGTTTGGTAAAAGGATAGTAGCATTGCCCCTTCTCTCTTTTTCTCTCACTTTTTTGTTTTTTGGGGGCCTTCTCTTTTTTTATGGCCTCTTTTTTTCTCTTTTTTTTATTTTTCGTCTGGAGTCTCATCCCGACTTGTGGGGGGAATCATAGTCTCCATCATCCTTTCCTAGCATGGGACAATGCTCTAATAATGATGACCATCACACTTTTATTTACTTACAACTCAAGAATTACAACTCGATACTTAGAAAAAAAACATGACTCTATATGAATGCCTCCGGCGGTGTACCGTGATGTGTAATGACTCATGAGTGACATGCATGAAAGAATTATGAATGGTGGCTTTGCCACAAATATGTTGTCAACTACATGATCATGCAAAGCAATATGACAATGATGAAGCGTGTCATAATAAACGGAACGGTGGAAAGTTGCATGGCAATATATCTCAGAATGGCTATGGAAATGCCATAATAGGTAGGTATGGTGGCTGTTTTGAGGAAGATAAATGGTGGGTTTATGGTACCAGCGAAAGTTGCGCGGTACTAGAGAGGCTAGCAATGGTGGAAGGGTGAGAGTGTGTATAATCCATGCACTCAACATTAGTCATAAAGAACTCACATACTTATTGCAAAAATCTATTAGTTATCGAAACAAAGTACTATGTGCATGCTCCTAGGGGGATAGATTGGTAGGAAAAGACCATCGCTCGTCCCCGACCGCCACTCATAAGGAAGATAATCAAAAAATAAACCATGCTCCGACTTCATCACATAACGGTTCACCATACATGCATGCTACGGGAATCACAAACTTTAACACAAGTATCTCTCAAACTCACAACTACTCACTAGCATGACTCTAATATTACCATCCTCATATCTCAAAACAATCATAAGGAATCAAACTTCACATAGTATTCAATGCACTTTATATGAAAGTTTTTATTATACCCATCTTGGATGCCTATCATATTAGGACTAATTTCATAACCAAAGAAAACTACCATGTTGTTCTAAAAGACTCTCAAAATAATATAAGTGAAGCATGAGAGATCAATAATTTCTATAAAATAAAACCACCACCGTGCTCAAAAAGGATATAAGTGAAGCACTAGAGCAAATGACAAACTACTCCAAAATTTAAAAGTGAAGATCAATGAGTAGTCGAATAATTATGCAACTATGTGAAGACTCTCTAACTTGGTATTTTATTCAAATAGAAAGCAAAACAAAAGAAAATAAAATGATGCTCCAAGCAAAACACATATCATGTGGTGAATAAAAATATAGCTCCAAGTAAAGTTACCGATGAACGAAGACAAAAGAGGGGATGCCATCCGGGGCATCCCCAAGCTTAGGATCTTGGTTGTCCTTGAATATTACCTTGGGGTGCCATGTGCATACCCAAGCTTAGGATCTTGCCACTCCTTATTCCATAGTCCATCGAATCTTTACCCAAACTTGAAAACTTCACAACAGAAAACTCGTAAGCTCCGTTAGTATAAGAAAATAAATCACCACTTTTGGTACTGTTGTGAACTCATTCTAAATTCATATTGGTGTAATATATAATGTATTCCAACTTCTCTATGGTTCCTACCCTCCCATAATACTCATATATTCATCAAAATAAGCAAACAACACATAGAAAATAGAATCTGTCAAAAACAGAACAGTCTATAGTAATCTGTAGGTTTCGAATACTTTTGTAACTCCAAAAATCCTGATAAATTAGGAAGTCCTAGGCAATTCGTGTTGGAAATATGCCCTAGAGTCAATAATAAAGTGGTTATTATTATATTTCCGTGTTCATGATAATTATCTATTGTTCATGTTATAATTGTATTAACCGGAAACCGTAATACATGTGTGAATACATAGATCGTAATATGTCCCTAGTAAGCCTCTAGTTGACTAGCTCGTTGATCAATAGATGGTCATGGTTTCCTGACCATGGACATTGGATGTCATTGATAACGGGATCACATCATTAGGAGAATGATGTGATGGACAAGACCCAATCCTAAGCGTAGCACAAGATCGTGTAGTCCGTTTGCTAAAGCTTTTCTAATGTCAAGTATCATTTCCTTAGGCCATGAGATTGTGCAACTCCCGGATACCGTAGGAATGCTTTGGGTGTACCAAACGTCACAACATAACTGGGTGGCTATAAAGGTGCACTATAGGTATCTCCGAAAGTATCTGTTGGGTTGGCACGAATCGAGACTGGGATTTGTCACTCCGTATAACGGAGAGGTATCTCTGGGCCCACTCGGTAATGCATCATCATAACGAGCTCAATGTGACTAAGGAGTTAGCCACGAGATCATGCTTTACGGAATGAGTAAAGAGACTTGCCGATAACGAGATTGAACGAGGTATAGAGATACCGACGATCGAATCTCGGGCAAGTAACATGCCGATAGACAAAGGGAATTGTATACGGGATTGATTGAATCCTCGACATCGTGGTTCATCCGATGAGATCATCGTGGAACATGTGGGAGCCAACATGGGTATCTAGATCCCTTTGTTGGTTATTGGCCGGAGAGATGTCTCGGTCATGTCTGCATGGTTCCCGAACCCGTAGGGTCTACACACTTAAGGTTCGGTGATGCTAGAGTTGTTATGGGAAATAGTATGTGGTTACTGAAGGTTGTTCAGAGTCCCGGATGAGATTCTGGACGTCACGAGGAGTTCTAGAATGGTCCGGAGGTGAAGATTTATATATGGGAAGTCCAGTTTCAGACGCTGGAATGGTTTCGGGGGTTATCGGTATTGTACCGGGACCACCGGAAGGTGTCCGGGAGTCCATCGGGTGGGGCCACCTGCCCCGGTGGGCCTAGTGGGATGAACAAGGGAGGAAACCAGCCCCTGGTGGGCTGGTGCACCCCCCTCCTAAGGGGCCCAAGGCGCCTAGGGTTGGAAACCCTAGGGGTGGGGGCGCCTCCCACATGCTTGGGGGGCAAGTTACCCCCCCCCCCCCTTGTAGATGGGATCTGGGGGGGCGGCTCCCTCTCCCCTTCCCTTATAAATGGTGGGGGGTGGGAGGGCTGCCACACCCTTCCCCTGGCGCAGCCCTTCCCCTCTCCAACACCTCCT
The DNA here is from genome assembly GCF_056163025.1 of Triticum urartu. NCBI lineage: Eukaryota > Viridiplantae > Streptophyta > Magnoliopsida > Poales > Poaceae > Triticum > Triticum urartu. Next base: position 147,821,268 of record NC_141876.1, read on the forward strand.
CCTCCGTCGCGCTTGGCGAAGCTCTGCCGGAGAACCACGAGCTCCATCACCACCACGCCGTCGTGCTGTCGGAGTTCTCCCTCAACTTCTCCTCTCCCCTTGTCGGATCAAGAAGGAGGAGACGTCCCCGGGCTGTACGTGTGTTGAACGCTGAGGCGCCGTTGTTCGGCGCTTAGATCGGAATCGACCACGATCTTAATCACTGCGTGTACGACTCCACCAACCGCGTTCTTGTAACGCTTCCTCTTAGCGATCTTCAAGGGTATGAAGATGCACTCCCTCTCTCTCGTTGCTAGTATCTCCTAGATTGATCTTGGTGACACGTAGGATTTTTTTTGAATTATTGCTACGTTCCCCAATAGTGGCATCATGAGCTAGGTCTATGTGTACATTCTATGCATGAGTAAAACACAAAGGAGTTGTGGGCGATGATTTGTTCAATTTTCTTACCGTTACTAGTCTTATCTTGATTCGGACGCATTGTGGGATGAAGCGGCCCGGACCGACCTTACACGTACGCTTACGTGAGGCTGATTCCACCGACTGACATGCACTTGATGCATAAGGTGGCTGGCGGGTGTCTGTCTCTCCCACTTTAGTCGGATCGGATTCGATGAAAAGGATCATTATGAAGGGTAAATAGCAATTGGCATATCACCGTTGTGGTTTTGCGTAGGTAAGAAACATTCTTGCTAGAAACCCATAGCAGCCACGAAAACATACAACAACAATTAGAGGACGTCTAACTTGTTTTTGCAGGGTATGCTATGTGATGTGATATGGCCAAAAGGATGTGATCTATGAGATTGATCATGTTCTTGTAATAGGAATCACGACTTGCATGTCGATGAGTATGACAACCGGCATGAGCCAAAGGAGTTGTCTTAATTTATTTATGACCTGCGTGTCAATGAAAACGCCATGTAATTACTTTACTTTATTGCTAACCGTTAGCCATAGTAGTAGAAGTAATAGTTGGCGAGACAACTTCATGAAGACACGATGATGGAGATCATGGTGTCTGCCGGTGACGATGGTGTTCATTCCGTGCCTCGAAGATGGAGATCAAAGGCGCAAGATGATATTGGCCATATCATGTCACTTTATGATTTGCATGTGATGTTTGTCATGTTTACATCTTATTTGCTTAGAACGACGGTAGCATAAATAAGATGATCCCTCACTAAAATTTCAAGAAAAGTGTTCCCCCTAACCGTGCACCGTTGCGAAGGTTCGTTGTTTCGAAGCACCACGTGATGATCGGGTGTGATAGATTCTAACGTTCGCATACAACGGGTGTAAGCCAGATTTACACATGCAAAACACTTAGGTTGACTTAACGAGCCTAGCATGCACAGACATGGCCTTGGAACACGGGAGGCCGAAAGGTCGAACATGAGTCATATAGTAGGTACGATCAACATGGAGATGTTCACCGTTGATGACTAGTCCGTCTCACGTGATGATCGGACACGGCCTAGTCGATCCGGATCATGTATCACTTAGATGTCTGGAGGGATGTCTGTCTGAGTGGGAGTTCATTAAATAATTTGATTAGATGAACTTAGTCTAAAATGTCTTTATAATATGTCTTGTAGATCAAATGGCCCACGCTAATGTTGCCCTCAACTTCAACGCGTTCCTAGAGAAAACCAAGCTGAAAGACGATGGTAGAAACTATACGGATTGGGTCCGTAACTTGAGGATCATCCTCATAGCTGCCAACAAAGCATATACCCTTGAAGTACCGCTAGGTGACGCACCCATTTTCCTAGCAACTCAAGACGTTATGAACGCCTGGCAGTCGCGTAGTGATGATTACTCCCTGGTTCAGTGCGGCATGCTTTACAGCTTAGAACCGGGGCTCCAAAAGCGTTTTGAGAAGCACGGAGCATATGAGATGTTCCAAGAGCTGAAAATGGTTTTCCAAGCTCATGCCCGGGTCGAGAGATATGAAGTCTCCGACAAGTTCTACAGTTGTAAGATGGAGGAAAACAGTTCTGTCAGCGAGCATATACTCAAAATGTCTGGGTTGCACAACCGCTTGTCTCAGCTAGGAGTTAATCTTCCAGATGACTCGGTCATTGACAGGATCCTCCAGTCGCTTCCACCTAGCTACAAGAGCTTTGTTATGAACTAAAATATGCAAGGGATGGAGAAGTCCATTCCTGAGTTATATTCAATGCTGAAATCAGCGGAGGTGGAAATCAAAAAGGAACATCAAGTGTTGATGGTGAATAAAGCTACTAGTTTCAAGAAAGGCAAGGGTAAGAAGAACTTCAAGAAGGATGGCAAGGGGGTTGCCGCGCCTGGTAAATCAGTTGCCAGGAAGAAGCCAAAGAATGGACCCAAGCCCGAGACTCAGTGCTTTTATTGTAAGGGAAATGGTCATTGGAAGCGGAACTGCCCCAAGTACTTAGCAGATAAGAAGGCCGGCAACGCCAAAGGTATATGTGATATACATGTTATTGATGTGTACCTTACCAGCACTCGTAGTAGCTCCTGGGTATTTGATAGCGGTGCGGTTGCTCATATTTGTAACTCAAAACAGGAGCTGCGGAATAAGCAGAGACTGGCGAAGGACGAGGTGACGATGCGCGTCGGGAATGGTTCCAAGGTCGATGTGATTGCCGTCAGCACGCTCCCTCTACATCTACCTACGTGATTAGTTTTGAACCTCAATAATTGTTATTTAGTACCAGCTTTGAGCATGAACATTGTATCTGGATCTCGTTTAATGCGAGATGGCTACTCATTTAAATCCGAGAATAATGGTTGGTCCATTTATGTGAGAGATATGTTTTATGGTCATGCCCCGTTGGTCAATGGTTTATTTTTGTTTAATCTCGAATGTGATGTTACACATATTCATAGTGTGAATGCCAAAAGATGTAAGGTTGATAATGATAGTCCCACATACTTGTGGCACTGCCGCCTTGGTCACATTGGTGTAAAACGCATGAAGAAACTCCATGCATATGGACTTTTGGAGTCTCTTGATTATGAATCATTTGACACGTGCGAACCATGCCTCATGGGCAAAATGACCAAGACTCCGTTCTCCGGAACAATGGAGCGAGCAACCAACTTATTGGAAATCATACATACTGATGTGTGCGGTCCAATGAGCGTTGAGGCTCGCGGTGGCTATCGTTATGTTCTCACCCTCACTGATGACTTAAGTAGATATGGGTATGTCTACTTAATGAAACACAAGTCTGAGACATTTGAAAAGTTCAAGGAATTTCGGAGTGAGGTAGAGAATCAACGTGACAGGAAAATAAAGTTCTTATGATCAGATCATGGAGGAAAATACTTGAGTCACGAGTTTGGCACGCACTTAAGGAAATGTGGAATTGTTTCACAACTCACGCCGCCTGGAACACCTCAGCGAAATGGTGTGTCCGAACGTCGTAATCGCACTCTATTGGATATGGTGCGATCTATGATGTCTCTTACCGATCTACCGCTATCATCTTGGGGTTATGCTTTAGAGACTGCCGCATTCACTTTAAATAGGGCTCCGTCGAAATCCGTTGAGACGACACCGTATGAATTATGGTTTGGAAAGAAACCTAAGCTGTCGTTTCTGAAAGTTTGGGGATGCGATGCTTATGTCAAGAAACTTCAACCTGAAAAGCTCGAACCCAAGTCGGGAAAATGCATCTTCATAGGATACCCTAAGGAAACTATTGGGTATACCTTCTACCTCAGATCCGAAGGCAAGATCTTTGTTTCCAAGAATGGATCCTTTCTAGAGAAAGAGTTTCTCTCGAAATAAGTAAGTGGGAGGAAAGTAGAACTTGATGAGGTACTGCCTCTTGAACCGGAAAGTAGCGCAGCTCAGGAAGATGTTTCTATGGTGCCTGCACCGACTAGAGAGGAAGTTAATGATGATGATCATGAAACTTCGGATCAAGTTGCTACTAAACTTCATAGGTCCATGAGGACACGTTCCACACCAAAGTGGTACGGCAACCCTGTCCTGGAAATCATGTTGTTAGACAATGGTGAACCTTCGTACTATGAAGAAGCGATGGCGGGCCCGGATTCCAACAAATGGCTTGAAGCCATGAAATCCGAGATAGGATCCATGTATGAAAACGAAGTATGGACTTTGACAGACTTGCCCGATGATAGGCAAGCCATAGAAAATAAATGGATCTTTAAGAAGAAGACTGACGCGGATGGTAACGTGACCATCTATAAGGCTCGGCTTGCCGCTAAGGGTTATTGACAAGTTCAAGGGGTTTACTATGATGGTACCTTCTCACCCGTAGCGAAGCTGAAGTCCGTCTGAATCATGTTAGCAATTGCTGCATTCTATGATTATGAAATATGGCAAATGGACGTCAAAACGGCATTCCTTAATGGTTTCCTTATGGAAGAATTGTATATGATGTAGCCGGAAGGTTTTGTCGATCCTAAGAATGCTGACAAGGTATGCAAGCTCCAGCGCTCAAGCTATGGGCTGGTGCAAGCATCTCAGAGTTGGAACATTCACTTTGATGAGATGATCAAAGCGTTTGGGTTTACGCAGACTTATGGAGAAGCCTGTGTTTACAAGAAAGTGAGTGGGAGCTCTGTAGCATTTCTCATATTATATGTGGATGACATACTATTGATGGGAAATGATATAGAACTTTTGGAAAGCATAAAGACCTACTTGAATAAGTGTTTTTTCAATGAAGGGCCTTGGAGAAGCTGCTTACATATTAGGCATCAAGATCTATAGACATAGATCGAGACACCTCATTGGTCTTTCACAAAGCACATACCTTGACAAGATATTAAAGAAGTTCAATATGGATCAGTCCAAGAAGGGGTTCTTGCCTGTATTGCAAGGTGTGAAATTGAGCACGGCTCAATGCCCGACCTCGGCAGAAGATAGAGAAAAGATGAGTGTCACCCCTATGCCTCAGCCATAGGGTCTATTATGTATGCCATGCTGTGTACCAGACCTGATGTGAACCTTCTCGTAAGTTTGGTAGGGAGGTACAAAAGTAATCCCGGCATGGAACACTGGACAGCGGTCAAGAATATCCTAAAGTACCTGAAAAGGACTAAGGATATGTTCCTCGTTGTATGGAGGTGACGACGAACTCGTCGTAAAGGGTTACATCGATGCTAGCTTCGACACAGATCTGGATGACTCCAAGTCACAAACCGGATACGTGTACATTTTGAATGGTGGGGCAGTCAGCTGGTGCAGTTGCAAGCAAAGCGTCGTGGCGGGATCTACATGTGAAGCAGAGTACATAGCAGCCTCGGAGGCAGCACAGGAAGCAGTCTGGATGAAGGAGTTCATCACCGACCTAGGAGTTATTCCCAATGTGTCGGGCCCGATGACTCTCTTCTGTGACAACACTAGAGCTATTGCCCTTGCCAAGGAGCCCAGGTTTCATAAGAAGACCAGGCATATCAAGCGTCGCTTCAACTCCATTCGTGAATATATTTAGGATGGAGACATAGATATTTGTAAAGTGCATACGGATCTGAATGTCGCAGATCCATTGACTAAACCTCTTCCGCGAGCAAAACATGATCAACACCAGAACTCTATGGGTGTTCGATTCATCACAATGTAACTAGATTATTGACTCTAGTGCAAGTGGGAGACTGTTGGAAATATGCCCTAGAGGCAATAATAAAGTGGTTATTATTATATTTCCGTGTTCATGATAATTGTCTATTGTTCATGCTATAATTGTATTAAACGGAAACCGTAATACATGTGTGAATACATAGATCGTGATATGTCCCTAGTAAGCCTCTAGTTGACTAGCTCGTTGATCAATAGATGGTTATGGTTTCCTGACCATGGACATTGGATGTCATTGATAATGGGATCACATCATTAGGAGAATTATGTGATGGACAAGACCCAATCCTAAGCGTAGCACAAGATCGTGTAGTTCGTTTGCTAAAGCTTTTCTAATGTCAAGTATCATTTCCTTAGACCATGAGATTGTGCAACTCCCGGATACCGTAGGAATTCTTCGGGTGTACCAATCGTCACAATGTAACTGGGTGGCTATAAAGGTGCACTACAAGTATCTCCGAAAGTATCTGTTGGGTTGGCACGAATCGAGACTGGGATTTGTCACTCCGTATGACGGAGAGGTATCTCTGGGCCCACTCGGTAATGCATCATCATAACGAGCTCAATGTGACTAAGGAGTTAGACACGGGATCATGCGTTACAGAACGAGTAAAGAGACTTGCCAGTAATGAGATTGAACGAGGAACCGTTCAAAAAAATGAGACTGAACGAGGTATAGAGATACCGACGATCAAATCTCGGGCAAGTAACATGCCGATAGACAAAAGGAATTGTATACGGGATTGATTGAATCCTCGACATCATGGTTCATCCAATGAGATCATCGTGGAACATGTGGGAGCCAACATGGGTATCCAGATCCCGCTGTTGGTTATTGGCCGGAGAGATGTCTCGATCATGTCTGCATGGTTCCCGAACCCGTAGGGTCTACACACTTAAGGTTCGGTGACGCTAGAGTTGTTATGGCAAATAGTATGTGGTTACCGAAGGTTGTTCGGAGTCCCGGATGAGATCCCGGATGTCACGAGGAGTTCCGGAATGGTCTGGAGGTGAAGATTTATATATGGGAAGTCCAGTTTCAGACGCCGGAATGGTTTCTAGGGTTATTGGTATTGTACCGGGACCACCGAAAGGTGTCCGAGGGTCCACCGGGTGGGGCCACCTGCCCCGGTGGGCCTGTGGGCTGAACAAGGGAGGAAACCAGCCCCTGGTGGGATGGTGCGCTCCCCAGGGGCCCAAGGCGGCTAGGCTTGGAAACCCTAGGGGTGGGGGCGCCTCCCACATGCTTGGGGAGCAAGTTACCCCCCCCCCTTGGCCACCGCCCCCCTTGTAGATGGGATCTGGCGAGGCGACCCCCTCTCCCCTTCGCCTATAAATAGTGGGGGGTGGGAGGGCTACCACACCCTTCCCCTGTCGTAGCCCTCCCCCTCTCCAACACCTCCTCCTCCTCTGTCGCGCTTGGCGAAGCTCTGCCGCAGAACCACGAGCTCCATCACCACCACGCCGTTGTGCTGTCGGAGTTCTCCCTCAACTTCTCCTCTCCCCTTGCTGGATCAAGAAGGAGGAGACGTCCCCGTGTTGTACGTGTGTTGAACGCGGAGGCGCCATTGTTCGGCACTTAGATCAAAATCGACAGCGATCTGAATCATTGCGTGTACGACTCCACCAACCACGTTCTTGTAACGCTTCCGCTTAACGATCTTCAAGGGTATGAAGATGCACTCCCTCTCTCTCATTGCTAGTATCTCCTAGATTGATCTTGGTGACATGTAGGAATTTTTTTGAATTATTGCTACGTTCCCCAACAATTTGTTTATTAATCTACTGCAAGAGGAATTGGTATTTTATCGCTCTCTGGTAAAAAATGAAAATTATTCTCGTGAGCGCATACTTTCTGTTTTTTACAGCAAGATAAAATAACAATCACCCAAGAATATCCTAAAGGCTCTACTTGGCACAAACACTAATTAAAACATAAAAACACAATCATAATAAAAGCTAGATTAATTATTTATTACTAAACAGGAACAAAAGGCAAAGAACAAAAATAAAATTGGGTTGCCTCCCAACAAGCGCTATCGTTTAACGCCCCTAGCTAGGCATGATGATTTCAATGATGCTCTCATAAAAGATAAGAATTAAAACATAAAGAGAGCATCATGAAGAATATGACTAGCACATTTAAGTCTAACCCACTTCCTATGCATAGGGATTTTGTGAGCAAACAATTTATGGGAACAATAATCAACTATCATAGGAAAGCAAAACAAGCATAACTTCAAGATTTTAAGCACATAGAGATGAAACTTGATATTATTGCAATTCCTACAAGCATATATTCCCCCCTCATAATAATTTTCAGTAGCATCATGAATTAATTCAACAATATAACTATCACATAAAGCATTCCTTTCATGAGCCACAAGCATAGAATTTTTGTTACTCTCCACATAAGCAAAATTCTTCTCATTCAGAATAGTGGGAGCATCATAAGAAACTCGAATACTATAAATTGTTTCCACATTAAAGGAGTAATATTCAGAAAAAGGGTAATCATAATCATGACAAGTTTTATAAATATAATCATCTCTACTTTTTATAGCATAAGTATCATCGCAATAATCATCATAAGTAGCAACTTTGTTCTCATCATAATCAATTGAAACCTCTTCCAATATAGTGGAATCATTACTAAATAAAGTCATGACCTCTCCAAATCCACTTTCATAATTGTCACAATAAGATTCAACATCCTCCAAAATAGTGGGATCATTACTTCCTAAAGTTGACACTCTTCCAAACCCACTTTCATCAATATAACCATCATAAATAGGAGGCATGCTATCATCATAATAAATTTGCATATCAAAACTTGGGAGGTTAAATATATCATATTCATGAAACATAGCATCCCCAAGCTTGGGACAAACATTAATTGCAACAAATAAATTCTCAAACATGTCATTCTCATCAAACATGGCATCCCCAAGCTTGGGCCTTTTCATATCATAAGCATAATCACTCTCATCATTAATAGTATGGATAGCACCAATAGTATAGCAATTATCATCATCACAATGAGCAATAGGAGCAACATCATTTGGGAGGGATACCTTTTTACCTTTGCTTCTACGTCTTTTCTTTTTCTTCTTCGCATCATGTGTGGGTTTAACCCTCTTTTTGGATCTCCTTATTAATGAGATTGGTTGGATAGAAGGCTCCTCCTCGTTACCTGATTCATCATAAGAAAAAATAGGAGGATATTGGGAAATCTCTTCCCTTTCATTAGTATTCTCTTCATCTTCTAATTGTTTTCTTGACTTTATGTAATTGGCAATATAAGGATTTTCAATGCAATTCACCGCACAATGCATATAAATTTCCTCTAGATCAAAATCAAGAACTTTATCGAGGGCAAATTCTGGAATATCCTTAGTTATACGTTTCATTTCTTCATAACCCAGAAGCAAACTAAGTTCATTATGATGCGCAAGGGAAATCAAGTCATCACAATTTTTGGACATGATTCGATCATGAAACAATTTGCAGTGGATATTTAAATGACCATGTTCATTGCAAAGTTCACAAGGATGGCTAAGAAAATTTAAATTTTCAGCACAAACATCTAGCCTTTCTTACAACCATTTAGTTTCTAAATACTTATGCCTCTTGCAAAATCTATCTTCCCTACTTGGTGTGTACTTGCAAACCCTATGCACTCCACAAAAATTGACATGCTTATAAGAGACATTTTCATCATGACTAGTGCAACCATCATTAGTACTATGGATATTCAAAGAGTTTGTACTAACACCATTGCAACCATGCTCATCATTCAAAGATTTAGTGCCAAACATTTTAATGCATTTTTCTTCTAGCATTTTGGCACGATTATCACAATCCTTATTTTCATGAAATATATTAAAAAGATGAAGCATATGAGGTACCTTCAATTCCATTTTTAATTTTCTTTTATAAACTAAACTGGTGATAAAAACAAGAAACTAAAAGATTCCATTGCAAGATCTAAAGATATACCTTCAAGCGCTAACCTCCCCGGCAACGGCGCCAGAAAAGAGCTTGATGTCTACTACACAACCTTCTTCTTGTAGACGTTGTTGGGCCTCCAAGTGCAGAGGTTTGTAGGACAGTAGCAATTTTCCCTCAAGTGGATGACCTAAGATTTATCAATCCATGGGAGGTGTAGGATGAAGATGGTCTCTCTCTAACAACCCTACAACCAAATAACAAAGAGTCTCTTGTGTCCCCAACACACCCAATACAATGGTAAATTGTATAGGTGCACTAGTTTGGTGAAGAGATGGTGATACAAGTGCAATATGGATGGTAGATATAGGTTTTTGTAATCTGAAAATATAAAAACAGCAAGGTAGCAAGTGGTAAAAGTGAGTGTAAACGGTATTGCAATGCTAGGAAACAAGGCCTAGGGTTCATACTTTCACTAGTGCAAGTTCTCTCAACAATAATAACATAGTTGGATCATATAACTATCCCTCAACATGCAACAAAGAGTCACTCCAAAGTCACTAATAGCGGAGAACAAGCAAAGAGATTATCATAGGGTACGAAACCACCTCAAAGTTATCCTTTCTGATCGATCTATTCAAGAGTTCGTAGTAAAATAACACGAAGCTATTCTTTCCGTTCGATCTATCCTAGAGTTTGTACTAGAACAACACCTTAAGACACAAATCAACCAAAACCCTAATGTCACCTAGATACTCCAATGTCACCTCAAGTATCCGTGGGTATGATTATACGATATGCATCACACAATCTCAGATTCATCTATTCAACCAACACAAAGAACTTCAAAGAGTGCCCCAAATTTTCTACCGGAGAGTCAAGACGAAAACGTGTGCCAACCCCTATGCATAAGTTCACGAGGTCACGAAACTCGCAAGTTGATCACCAAAACATACATCAAGTGGATCACGTGATATCCCATTATCACCACAGATAAGCACATCCAAGACATACATCAAGTGTTCTCAAATCCTTAAAGACTCGATCTGATAAGATAACTTCGAGGGAAAACTCAATTCATCACAAGAAAGTAGAGGGGGAGAAACATCATAAGATCCAACTATAATAGCAAAGCTCGCGATACATCAAGATCGTGCCAAATCAAGAACACGAGAGAGAGAGAGAGAGAGAGAGAGAGATCAAACACATAGCTACTAGTACATACCCTCAGCCCCGAGGGTGAACTACTCCCTCCTCGTCTTGGAGAGCGCCGGGATGATGAAGATGGCCACCGGAGAGGGATTCCCCCTGTAGCGACCTGACCCGAATGGATCACGTCTACTGTGCTACGGTGTCATCCCTAGATCAGTAATGCTGACACCACACAGTACATCGAGGTTTTATAGCAGAGTTGCAATCACACACTTATTACATCGATGGCTCAAAAAGAATTTATTACACTGAATATGGGTTAAAGCCATATAATAAAAATAACAGCGGAAGACTTGGAAGATAAATGGGTCCATCAACTCCAGCGGCATCACTGAGTATAGGGCCACGACCTAAACACCTCAATCGTCGTCTGAAAAGTCTGCAACATTAACGTTGCAGCCCGAAAACGGGTCAGCACATGGAATATGCTGGCAAAGTAACACATAGAGAGTAATGGAATGGAACAGCTATACTATATGCATATATGGCTGGTGGAAAGCTCTATGGTTATAGTTTTGCGTAAAGCCAGTTTTTCCCTACTGCAAAGGAATAAATTTATTTAACTATCATGGTGGTTGTGAAACATTGAGAATGGTTGACAGCATTCTCAATCCCAATTAAAAGTACAATTAAAACCCAACAACATTGATTAGAAGTAACATGTTGAGATTCACAATGATATTCAAGTACTAGATACTCAAGTTGTCCATAACCGGGGACACGGCTAATCATGATTAGTTTGTTACTCTGCAGAGGTTTGCGCACTTTTCCCCACAAGACTCGATCGCCTCCGTTTGGTTTCTCGCACTACAGGGTGTTTGAGAAGACGGATGACCGAGACACAGTCTTTCGGAAGCGCTGGCACCTTACATGTGGGGTAGACCGTACCACCTACAACCCCTACATCTGCTAGTCCACCCCGTAAGAGTTCGCACAACTTAGTCAACTATGCCAGAGCCCATAATGACTTGTGGCTGCACACGGAAGTTTCTAGCATGAAAGATCTTATGATCCCTTTGAGCCTGGGTGGCGGTCCAAAAAAAACAGGCAAGTCCTGATAGACATCAGGTGCCTCAATCCACCCAGATGTGTGTTTAAGTTTCCACCTTAGATAAACCATTAAATTATCAAACTCACATCTGTCATGGATATCACTCACCCAATCCACGTCTACTAGCATAGCATGGCATAATAGTAAGCAAACGTAGAAGTAACTCCCAAAGGTTTCATAATAATACAGGTAATAGGTACTACCTCATCTACTTCCCATCCCACAATTTAATTAGATCCTAATCATGCAATGTGTGAGGATTGATCTAATGCAATAAAACATGGGTTGTAGAAAAGGTATGATCAAAGTGTTACTTGCCTTGCTGATGATCCGCGAGTCCTAGGGTTTCGAAGTAACAAGCGGCGCAATCCGGGTAATCTATCGCAGACAAACAACAAGCATACAATAAGTACTCATCTAATGCACAGGTAAAACTCGAACAAGAGAACGAACCAGAAAGTTCAATTTAAGAACTCCGGTTGCAAAGAAAGAACGAACCGAACAAAGAAACGGAAAACAAACGGCGGAAGAAAACGACTCGGTTCTAGCAAGTTGAATCTAGGTCAAAATTTTACTGTAGCAAAAGCTTGTTCAAGTTGATTAGACGGAACGGCGGTTTCGAGACAAAACTCCAGGCGCTTGAATCACCTGATTCCGATAAACGAGCGAAAAGAAAAAACTAGAAAGAAGATCGGATCTAAGATCGCGATCGCGGAATAAATCCGACGAAAAGAAAAAGAAGAATGGTTAAACGAACGGACGTCGTTAACCTAGAAAAATCCGGTGATCACGTTCGTTAGGACGAACGGTCCGGCGAACGGTCCAAAGACAACTAAATCGGAGAAGAAAACGAATCCGATCTAGGGTTTCGGAGAAGAAAAACCGAACGAAAAACCGACAAAAAAACCGGAACGGTTTAGGGAAGAAAAGAATCAGAACGATTAGAAGAAAACGATCCGAGAAAAAGATTAGATGTAGCGCGGGGCTACCTCCGGCGAGGTCTCTGGCGAGGGGCTCCGGCGGCGTCGGCGTAGGGCGGCGGCAAGGTGCGGCGGCGGCGCGGGTGTGGGGCGGCGGTGTAGGCAAGGTGTGGCGGCGGCGCGGGTGTGGGGCGGCGGCAAGGTGCGGCGGCGGCGCGGGTGTGGGGCGGCGGTGTAGGCAAGGTGTGGCGGCGGCGCGGGTGTGGGGCGGCGGCAAGGTGCGGTGGCGGCGCGGCGCGGGTGTGGTGGAGCTCTAGGCTTTGGGTTTGATGTGATTAGAGGGGGGGTGCTTGGGTATTTATATGGGTGAGGGGAGACAAAATTTGGGGTAGGGGACAAGGAATTAGAATAGGAGTAGGAAAGAAAAAAAAGAAATGAAATAGGACTAAAGAAAACGAAATAAGGAAAAGGGGACAAGGAGGCGCCCTAGAATCCTAAAAGGATTCGGTCCTAGCAAGAGGCGGCGGCGGCCGGCTCCTGGCTCGGCGCCTGGCGCCTGGGAGCGCAGCGGTAGGTGGCTTGGCTTGGGCCTTTGGCCCAAGGCGCTGCTCAATTTTTTTTTATATTTTTTTTTACAGATTTCGCGCGCAGAAAAACAAAAGAAAACTAAACGAAACGGGCTCCAAAAATCTAAAAGTAAATTTTCTCCGACTCCTAAAAATGAGCCGAACAAAATGAACTTTTCTACGGACCTAAAATGCAATTTTTGAAAACACGCATTTTTCCCTATCCAAATAAAATGCGAATAAACTTCGGCAAACAAAAATTGATCTATTTATTAAATCTTCATTTTCCTAAATTTTGGGAAAGTCATATTATTCCCTCTCTCATATTTTGACACCGGAAAATTTATTGAAGATAAAACAAATAAATCAAATGATCCTCTTTTCAAAATTTGAGAAACTCCCAAATACGAAAATAACGAAATCTCCAACTCTCTCCGGAGGTCCTTGAGTTGCGTGAAATTTCTAGGATCAACCAAAATGCAAGAAAATATGGTATGCATGATGATCTAGTGTATAACATTCCAAATTGAAAATTTGGGATGTTACACCCCCCTCCGGCAGGGTGCCAGAACGGGTTTAGATTGGTTTTTGGTGGCTACAGAGGCTTGCGGCGGCGGAACTCCCGATCTAGGTTTCTTTCTGGAAGTTTGGGTATATATAAGAGGTGTTGGAGTCGGGAACAAGTCAAGGGGTCCCCGAGGCGGCCACGAGATAGGGGGCGCGCCCAGGGGGGTAGGGCGCGCCCCCCACCCTCGTGGTGGCCTCGAGACTCCTCTGGTCCATCTCCGGTACTCTGTGGGCTTCTTCTGGTCCAAAAACAATCTGCGTGAATTTTCAGGTAAATTGGACTCCGTTTGGTTTTCCTTTTCCGCGATACTCAAAAACAAGGAAAAAACAAAAACTGGCACTGGGCTATAGGTTAATAGGTTAGTCCCAAAAATCATATAAAATAGCATATAAATGCATATAAAACATCCTAGATGGATAATATAATAGCATGGAACAATAAAAAATTATAGATACGTTGGAGAGGTATCACTCCCCTCCATAGATTTCCACCTCGGTCATATTGTTGTAGTGCTTAGGCGAAGCCGTGCAATGGTAACTTCATCATCAGTGTCATCACGTCGTCGTGCTGACGAAACTCTCCCCCGACACTCAGCTGGATCTAGAGTTCATGGGATGTCACCGAGCTGAACGTGTGCAGATCGCGGAGGTGCCGTACCTTCGGTGCTAGGATCGGTCGGATCGTGAAGACGTATGACTACATGAACCGTGTTGTCATAACGCTTCTGCTTAAGGTCTACGAGCGCACGTAGACAACACTCTCCCCTCTCATTGCTATGCATCTCCTAGATGGATCTTGCGTGTGCATAGGATTTTCTTTGAAATTATTGCGTTCCCCAACAATGGCATCCGAGCCAGGTCTATGCGTAGATGTTATATGCACGAGTAGAACACAAAGAAGTTGTGGGCGTGGATATATACATATTGCTTGCCGTCACTAGTTGGTTCTTGATTCAACGATATTGTTGGATGAAGCGGCTCAGACCGACATTACGCGTACACTTACGCGAGACTGGTTCTACCGACGTGCTTCGCACACAGGTGGCTGGTGGGTGTCAGTTTCTCCAACTTTAGTTGAATTGCATTCAATGAACAGGGTTCTTTCTGAAGATCAAAAAGCAATCACTATACCGTGTTATGGTTTTTGATGCGTAGGTAAGAACGGTTCTTGCTCGGCCCATAGCAGCCACGTAAAACTTGCAACAACAAAGTAGAGAGCGTCTAACTTGTTTTTGCAGGGCATGTTGCGATGTGATATGGTCAAGACGTGATGAGATATAAATTGTTGTATGAGATGATCATGTTTTATTGAAGTTATCGGCAACTGAAAGGAGCCTTATGGTTGTCTCATTATTGCATAAGATGCAAGCGGCATGTAATTGCTTTACTTTATCGCTATGCGATAGCAATAGTTGCAAAAGCAATAGTTGGCGAGACGACCATGTGATGGCACGTTGATAGAGATCAAGCTGATGGAGATCATGGTGTCATGCCGGTGACGATGGAGATCATGGCGGTACTTTGGAGATGGAGATCAAAGGCACAAAATGATGATGGTCATATCATGTCACATATTTTGATTGCATGTGATGTTTATCTTTTATGCATCTTATTTTGCTTACTACGGCGGTAGCATTATAAGATGATCTCTCACTAAATTTCAAGGCACAAGTGTTCTCCCTGAGTATGCACCCTTGCGACAGTTCGTCGTGCCGAGACACCACGTGATGATCGGGTGTGATAAGCTCTACGTTCACATACAACGAGTGCAAGCCAGTTTTGCGCACGCAGAATACTCGGGTTAAACTTGACGAGCCTAGAATATGCAGATATGGCCTCGGAACACTGAGACTGAAAGGTCGAGTGTGAATCATATAGTAGATAAGATCAACATAGTGATGTTCACCATTGAAAACTACTCCATCTCACGAGATGATCGTACATGGTTTAGTTGATATGGATCATGTGATCACTTAGAAGATTAGAGGGATGTCTATCTAAGTGGGAGTTCTTAAGTAATATGATTAATTGAACTTAAATTTATCATGAACTTAGTCCTGATAGTATTTGCATATCTATGTTGTAGATCAATTGCTCACGTATAGCCTCCCCGTTTTATTTTTGATATGTTCCTAGAGAAAACTAAGTTGAACGATGATAGTAGCAATGATGCAGACCGGTTCCGTAATCTGAGGATTATCCTCATTGCTGCACAGAAGAATTATGTCCTTGATGCACCGCTAGGTGACACACCTATTACAGGAGCAGATGCACAGATTATGAACGTTTGGCAAAGCTCGGTATGATGACTACTTGATAGTTTAGTGCACCATGCTTTACGGATTAGAACCGGGACTTAAAAAATGTTTTGAACGCCACGGAGCATATAAGATGTTCCAATAGCTGAAATTTGTATTTCAGACTTATGCCCGAGTCGAGAGGTATGAGACCTCTGACAAGTATTTTGCCTACAAGATGGAGGAGAATAGCTCAGCTAGTGAGCATGTGCTCAGAATGTCTGAGTACTACAATCACTTGAATCAAGTGGGATTTAATCTTCCAGATGAGATAGTGATTGACAGAGTTCTCTAGTCACTATCACCAAGTTGCTAGAACTTCGTGATGAACTATAATATGCAAGGGATAATGGAAACGATTCCCAAGCTCTTCGCGATGCTGAAATTGGCGAAGGTAGAAATCAAGAAAAAGCATCAAGTGTTGATGGTTGACAAGACCACTAGTTTCAAGTAAAAGGGCAAGGGAAAGAAAGGGAACTGATATGTCTCCAACGTATCTATAATTTTTGATTGCTCCATGCTATATTATCTACTATTTTGGGCAATATTGGGCTTTATTATCCACTTTTATATTATTTTTGGGACTAACCTATTAACTGGAGGCCCAGGCCAGATTTGTTGTTTTATGCCTATTTCAGTGTTTTGAAGAAAAGGAATACAGACGGAGTCGAAACGGAACTAAATCAACTAGAGAAGTTATTTTTGGAAGGAAACACACCTGATGGACTTGGACCCCACATCAAGGAAGGAACGAGGTGCTCACGAGGGTGGGGGGCGTGCCCACCCCCCTAGGGCGCGCCCCCTGTCTCGTGGGACCCTCATGGCTCCCCTGACGTACTTCTTCCGCCTATATAACTCCACGTACCCTAAAACTTCCAAAACGCACAATAGATCGGGAGTCCCGCCGCTAGAAGCCTCCGTAGCCACCGAAAACCAATCTAGACCCGTTCCGGCACCCTGCCGGAGGGGGGAATCCTTCTCCGGTGGCCATCTTCATCATCCCGGTGCTCTCCATGACGAGGAGGGAGTAGTTCTCCCTCGGGGCTGAGGGTATGTACCAGTAGCTATGCGTTTGATCTCTCTCTCGTGTTCTTGAGATGATACGATCTTGATGTATCGCGAGCCTTGCTATTATATTTGGATCCTATGATGTTTCTTCCCCCCTCTTCTCTCTTGTAATGAATCGAGTTTCCCCTTTGAAGTAATCTTATCGGATTGAGTCTTTAAAGACTTGAGAACACTTGATGTATGTCTTGCCGTGGATATCTGTGGTGACAATGGGATACCACGTGCCACTTGATGTATGTTTTGGTGACCAACTTGCGGGTTTGTGACATTGGGAACCTATGCATAGGGGTTGGCACATGTTTTCATCGTGATTCTCCGGTAGAACTTTGGGGCACTCTTTGAGGTCCTTTGTGTTGGTTGAATAGATGAATTGAGATTGTGTGATGCATATCGTATAATCATACCCACTGATACTTGAGGTGACATTGGAGTATCTAGGTGACATTAGGGTTTTGGTTGATCTGTGTCTTAAGGTGTTATTCTAGTACGAACTCTAGGGCTTTTTGTGACACTTATAGGAATAGCCCAATGGATTGATTGGAAAGAATAACTTTGAGGTGGTTTCGTACCCTACCATAATCTCTTCGTTCGTTCTCCGCTATTAGTGACTTTGGAGTGACTCTTTGTTGCATGTTGAGGGATAGTTTTATGATCCAATTATGTTAGTATTGTTGAGGGAACTTGCACTAGCGAAAGTATGAACCCTAGGCCTTGTTTCAACACATTGCAATACCATTTACGCTCACTTTTATCACTTGTTACCTTGCTGTTTTTATAATTTCAGATTACAAATACCTTTATCTACTATCCATATACCACTTGTTTCACCATCTCTTCGCCGAACTAGTGCACCTATACAATTTACCATTGTATTGGGTGTGTTGGGGACATAAGAGACTCTTTATTATTTGGTTGCCGGGTTGCTTGAGAGAGACCATCTTCATCCTACGTCTCCTACGGATTGATAAACCTTAGGTCATCCACTTGAGGGAAATTTGCTACTATCCTAAAAACCTCTGCACTTGGAGGCCCAACAACGTCTACAAGAAAAAGGTTGTGTAGCAGACATCAAGCTCTTTTCTAGCGTCGTTGCCGGGGAGGTGAGTGCTTGAAGGTATATCTTTAGATCTTGCAATCAAGTCTTTTAGTTTCTTGTTTTATCACTAGTTTAGTTTATAAAAGAAAACTATAAAAAATGGAATTGAGTTTGTCTCATATGCTTCATCTTTTTAATATCTTTCGTGGGTATGATGGAAAGGATAATTGTGCTCAAGTGCTAGAAGAAGAAATCTATAAAAAATTTGGCACTAAATATTTGAATGATGAACATGATTGCAATGTTGTTAGTATGAATTCCTTGAATATCCATGATGCTAATGATATGCAAAGCCACAAGCTTGGGGAAGCTATGTTTGATGAAGATGATATTTTTTGTCCCCCAAGTTTTGATGAGAAAATTTATTATGATGAAAGCATGCCTCCTATTTATGATAATTATATTGATGAAAGTGGATTTGGAGAGGTCATGACTTTATTTTGTGATGAATCCACTATTCCGGAAGAGGTTCCAATTGATTATAAGAACAAAGTTGCTATCTATGATGATTATTGTGATGACTTGTATTCTATAAAGAATAATGATATCCATGAAACTTGTCATCATGATTTTAGTTTTCAATTGGATTATGCCTCACATGATAGTTATTTTGTTGAGTTTGCTCCCACTACTATTCATGAGAAGAATCTTGCTTATGTGGAGAGTAATAAAATTGCTATGCTTGTAGATCATGAAAATAATGCTTTAGGTGCTGGTTATATTGTTGAATTCATTCATGATGCTACTGAAAATTATTATGAGGGAGGAACATATGCTTATAGGAATTGCAATAATACCAAGTTTCCTCTCTATGTGCTTAAAATCTTGAAGTTATGCTTGTTTTACCCTCCTATGCTAGTTGATTATTGTTCCCATAAGTTGTTTGCTCACAAAATCCCTATGCATAGGAAGTGGGTTAGACTTAAATGTGCTAGTCATATTCTTCATGATGCTCTCTTTAAGTTTCAATTCTTATCCTTTCTGTGAGCATCATTGAAATCATCATGCCTAGCTAGGGGCATTAAACGATAGCGCTTGTTGGGAGGAAACCCAATTTTATTTTAGTTCCTTGCTTATTGTTCCTGTTTAGTAATAAATAATCCATCTAGACTCTGTTTAGATGTGGTTTTATGTGTTTAATTAGTGTTTGTGCCAAGTAGAACCGTTGGGAAGACTTGGGGAAAGTCTTTGCGATCATGCTGTAAAAAAAAGAAACTTTAGCGCTCACGAGAATTGCTGCCATTTTTATTTGGAGAGTGATATTTAGTTAATTATTTTTGCAGATGATTAATATATAAATTCCTCAGGTCCATCAATTTATTTGAGAATTTTATGAGTTCCATAAGTATACGTTTGATCCAGATTACTACAGACTGTTCTGTTTTTGACAGATTCTGTTTTTCATGTGTTGTTTACTTATTTTGATGAATCTATGGCTAGTAAAATAGTTTATAAACCATAGAGAAGTTGGAATACAGTAGGTTTAACACCAATATAAATAAAGAATGAGTTAATTACAGTACCTTGAAGTGGTGTTTTGTTTTCTTTCGCTAACGGAGCTTACGAGTTTTCTGTTAAGTTTTGTGTTTTGAAGTTTTCAAGTTTTGGGTAAGGATTCAATGGACTATGGAATAAGGAGTGGCAAGAGCCTAAGATTGGGGATGCCCAAGGCACCCCAAGGTAATATTCAAGGATAGCCAAGAGCCTAAGCTTGGGGATGCCTCGGAAGGCATCCCCTCTTTCGTCTTCGTTCATCGGTAACTTTACTTGGAGCTATATTTTATTCACCACATGATATGTGTTTTGCTTGGAGCATCAATTTATTTTGTTAGGATTTGCTTGCTGTTATTTATAACAATGTTTTGCATCTTTTATTTCAATAAAAGTGGCATTGATAGCCTTTACTATGCCTATGTTACAAGTATACATGTTGCTGTTTGGAAACTGAAAGTTTACCGCTGTTGCAATAATTCCCTAGAAAAGTCAGAATTTGATAAAATGTTGAAACCTTTTGCATATTAAGATCTGATAAATTTACTACAGTGGGAATTTTCTTTCATAATTTTTGGAGTTAGGGAAGTATGGATGTTGCAGCATTCTTTACAGACTATCATGTTTAGGCAGATTGCTGTTATGTTTGCATTGTTTGCATATGTTTGCTTCTTTAATGATTCTATTTGAGGATATGACTATTAAATATGCAGAGGAATTTAGTATGCAATGTTGAATAATAATTTTAGTTATTTGCTACAGTAGAGGATGATAAGGTTTTTGCAATGGTTTATACTAACTGATCTCACGAGTCCTTGTTGAGTTTTGTGTGGATGAAGCTTTTGAGATTTAGGGAGACCGTGATATGAGAGGAATTAAGGAGACACAAAATCTCAAGCTTGGGGATGCCCAAGGCACCCCAAGATAATATTTCAAGAAGTCTCAAGCATCTAAGCTTGGGGATGCCCCGGTGGCATCCCACCTTTCTTCTTCAACAATTATCGGTTAGTTTTGGTTGATCCTAAGTTTTTGCTTCTTCACATGATGTTTGCTATTCTTAGATGTCATCTTATTTTGCTTTGCTTGCTGTTTGAATAGAGTACCAAGATCTTAAATTATTAGATGTTAGAGAGTCTTCACATAGTTGCATAATTATTCGACTACTCATTGATCTTCACTTATATCTTTCGGAGTAGTTTGTCATTTGCCATAATGCTTCACTTATATCCTTTAGAGCATGGTGGTAGTTTTATTTTGAACAAAATGGATGAACTCTCATGCTTCACTTAGATTATTTTGAGAGCCTTAAATAGCATGGTAATTTGCTTAAAATCCTAATTTGCTAGGTATACAAGATTAATAATAAAATTCTCTTATGAGTGTGTTGAATACTATGAGAAGTCTGATACTTGATAATTGTTTTGAGATATGGAGATGGTGATATTAGTCATGCTAGTTGAGTAGTTGTGAATTTGAGAGATACTTGTGTTGAAGTTTGTGATTCCCATAGCATGCACGTATGGTGAACCGTTATGTAACGAAGTCGGAGCATGAGGTGTTTATTGATTGTCTTCCTTATGAGTGGCGGTCGGGGACGAGCGATGGTCTTTTCCTACCAATCTATCCCCCTAGGAGCATGCGCGTAGTACTTTGTTTTGATGACTAATAGATTTTTTCAATAATTATGTGAGTTCTTTATGACTAATGTTGAGTCCATGGATTATACGCACTCTCACCCTTCCACCTTTGCTAGCCTCTCTAGTACCGCGCAACTTTCGCCGGTACCATAAACCCACCATACACCTTCCTCAAAACAGCCACCATACCTACCTATTATGGCATTTCCATAGCCATTCCGAGATATATTGCCATGCAACTTTCCACCACCTAGTTCATCATGACACATTCATCATTGTCATATTGCTTAGCATGATCATGTAGTTGACATAGTATTTATGGCAAAGCCACCGTTCATAATTCTTTCATACTTGTCACTCTTGATTCATTGCATATCCCGGTACACCGCTGGAGGCATTCATATAGAGTCATCTTTGTTCTAGTATCGAGTTGTATCATCGAGTTGTAAATAAATAGAAGTGCGATGATCATCATTCAATAGAGCATTGTCCCAAAAAAAGAGAAAGGCCAAATAAAAAAATAAAGTCCAAAAAAAAGGGAAAGGCCAAAAAAAGGGGGGCAATGCTACTATCCTTTCTCCACACTTGTGCTTCAAAGTAGCACCATGTTCTTCATATAGAGAGTCTCATATGTTGTCACTTTCATATACTAGTGGAAATTTTACATTATAGAACTTGGCTTGTATATTCCAATGATGGGCCTCCTCAAGTGCCCTAGGTCTTCGTGAGCAAGCGAGTTGGATGCACACCCATTAGTTTCTTTTGTTGAGCTTTCATACATTTATAGCTCTAGTGCATCCGTTGCATGGCAATCCCTACTCACTCACATTGATATCTATTGATGGGCATCTCCATAGCCCGTTGATACGCCTAGTCGATGTGAGACTATCTTCTCCCTTTTTGTCTTCTCCACAACCACCATTCTATTCCACCTATAGTGCTATGTCCATGGCTCACGCTCATGTATTGCGTGAAGATTGAAAAAGTTTGAGAACATCAAAAGTATGAAACAATTGCTTGGCTTGTCACCGGGGTTGTGCATGATTTAAATATTTTGTGTGGTGAAGATGGAGCATAGCCAGACTATATGATTTTGTAGGGATAACTTTCTTTGGCCATGTTATTTTGAGAAGACATGATTGCTTAGTTGGTATGCTTGAAGTATTATTGTTTCTATGTCAATATTAAACTTTTGTCTTGAATCTTATGGATCTGAATATTCATGCCACAACTAAGAAGAATTACATTGAAATTATGCCAACTAGCATTCCACATCAAAAAATATTTTTTTTTATCATTTACCTACTCGAGGACGAGTAGGAATTAGGAACTTCAAGAAGAATGGAAAGCAAGTTGCCACTCCCGTGAAGAAGCCCAAAGCTAGACCTAAGCCTGAAACTGAGTGCTTCTACTGCAAAGGGAATGGTCACTGGAAGCAGAACTACCCCAAATACTTGACGGATAAGAAGGATGACAAAGTGAACAAAAGTATATTTGATATACATGTTATTGATGTGTACTTTACTAGTGTTCATAGTAACCCCAGGGTATTTGATACCCGTTCAGTTACTTAGATTAGTAACTTGAAACAAGAGTTGCAAAATGAACTGAGACTAGTTAAGGGCAAGGTGACGATGTGTGTTGGAAGTGATTCCAAGGTTGATAAGATCACCATCGCACACTCCCTTTACCTTTGGGATTAGTGTTGAACCTAAAATAAATGTTATTTGGTGTTTGTGTTGAGCATAAATATGATTGGATCATGTTTATTGCAATACGGTTATTCATTTAAGTCAAAGAATAATTGTTGTTCTATTTACATGAATAAAGCCTTTTATGGTCATACACTCAATATAAATGGTTTATTGAATCTCGATCGTAGTGATACACATATTCATAATATTGAAGCCAAAAGATGCAAAATTAATAATGATAGTGCAACTTATATGTGGCATTGCCGTTTAGGTCATATTGGTGTAAAGCGCATGAAGAAACTCCATGTTGATGGACTTTTGAAATCACTTAATTATGAATCATTTCATGCTTGTGAACCATGCCTCATGGGCAAGATGACTAAGACTCCGTTCTCCGGAACAATAGAGCGAGAAACAGACTTGTTGGAAATAATACATACTGATGTATGCGGTCCGATGAGTGTTGATGCTCGCGACGGGTATCGTTATTTTCTTACCTTCATAGATGATTTGAGCAGATATGGGTATATGTACTTAATGAAACATAAGTCTGAAACATTTGAAAAGTTTAAAGAATTTCAGAGTGAAGTGGAAAATCATCGTAACAAGAAAATTAAGTTTCTACGATCTAATCGTGGAGGTGAATATTTGAGTTATGAGTTTGGTCTTCATTTGAAACAATGTGGAATAGTTTCGCAACTCACGCCACCTAGAACACCACAGTGTAATGGTGTGTCCGAACATCATGACCGTACTTTATTAGATATGGTGCGATCTATGATGTCTCTTACCGATTTACCACTATTGTTTTGGGGTTATGCATTAGAGACAGCTGCATCCACGTTATATAGGGCACCATCTAAATCCGTTGAGATGACACCGTATGAATTATGGTTTGGCAAGAAACCAAAAATTATAGATACGTTGGAGACGTATCACTCCCTCCACAGATTTCCACCTCGGTCATATCGTTGTAGTGCTTAGGCGAAGCCCTGCGTCGGTAACTTCATCATCACCGTCATCACGCCGTCGTGCTGAAAAAACTCTCCCCCGACACTCAGCTGGATCTAGAGTTTGTGGGACGTAACCGAGCTGAACGTGTGCAGATCGCGGAGGTGCCGTACATTCGGTGCTAGGATCGGTCGGATCATGAAGACGTACGACTACATCAACCGCGCTGTCATAACGCTTCCGCTTACGGTCTACGAGGGTACATAGACAACACTCTCCCCTCTCGTTGCTATGCATCTCCTAGATGGATCTTGCGTGTGCGTAGGATTTTTTTTGAAATTACTGCGTTCCCCAACATTCTTAGCCCTTGCCGCAAGTACTCGAGATGGGACGACGGGGTCACATCTTTCGTGAGTCTCTGCTCGTGACCGCACTACCAACACACTAACGGTTTGGATATTTGATCCGAGGGGCCTCTGGCCTGATAGCACTAACCATCACGTGGGCATAGTATGGGCGTTATGCCTCGTATGCATCAGCCGAAGCTTAATAGACGTCAGCGACTGAGCGGCGCGCGCCGGGTTGGACCGCGTAAGCACCTGCCTTGTTAAAGGAGGTAGCTAGGTCTGCTCACCGGCCGCCCACGCAACGTGTAGGAGTTCCCGGGGCGATGGCCCAAGACCCCTGGGGGCATAGGTTTAGTCCGGCGTGCTGACCTCTCTATTAAGCCCAGGTCGGGTTGCGGCGTATCATTTGACCGAGGCCGGGCATGACCCAGGAAACTGTGTCCGGCCGGAGTTAATCGAGTATGGTGGGTAAGTTGGTGCACCCCTGCAGGGAACAAAACATCTATCGATAGCATGTCCTATGGTAACGGACACTTGGAGTTGTATTTCGATCGATACAACTAGAACCGGATACTTGAGATGAGAAATGGATATGAGAAATGGATAGTATGGCTCTGGGATTGCTTTCTCGCAAGGAGTCGATGGAGGATCTCTGGGCGAGGTTGATGACACTACTACTATTTTACTTTATGCTACTCTTATCTCTTCTGATGCTGCAAGATGCTTGAAACTGCTTGAAGATGCCAGTCTTCGATAGGCTAGGCTTTCCCCTTCTCTTGTGGCATTCTGCAGTTCAGTTCATAGATACTACCCATTTCATTGATACCGATGCATATGTAGTGTAGATCCTTGCTTGCGAGTACTTTGGATGAGTACTCACGGTTGCTTTGCTCCCCCTTTTTCATCTCTTTCCATTCTTCTCGGATGCTGCAACCAGATGGTGGAGCCCATGATCCAGACGCCACCTCCGACGACGACTACTACTACATCGCGGGTGCCTACTGCTACATGGAGGCCGCCGCCGACCA